>NC_057394.1:59302625-59602625 GCF_019320065.1 Cervus canadensis
AGAAAGAAATAGAAATTATGAACAACCAAATTACAAGCACTGAAAATGAAACTGTGATCAATCCTCCACAATAAAAAGGAACCACAGACCTCCAGAATACAGAAAGTCCACTCCAGACACAGCAATCTAAACAAGATGAAAAGGCAAAGAAATACCCAACAGGTAAAGGAACATGAAAAATGCCCACCAAGTCAAACAAAAGAGGAGGAGATAGGGAATCTACCTGAAAAAGAATTTAGAATAATGATAATAAAAATGATCCAAAATCTTGAAAACAAAATGGAGTTACAGATAAATAGCCTGGAGACAAAGATTGAAAAGATACAAGAATTGTTTAATAAAGACCTAGAAGAAATAAAAAAGAGTCAATTAAAAATGAACAATGCAATGAATGAGATCGAAACTGTGATCAAAAATCTCCCACAAAACAAAAGCCCAGGAAGAGACAGCTTCACAGGAGAATTCTATCAAACATTTAGAGAAGAGCTAATGCCTACCCTTCCAAAGCTCGTTCAAAAAATTGCAGTGGAAGGAATAATTACAAACTCATTCTACAAGGCCACCATCACCCTGATCCAAAACCAGACAAAGACAACACAAAAAATGAAAACTACAAGCCAATATCACTGATGAACATAGATGAAAAAATCCTCAACAAAATTTTAGCAAACAGAATTCAGCAACACATCAAAAAGCTCATACAACATGATCAAGATGGGTTTATTCCAGGGATGCAAGGATTCTTCAACATACGCAAATCAATCAATGTGATACACCATATTAACAAACTGTAAGATAAAAACCATATGATAATAGATGCAGAAAAAGCCTTTGACAAAATTCAGCACCCATTTATTATTAAAACTTTTTTAAAAATGGGCTAGACGCTTATGGAGAACAGCTGTGGAGATTTTCTTAAAACTGGAAATAGAACTGCATATGACCCAGCAATGACCAACTCCTGGGCAATCACACACTGAGGAAACCAGATCTGAAAGAGACACGTGCACCCCCAATGTCATCGCAGCACTGTTTATAATAGCCAGGACATGGAAGCAACCTAGATGTCCATCAGCAGACAAATGGATAAGGAAGCTGTGGTACATATACACCATGGAATCTTACTCAGCCATTAAAAAGAATTCATTTGAATCAGTTCTAATGAGATGGATGAAACTGGAGCCCATTATACAGAGTGAAGTAAGCCAAAAAGTTAAAGAACATTACAGCATATTAACACAATATATGGAACTTGGAAAAGATTTGGTAATGACAACCCTATATGCAAAACAGAAAAAGAGACACGGAAGTACAGAACAGACTTCTGAACTCTGTGGGAGAAGGCGAGAGTGGGATGTTGCAAAAGAACAGCATGTATATTATCTATGGTGAAACAGGTCACCAGCCCAGGTGGGATGCATGAGACAAGTGCTCGAACCTGGTGCACTGGGAAGACCCAGAGGAATCGGGTGGAGAGGGAGGGGGGAGGGGGGATCGGGATGGGGAATACGAGTAAATCTATTGCTGATTCATGTCAATGTATGACAAAACCCACTGAAAAAAAATTTAAAAAAAATAAATAAATAAAAATAAAAATGGGCATAGAAAAAGTCTTCCTCAACATAGTAAAGGCCGTATATTACAAGCCTACAGCAAATATCATTCTCAATGGTGAAAAACTGAAAACATTCTCCCTAAGTTCAGGAACAATGGTGTCCACTTTCACCACTATTATTCAACATAGCTCTGGATGTCCTGGCTGCAGCAATCATAGAAAAAAATGAAATAAAAGGAATCCAGGTCAAAAAAGAAGAAGTAAAGCTCTCACTGCTTGCAGGTGACATGATACTAAACATAGAAAACCCTAAAGACAATATCAGAAAATTACTAGAGCTAATCAATGAATTTAGCAAAGTTGCAGGATACAAAATCAATATGCAGAAATCTCTTGCATTTCTATATACTAACAACCAAAAATCTGAAAGAGAAATTAAAGAATCAACCCCATTCACCACTGCAACAAAATGAATCAAATATCTAGGAATAAACTTACCTAAGGAGACAAAGAAAGAAGAAAGAAAAAAGAAAATTACAAGACACTAATGACAGAAATCAAAGACAACATAAACAAATAGAGAGAGATTCCATGTTCCTGGGTAGGAAGAATCAATATTGTGAAAATGACTATACTAACAAACACAATCTACAGATTTAATGCAATCCCTATCAAATTACCAATGGCATTCTTCACAGAACTAGAACAAAAAATTTCACAATTCATATGGAAACACAAAACACCCCAAATAACCAAAGCAGTCTTGAGAAAGAAGAATGGAGCTAGAGGAATCAACCTTCGTGACTTCAGATTATACTACAAAGCTACAGTTATCAAGACAGTATGGTACTGGCACTAAAACAGAAATATAGACCAATGGAACAAGATAGAAAGCCCAGAAATAAACCCATGCACTTATGGGTACCTTATTTTTGACAAAGGAGGCAAGAAGATACAATGGAGCAAAGACAGCCTCTTTAATCAATGGTGCTGGGAAAACTGGACAGTTCCATGTAAAAATGAAATTAGAACACTTCCTAGCACCATACAAAAAGATAACTTCAAAATGGATTGAAGACCTAAATGTAAGACCAGAAACTACAAAACTAGGAGGAAAACATAGGCAGAACACTCAATAACATAAATCAAAGTTAAGATTCTCTATGACCCACCTCCTAGAGTAATGGAAATAAAAACAAAAGTAAACAAGTGAGACCTGATTAAACTTAAAAGCTTTATCACAGCAAAGGAAACTATAAGCAAGGTGAAAAGACAACCCTCGGAGTGGGAGAAAATAAGAGCAAATGAAACAACTGACAAAGGATTAATTCCCAAAATATACAAGCAGCTCATACAACTCAATACCAGAAAAACAAACAACCCAGAAAAACAAACAAGCCAATCAAAATGTGGGGAAATGACCTAAACAGACTTTTCTTGAAAGAAGACACACAGATGGCTAACAAACACATGAAAAGATGCTCAACACTGCTCATTATTAGATAAATGCAAATCAAAACTGCAGTGAGATATCACCTCACACTGGTCAAAATGGCCCTCATCAAAAAGTTTACAAACAATAAATGCTGGAGAGGGTGTGGAGAAAAGGGAACGTTCTTCCACTGTTGGTCAGAATGTAAACTGATACAGCCACTACGGAGGATGATATCAAGATTGTTTTAAAAACTAGGAATAAAGCCACCATATAACCCAGCAATCCCACTCCTAGGCACATACCCCGAGGAAACTAAAATTGAAAAAGACACATGTATCCCATTGTTCACTGCAGCACTATTTACAATAGCTAGAACATGGAAGCAACCTACATGTCCATCAATAGATGAATGAATAAAGTTGTGGTACATATACACAATGGAATATTACTCGACCATAAAAAGGAATGCATTTGAGTCAGTTCTGATGAGGTGGGTGAACCTAGAACCTATAATACAGAGTGAAGTAAGTCATAAAAAAATTTTTTTAATTCATATTCTAATGCAGAATTTAGAAAAATGAATACTGAACAATTTATTTACAGGGCAGCAGTGGAGAAACAGACATAGAGAATAGACTTATGGACATGGAGAGAGGGGAGGAGAGGGTGACAAAGAGTAACATGGAAACTTAGATTACCACATATAAAATAGATAGCCAATGGGAATTGACTGTATGGCTGTATGACTCTGGAAACTCAAACAGCAGCTCTGTATCCAATTAGAGGGGTAGGATAGGGAGGGAGGTTCAAAAGGTAGAGAATATATGTCTACATATGGCTGATTCGTGCTGAGGTTTGAGAGAAAAAAAATAAAATTCTGTAAAACAATTAACAGCCTTCAGAATGGGAGAAAATAATAACAAATGAAGAAACAGACAAAGGATTAATCTCAAAAAATATACAAGCAACTCTTGCAGCTCAATGCCAGAAAAATAAATGACCCAATCAAAAAATGAGCCAAAGATCTAAACAAACATTTCTCCAAAGAAGACATACAGATGGCTAACAAACACATGAAAAGATGCTCAACATCACTCATTATCAGAGAAATGCAAATCAAGAGCACAATGAGGTACCATTACACGCCAGTCAGGATGGCTGCTATCCAAAAGTCTACAAGCAATAAATGCTGGAGAGGGTGTGGAGAAAAGGGAACCCTCTTACACTGTTGGTGGGAATGCAAACTAGTACAGCTGCTATGGAGAACAGTGTGGAGATTTCTTAAAAAACTGGAAATAGAACTGCCATATGACCCAGCAATCCCACTTCTGGGCATACACACCACAGAAACGAGATCTGAAGGAGACACGTGCACCCCAATGTTCATCGCAGCACTGTTTATAATAGCCAGGACATGGAAGCAACCTAGATGCCCATCAGCAGACGAATGGATAAGGAAGCTGTGGTACATATACACCATGGAATATTACTCAGCCACTAAAAAGAATTCATTTGAATCAGTTCTAATGAGATGGATGAAACTGGAGCCCATTATACAGAGTAAAGTAAGCCAGAAAGATAAACACAAATACAGTATACTCACGCATATATATGGAATTTTAAAAGATGCTAACAATAACCCTATACGCAAAACAGAAAAAGAGACACAGATGTACAGAACAGACTTTTAGACTCTGTGTGAGAAGGTGAGGGTGGGATGTTCAGAGAGAACAGCATTGAAACAAGTATACTATCAAGGGTGAAACAGATCACCAGCCCAGGTTGGATGCATGAGACTAGTGCTTAGGGCTGGTGCACTGGGAAGACCCAGAGGGATGGGATGGAGAGGGAGGCAGGAGGGGGGATCAGGATGGGGAACACATGTAAATCCATGGCTGATTCATGTCAATGTATGGCAAAAACCACTACAATATTGTAAAGTAATTAGCCTCCAACTAATAAAAATAAATGAAAAGAAATGGCAAGCGAGAGAACAATTATCCTTCAAATAAAAAGTAAATAAATTTTAAAAAATAAAGCAAAGGAACCTAAACATCAGTTCTGACACTGTTTGTGATGCCATGTACTGCAGCACACCAGGCTTCCCTGTCCATCACCAACTCCCAGAGTTTGCTCAAACTCAAGTCCACCGTGTCGGTGATGCCATTATCCATTGTCCCCTTCTCTTTCTGCCTTCAACTTTTCCAAGAATTTGGGTCTTTTCCAAGAGTCAGTTCTTCGCATCAGGTGGCCAAAGTATTGGAGCTTCAGCTTCAGCATCAGCCCTTCCAATGAATATTCAGGACTGACTTCCCTTAGGATTGACGGGTTTGATCTTCTTGTAGTCCAGGGGACTCTCAAGAGTCTTCTCCAACACCACAGTTCGAAAGCATCAATACTTCAGCACTCAGTCCTCTTTATGGTCCAACTCTCACACTCATACATGACTACTGGAAAAACCATAGCTTTGACTAGACGGACCTTTGTTGGTACAGTAATGTCTCTGTTTTTCAATATGCTGTCTAGCTGGGTCATAGCTTTTCTTCCAAGGAGCAAGCATCTTTTTATTTCATGGCTTCAGTCACCATCTGCAGTGATTTTGGAGCCCAAGAAAATAAAGTCTGCCACTGTTCTGTTTCCTCATCTATTTGCCACAAAGTGATGGGACCAGATGCCATGATCGTCATTTTTGAATGTTGAATTTTAAACCAGCTTTTTCACTCTCCTCTTTCATTTTCATAAAGAAGCTCTTTAGTTCCTCTTCATTTTCTGCACTATGAGAGGTGTTATCTGTATATCGGAGGTTATTGATATTTCTCCCAGCAATCTTGATTTCAGCTTGTTCTTTACCATCCTGGAATTTCACATGATGTGCTCTGCATATAAGTTAAATTAGCAAGTGACAATATACAGCCTGGACATACTCCTTTCCTGATTTGGAACCACTCTATTGTTCCATGTCCAGTTCTAACTGTTGCTTCTGGATCTGCATACAGATTTCTCAAGAGGCAGGTCAGGTGGTCTGGTATTCCCATCTCTTTCAGAATTTTCTGAAGTTTGCTGTGACCCACACAGTCAATGGCTTTAATGTAGTCAATAAAGCAAAATAGATGTTTCTCCAGAATTCTCTTGCTTTTCCTATGATCCAAAGGATGTTGGCAATTTGATCTCTTATTTCTCTGCCTTTTCTAAAACCAGCTTGAACATCTGGAAGTTCTCATTTCATGTACCGTTGAAGCCTAGCTTGGAGAATATTGAGCATTACTTTGCTAGCATGTGAGAAGAGTGCAACTGTGCAATAGTTTGACCATTCTTTCCAATTGACTTTCTATGGGATTGGAATGAAAACTGATCTTTCCCAGTCCTGTGGCCACTGCTGAGTTTTCCAAATTTGCTGATATATTGAGTACAGCACTTTCACAGCATCATCTTTTAGGATTTGAAATAGCTCAGCTGGAATCCCATCACCTCCATTAGCTTTGTTCCTAGTGATGCTTCCAAAGGCCCACTTGACTTTGCACTCCAGGATATCTGTCTCTAGGTGAGTGATCACACCATCATAGTTATCTGGGTCATTAAGATCTGTTTTTTATAGGTTTTCTGGGTATTCTTGCCACCTCTTCATAATCTCTTCTGCTTCTGTTAGGTCCACACCATTTCTGTCCTTCATTGTGCCCATCTTTGCATGAAATGTTCCTTTGGTATCTCTAATCTTCTTGAAGTGATCTCTAGTTTTTCCCGTTCTATTGTTTCCCTCTATTTCTTTGTATTGGTCACTTATGGAGGCTTTATTATCTCTCCTCGTTGTTCTTTAGAACTCTTCATTCAGATGGGTATATCTTTCTTTTTCTCCTTTGCCTTTAATTTCTCTTCCTTTCTCAACTTTTTCTGAGTACTCTTCAGACAACCATTTTGCCATTTTTTTCATTTCTTTTCCTTAGGGATGCTTTTGATCACCACTTCCTGTACAATGTTAGAAACCTCTGTCCATAGTTCTTCAGGCACTCTGTCTACCAGATCTAATTCCTTGAATCTATTTGTCAGTTCCAGTGTATAATCATAAGGGATTTGATTTAGGTCATACCTGAATGGATTTTTTGCCTTTTCATACTGTAAAAAAGACCAAATAAAAGTGTGTATGTATATATACATATATATATATACACACAATATATCAATATACATACACAATATATATACACAATATATCAAGGCTGTATATTGTCACCCTGATTATTTATTTATATGCAGACTACATCATGAAAAATGCTAGGCTGGATGAAGCAAAAGCTAGAATCAAGATTGCAGGGAGAAATATCAATAACCTCAGATATTCATATAACACCACCCTTATTGCAGAAAGCAAAGAAGATCTAGAGTCTCCAGATGAAAGTGAAAAAGAAGAGTGAAAAGGCTGGCTTAAAATTCAACATTCTGAAAACTAGGATTATGGCATCCGGTCCCACCACTTCATGGGAAATAGATGGGGAAACAGTGCAAACAGTGAGAGCCTTTATTTGGGGGGGGGAGCGGGGGCGGGCTCCAAAATCACTGCAGATGATGACTGCAGGCATGAAAGTAAATGACGTTTGTTCCTTGGAAGAAAAGCCATGACCAACCTAGACAGCATGTTAGAAAGCAGAGACACTACTTTGCCAAAAAAAAGGTCTGTCCAGTCAAAGCTATGGTTTCTCCAATAGTCATGTATTGATGTGAGAGTTGGACCATAAACTAAGCTGAGAGCCAAAGAATTGGTGCTTTTGAACTATGGTGTTTGAGAAGACTCTTGAGATTCCCTTGGATTGCAAGGAGATCAAACCAGTCCATCCTAAAGGAAACCAGTCCTGAATGTTCATTAGAAAGACTGATGCTGAAGCTGAAACTCCAATACGGCAGTCACATGACATGAATAACTGACTCATTGAAAAAGACCCTAATGCTGGGAAAGGTTGAAGGCAAAAGAAGGGGACAATGGATAATGGCATCACCGACATGATGGACATGAGTTTGAACAAGCTCCAGGAGTTTTTGATGGACAGGGAAGCCTAGTGTGCTGCAGTCCATGGGGTCACAAAGAGTCAGACATGACTGAGTATCTGAACTGAACTGAGTTGTCTAGTACTTTTCTCTGCTTTCTTCAATTTAACTCTGAATTTTGAAATAAGGATAGGTGAAGGTGCATAGAGGTGACCTTGGTCACCCAGAACCCAGCCTCACGGGACCTGGTGGGGACATTGGATGGAAGAAAGAATCTGGAAATGACTCATGGGAAGCGGTATGTGGGGGCTGCCTCAACCCACCAGGTGGGGAAGCATGGAGTGTGCAATGCGGCAAGAAGGCAAGAAGCCACCTTCCTACCCGACCCCCTTTCATGCTGCCCAGCACCTTCTCACTCTCTTTCCTCTTCACTGGAAATACCACTGGACCTGACCACCAGCTGCCCATGCTCTTGCATGGACAGACGGGCTTCTGGATGTCTCCCTCCCCTCCCCACACCCCCACTCCCACTCCCGGCATGCCAGACCTGTCGAAGAGGCTCCTAAGCCAGTGGACGAGGCCACTGCACTCTCAGAACCGAGTTGATGATTCTTAAGTTCACCTACAGAAACCTTGTTTCACCTACAAAACCTCAGTTATCACCAACGACATTTATCAAACTGCAAAGGAAAAGGGCAAGAGAGAATAAAAGGATGACAGAAGAACTAAAAAACTGCCAGAAAACAAATACAAAGTGGTCACAAATATACACCTATCAATACTTTCACTGTAAATGAACTGAATTCTTCAACCAAAAGACAGAGTGGTGAATAAAAAACAAAACAAAACCAACACCCATCTATATGCTGCCTACGTGGGACTCATTTCAGAGGTAAAAAGACACACAGGCTGAAAGTGAAAATATGGAAAAAGATATTTCATACAAATGAAAGTAAAAGAAAGCAGGTGTTGCTCTTCTGATAGCAGACAAAATCAACTTTAAAACAATTCCATAATAAGAACCAAAGAGGATCACTACATAATGATTAAGGGGTCAATCCAACAAGACAATGTTTATCATTCATAAATAGCATTTGTAAATCTCTGTACCTGTTTAAGAGCATCTAAGTTTACAAAGAAAATCTTAATAGACTAAAGGAAGAAATAAACAGCCACACAGGAATAGTAGAGCATTTTAATATATCACTTCATCAATGGATAGCTCATCCAGACAGAAACTCAATTAGAGAACATTTTCCACAAAAGACACATTTGACCAGAGGGATTAACAGATATATGCAAAATGTTCAGTTCAACTGCAGCAGAATGCATATTTTATTCAGTAGCAAATGGAACATTCTGCAGAATAGATAATAGACCATAAAACAAGTCAATAAATTTAAGAAGATTAAAATTATAGCAATTATATTTTCCCACCACAACATTATGAAACAAGAAATCAATTACAAGAAGAAAACAGGAAAATTCACAAATACATTGAGGCAAAAAGTCATGCTAATGAACAAACAATGCATCAAAGAACAAAACAGAACAGAAATTAAAAGCACCTAGACACAAATAAAAAGAAAACCAATATACCAAAGTTTGAGGATGTAGCAACAGAAGTTCAAAGAAGGAATTTCATAGCAATAAGTGCTTACCTAGGGAAACAAGAAAAGTCTCAAACCTCCTATATTCATACCTCAAAGAATTAGAAAAACAATAAATAAAGCCAGGCACTAGCAAAAGAAAGAAAAAACAAAAGACAGTGGAAAGAAATTACACAGAGACTAACAAGACATAGAAAAGACCAATGAAACCAAGAGCTGATTTTTTGGGAAAAATTGATAAATTTTAGGTAAACTCACCAAGGGAAAAAAAGAGAGAGAGAGGAGTAAAATCAATAAAATTAGAAATGAAAGAGTTACATTGCAGCTAAAACCACAGAAACACAAAGAACTCTAAAAGACTACTGTGAATAAGTATATGCCAACAAATTGGACAACCTAGACAAAATTAGATAAATTCCTAGAAAGACACAGCCTACCAATACTGAATCATGAAGAAATGGAAAATCTGAACAGACCAATTATTAGTTAGAAAATTTAATTAATAATTGAATACTTCCCAGCAAAAAATAAAAGACAAGAACAAGACAGCTACACTGATAAATACTATCAGGCATCTAAAACAAAATTATTACTAATTCTCAAACTCTTTCAAAAATTAGAAGAGGATTAAATTCTTCCAAACTAATTTTATGAGGCCAGCACTACCCTCTTTACAGACCAGCATCTCTGATGAACATAGATGGAAAAATTCTGAACAAAATATTAGCAAACTTAATTCAACAATACTTTAAAATACAACTCAGTCAAGGGATATTTATTCCAGGGATGTAAGAATTTTTAAACATCCACAAATCAATGTGACATAGCACATTAATAAAGTGAAAGATATAAATTATATGATCATCTCAACAGATGATGAAAGTGCATTTGACCAAATTCAGTATGCATTTATGATAAGAATGATCAATGGAATGTGTATAGAGGGAGCACACTTCAGCATAATAAAGGGTATGTATGACAAGATCACACATGACATAATACTCAAAAGGTCAAAAACTGAAGCTTTTTCTCTAAGATCAGAAACTACAAGGATGCCCACAGTGCTACTTATACTTAACATAGTACCAGAATTGTATCCAGAGTAGTAGGAAAGACTGAGAAATGAAGGTTATCCATATTGGAAAAGAAGTAAAACTTTGCAGTTGACTTGATATTATATACAGAAAACCCTCAAGACTCCACCAAAATACTGCTAAAACTAGTAAATACATTCAGTAAAATTATGCAAAACAAAATCAAGGTACAAATATCTGTCACATTTCTATACTTTCATACAAACTGACAGAAAGAAGAATTAAGAAAACAATCCCATTTACAATCATATGAAAAGGGTAAAATACCTAGAAATGAATTTAACCAAGGAGATAAAGATTCATATATTAAAAACTATAGGACATTGGTGAAAAACATTGAAGAAGACATATAAGTAAATGAATACTCCATGCTCATGAATTAGAAAAATTAAAATTGTTAAAATCCATAGCATCCAAGCCAGTGTACAAATTCAGTGCAAACCATATTGAAATATTAAGGGCATTTTTCTCATAAATAAAACAAACAACTCTAAACTTTGACAGAGAAGACTACAAAAGATCTCTAAATAACCAAGAAATCTGAAGAAAGAAGAGAATTAAAGGAGTCATGCTTCTGATTTCAAACTTTATTACAAAGCTATAATAATCATAGTAGTAAGGTATTGCCATAAAAACCAGATATATAGATTAATGAAACAAAATCAAAAGCCCAGAAATACACCCACACCTATATGGCCAATTAAATTATGACGAATAAGCTAGGAATATAGAGGTTTCCCAGATGGTGCTAGTGGTAAAGAACCTGCCTACCAATACAGGAGACACAAGAGACGTGGGTTTGATCTCTGGTCAGGAAGATCCCCTAGAGTAGGAAATGGCACCCCACTCCAGTTTTCTTGCCTGGAAAATTCCATGGAAGCCTGGTGGACTACTGTCCTTGGGTCTGCAAAGAGTCAGACTCAACTGAGCGACACAGCACACACGCATATGATGGAAAAAAGATGGTATTTTCAATATGAAGTGTGGGAAAGAAAACTGGAAGACCATATGCAAAGAATGAAACTGGACCAAAATGTCAACATAGCTAATAAACAGTGTTGGGAAAACTAGACATCCACATGCAAAAGAATGAATCTAGGCCATTATCTTATAACATACAACAAAATGAATTAAAATGGATTAAATACTTGAATATGAGACATGAAAGAATAAAATTTTTAGACAAAAACATTGGCAGTAAGTTCCTTGACATTGGTGTTGGTGATAATCTTTTTTTTTTATTTGACACCAAAATCAAAAGCAACAAAAGCAAAAATCAAGCAAGACTGCATCAAAGTAAAATGCTTATTCACAGGAACAGAAACAATGAGAAAATTAAAAGACAACCTACATAATAGAATATATTTTGAAATTATAAGAAGTTCATATTTAAACCATGTAAAAAATTCATATACCTTAATACCAAAAGCATTTCAATTGAAAAATGGTCAGAGGATCTGAATAGACATTTTTTTTTCCCTAGGAAGACAAAGAAATTGTCAAAAGTATATTAAGAGGTGTTCAATTTAACTAATCACCAGGGAAATGCAAGTCAAAACCACAATGAGATATTACCTCACACTTATTACAGCAGCTATTGTCCAAATGCCTGGAAATAACAAGTGCTAGTGCAGATGTGGAGAAAACAGAATCCTTGTTCATTGCTGGTGGGAATATAAATCGGTGCAGCCACTGTGGAAAATGCTATTGAGTTTTCTTCAAAAATTACAGATAGAACTATCATATGATCCAACAATTCCACTTCTGGATATTTACTCAAAGAAGGCAAAAACACTTGAAAAGATATCTTCATATCTATGATTCATTACAGTATTATTCACAAGAGCCAAGACACGGAAACAACCTAAGTGTCCATCAATGGATGAGTGGTTAAAAATAAGGTAATACATACATAAAATGGAATCTTGTTCAGACATGAAAATAATGAAATCTTGCTTTTTGCAACAACATGGATAGAATTTAAGGGAAATATACTAAGTGAAATAAGTTAGAAAGAGAAAAAACAAAGATTATATGATCTCACTTACATGAGGAATATAAGTGAAAAAAAAAAAGAAAACAAAACACCAAGTGTGTAATACAGAGAACATATTGGTGGTTGCTAGATGTGGGGATGGCATGGGAGAGAAGTAGGAAGGGTATCAAAGTTACAAACTTCCAGTTATAAAATAAATAAGCCTTGAGATGTAATATAAGCTCGGTAACTACAGGAAAATAGAAGTGCATTGCATGTTTTGTTTTGTTTTTTTAAATAGGAACAGAGTTGCTTTCCCTGGGTCCTGATGCACACAAGGTTTTATTTGTGCCCTCCAAGTGTCTCTGGCGGGTATGAGGATTGATTTTAAACATGATTGTGCCCTTCCTATCATCTTGTTTTGGCTTCTTTGCCCTTGAACAAGGGGTATCTTTCTGTGATGTGTTCCAACATTCTCCTGTCGGTGATTGCTCAGCAGCTAGGTGCAATTTGTTGTTTTTGCAGGAGAAGGGGAGCTCATGTCCCTCTACTCCACCATCTTGACTCATAGTCAAAAACAAGCCCAAAATACAGTACTTGGCTTTAATCTCAAAAATGACAGAATGATCTCATTTAATTTAATGATCTCAGCTTGTTTCCAAGGGAAACCATTCAATATCACAGTACTACAAGTCTATGCCCCAACTGATAATGCCAGAGAAGCTAAGTTGAATGGTTCTGTGAAGACCTACAAGACTTTCTAGAACTAACACCCAAAAAAAAAAAAAAAAGTTCTTTTCGTCATGAGTTAAGTTCAGTTCAGTTCAGTCACTCAGTCGTGTCTGACTCTGCGACCCCATAGACTGCAGCACGCCAGGCCTCCCTGTCCATCACCAACTCCTGGAGTTTACTCAAACTGGAATGTAAAAATAGGAAGTCAAGAGATAGCTGGAATAACAGGCAAGTTTGGCCATGTAGTAAAAAGTTAATCACTGTAAAAGCTAATAAAGTTTTGCCAAGGGAACACACTGGTCACAGTAAACACCCTCTTCCAACACAAGAGACAACTCTACACATGGACATCACCAGATGGTCAATACTGAAATTAGATTGATTATATTCTTTGAAGCCAAAGATGGAGAAGCCCTATACAATCAGAAAAAAACAAGACTGGAAGCTGACAATGCTCAGATTATGAACTCCGTATTGCAAAATTCAGAATTAAAGTAAAGAAAGTAGGGTAAAACCACTAGGATATTCAGGTATGACCTAGATCAAATCCCATACTTATACAGTAAAAGTGACATATAGAGTCAAAGGATTAGATCTGGTAGACACAGTGCCTGAAGAACTAAGGATGGACGTTCACAACACTGTACAGGAGGCAGTGACAAAAAGCATCACCAAGAAAAAGATATGCAAGAAGACAAAAAGGAGACAAAAATAACAGAAAGGAAGAGAAGTGAAAGGCAAAGGAGAAAAGGAAAGATATTCCCATCTGAATGCAGAGTTCCAAAGAACAGCAACAAAAGATAAGAAGCTTTCTTAAGTGAACAATGCAAAAAAAATGAGGAAAAGAATAGAATGGGAAAGACGCTAGAGATGTCTTCAAGAAAATTACAGATTGGTATTAGGGAATATTTCACACAAAGATGGACACACTAAAGAACAGAAATGATATGGACATAACAGAGGCAAAAGATACTAAGAAGAGGTAGAAAAAATACACAGAAGAATTATCCAAAAAGGTCTTAATGACCTGCATAACCATGATGGTATGATCACTGATCTAGAGCCAGACATCCTGAAGTGTGAAGTCAAGTGGGGCTTGGGAGGCATTACTACAAACAATGCTAGTGGAGGTGATGGAATTGCAGCTGAACTATTTCAATTTGTAAAAGATGATGCTGTGAAAGTGCTTCACTCAATATGCCAGCAAATTAGGAAAACTTAGCAGTTGACACTGGACTGGAATAGGTCAGTTTTCATTTCAATCCCAAAGGAACGCAATGACAAAAAATGCTAAAACTACTGCACAACTGCACTTATTTCACATGCTAGCAAAATAATGCTCAAAAATCCTTCCAGCTAGGCTTCAACAGTGTGTGAACCAAGAATTTCCAGATGTAAAAACTGCATTTAAAAAAGGCAGAGGAACCAGAGATCAAAGTACCAAGATTTGCTGGACCAGAGAAAAAGCAAGGGAATTCCAGAATCGCATCTATTTCTCCTACATTGGCATCGCTAAAGCATCTGGCTGTGTGGATCACAACAAACTGTGGAAAATTCTACAAGAGATGAGAATTCAAAATCACTTTACCTGCCTCCTGATGAATTTGTATACAGGTGAAGAAGCAACAGTTAGAATGCATATGGAACAATGAACTGGTTCCGAATTGGGAATGGAGTATGACACTATATATTGCAACCCTACTTATGTAACTTCTATGCAGAGTATATTAAGCAAAATGCCAGGCTGAATGAAGCTTAAGCTAGAATTAAGATTCCTCGGAGAAATAACCTCAGATATGCAGATGACACCACCTGTATGGCAAAAAGCAAAGCGGCACTAAAGAAAGAGCCTCTTGGTGAAGGTGAAAGAGGAGACTGAAAAAGCTGGCTGAAAACTCAACTTTCAAAAAACTAAGATCATGGAAACTGGTCTCTTCACTTTATGGAAAATAGATGGGGGAAAGGGGCAAACAGTGACAGATTTCATTATCTGGGGTTCCAAAACCACTACGACACTACACATGGACATCACCAGATGGTCAATACTAAAATCAGACTGATTATAGTCTTTGTAGCTAAAGATGGAGAAGCTCTATACAGTCAGCAAAAACAAGACCAGGAGCTGACTGTGGCTCAGATCACGAACTCCTTATTGCAAAACTCAGACTTAAATAGAAGAAAGTAGGGAAAACCACTAGACCATTCAGGTATGGCCTAAATCAAAATGACAGCTTTTGGACATCATACCCCAATTCCAGGAGCATGAAAAGATGTCTCCCTGCAGTTTCAAAGCTGTGTAAATGCCTTCCTAGGACACAATGTGCTATCCGTGAATGTTGACTTCTGTATGTGTTTTTACGAAGATCAGCTAAAACTGTACTGTCAGAGGACTTCCAATCAAGAAACAGCAAGGGGCATATTTCTCTCAGAAAACACAAGTACTTGATGAGACTTCTGGTCATAAAGAAGGGGAAAATGCTGCCCTGTGCTTTTCCTTCAGGTTGGAGACTGCAATTATTCCGTGATCTTTAGGTGAAAATGCTGTTTCTCTTCAAGCTTGGAGTTCTAGGTTCAGAGAAAAGTTTCCATACAGGGCCAGACCTATGCAGAAACACTCCTAGAACACACTGCAGTCATAAGGAAGAGGAATATGAACCTGTGTGCATTTCTCTCAGGCTTAAGACTGCAAGCACCCTGCAGTCACATGAAAAATGCGGCTTCTGTCATTACAGTACAAATCTCATGTTAACAAGTATAGTTAGAAAGCTGTGTAAGAGAGCACAAGAGTTCAGTGTAAAGAGTTCAACGGGGAGTGTTCTGAGAATTCAGTGGGGGGTACTCCATGAGCGTTAAGTGCCATACCCATTGTCAGCTTAATTCTGTGACACTGGACTGGGTGAAGACTTCCCAGTAAGACACGGCAAGCAGCATGCTCCTTTCAGAAAACTCAAGTAATGGTTAAAAGTTGTTGTCATACTGCAGAGAAAAATGACCAAGTGTGTTTTTTCCTGGCTCATTTGAGACTATAAATATCCAGTTTTCACAGGAGGAATATACTGACTTTGCCAGATTGCCTGGATTTCCAGCTTCAAGAAAGCATGTTTCCCTGCACATTTAGAGCTGTGTAAAAGACACTCCCTGATGTACAGACACTGAACCGTTTGTGTAGCAAAGATATCAGTGGAGAGAGCTCTGTGAATGTACAGGGAAAGCCTGTTTTTAACTTAATTAGCTGAAACGTACTGTCAAATGACCTCACAGAAAGAAACAGCAAGCCGCCTGTTTCATGACAAGTGAATTTCTTAAGTCGTGTATGACTCTTTGCGATTCCATGGACTGTAGCTTACCAGGCTCCCCCGTCCTTGGAATTTTCCAGGCAAGGGTACTGGAGTGGGTTGCCATTTCCTTCGCCAGTGTATCTTCCCGACCCGGGGATTGAACCCAGGTCTTCCACATTGCAGCCACACGCTTAACACTCTGAGCCACCAGAGAAACCAACCAAATTCACTGTAAAGTCAGCTACTTAACCAAAGCTGTTCTGGCATTCAAGAGTAGCATGAGCCTGTTGTGTTCTTCTGGCAGGTTGGATGTTGCAACTATACAGGTTTCACAAGGGGAAATGACTGCTTTTGGACGTCATACACCAATTCCAGGTTCACAAAAGATATCTCTCTGCAGTTTCAAAGCTGTGTAAATGCATTCTTAGGACACAAAGTGCTATCTGTGAATGTGGAATTCTGTATCTGTTTTTACCCTGATCAGCAAAAACTGTACAGTCAAAGGACTTCCCATCAAGAAATGGCAAGCAGTATGTTTCTCTCAGAAAACGCAAATACTTGATGACACCTGAGGTACAAAAGTTGGGGAAAATGCCCCCGTGTGCTCTTCCATCATGTTGGAGATTGCAAGTGTATCAGGTTCTTTTGGCAAAATGCAGCTTTCTCTTCAGGCCCCAAGTTCTAGGTTCAGAGAAACATGTCCCCACAGCTTCAGAGCTGTACAAAGACATTCCTAGAACTGTACCATTCCCTTAGAAGAGAGTTCAGGGAAGCATGTTCTGTGAGAGCTTCTGCCATACCTGTTGTTACCCTGAGAGGGCGATATTACACTGCCAGGTGCACTTCTGCTTTCAGAAAACACAGATACTTAAGCAAAGCTGAGGTTGTAAGGAAGAGGAAAATGAATCGGTGTGCGTGTCTTTCAGGCTTAAGACTGCAACCAACCTGCAGTCACTGGAAGAAATGCTGCTTCTGCCATTTAGGCTCCAAATCCCATGTGAACATAAATGTCACTGTAGTTAGAAAGTTGTGTAAGAGAGTCCAGGGACAGACTGCACTATTCCATGAGTAAAGAATTCAGTGGGTAGTGTTGTGAGAGTTTAGTGGGGAGTGTTCTGGGAGTGTTGACTGCCATATCTGTTGTCAGCAGCCTAATTTGGTGAAACTGGGCTGGGTAATGACTTCCCAGTAAGAAGTGGCAAGCAGCACGTTCCTTTCGGGTAGCTCAAATAATGGGCCAAAGCTGTTGTCATAATGCATGTGCAAGTGACCCAGTGTGTTTCTTTCTGGCCGCTTAAAGGATGCTAGTATCCAGCTTTTACAGGAGAAATATACTGATTTTTCCATATTACCTGTATTTCTACCTTCAAGATAACATATGTCCCTGCACATTTAGAGCTGTGTCAAGACACTCCTAGTATACAGACACTGTACCGTTTCACAGCAAAATTACCCATCGACAGTGCTCACTGAATGTGAAGGGCAAAGCCTGCTTTACTCCGTTTAAGTGAAAAGTACCATCAGGAGACCTTGCAGCAAGAAGTGGCAAGCCACCTGCTTCGTGAATGGTGAATTTGTTCAGTCATGTTTGACTCTTTGCAGACTCATGCACTGTAGCTTACCAGGCTCCTCTGTCCACCGAATTTTCTATGCAAGAGTACTGGTGTGGGTTTGCCATTTCCTTCTCCAGGGGTTCTTCCTGACCCCCAGGGATTGAACACGGGTCTCCCACATTGTAGCAGACGCTTTACCCTCTTAGCCACCATGGAAGCCCACCAGATTCATTGAAAAGTTAGCTATTTAACAAAAGCTGTTCTGGAGTTCAAGAGTAGAATGAGCCTGTTGTGCTTTTACAGCTGCTTGGATGCTGCAATTACACAGGTTTCACGAGGGGAAATGACTGCTTTTGCATGTCAGATCCCAAATTCCAGTGCACAAAAAGACATCTCCCTATGGTTCCAAAGTCATGTAAATACACTCCTAGGACACAGTGTGTTATCCATGAATGCTGACTTCTATATGTGTGTTTACCCTGCTAGATAAAACTGTACTCAGACTACTTCCAGTGAAGAAATGGCAAGCTGTGTGTTTCTCTCAGAAAACACCAGAACTTGAAAAGACTTGTGGTCCTAAAGATGGGAAATATGATCCCGTGTGCTTCTCCTTCAAATTGGAGACTGTAAGTATTTCTGGTTCCTTAGGCGAAAATGCTGCTTTCTCTTCAGGCCCCGAGTTCTAGGTTCAGAGAAACATTTCCACACAGCTTCAGAGCTGAGTAAAGACACTCCTGCAACACACTACACCATTCCCTTAGAAAACTGAGTTCAGGGAAGACTGTTCTGTGAGAGCTTTTGCCATACCTGTTGTTACCCTGAGGGGGCAAAATTACTCTTGTCAGCTGACTTTGTAGCATGAATAAGCAAGTACCTGTGCTTTCAGAAAACTCAGATACTTAAGCAAAGCTGTGGTCAGAATAAAAAGGAAAATGAACCCGTGTGTGTGTCTTTCAGGCTCAAGGCTGCAACCACCCTGCAGTCTCAGGAAGAAATGCTGCTTCTGCCATTTAGGCTCCAAATCCCCTGAGAACATAAACAAATGTCCCTGGAGTTAGCAAGCTGTGTAGGAGAGCCCAAGGACAGATTTCAGCATTCCACAAGTAGAGTTCAGTGGGGGGTGTTCTGAGACTGCTGACTGCCATACCTGTCGTCAATAGCCTAATTCGGTGAAACTGGACTGGGTGATGACTTCCCCATAAAAAGTGGCAAGCAGCATGTTCCTTTTGGGTAACTCAAATAATGGACCCAATCTGTTCTCATAATGCACAGTCAAGTGACTCAGTGTGTTTCTTCCTGGCTGCTTGCAAGTTGCTACAATCCTGCTTTCACAGGAAGAGTATACGATTTTTCCATATTACCTGGATTTCCACCTTCAAGACAACACATTTCCCTGCACATAGAGCTGTGTCAAGACTGTCCTAGTGTGCAGACACTGTACTGTTTGCACACAAAGATACCCATCGAGACTGCTCAGTGAATGTGGAGGGCAAACCCCGCTTTACCCAGTTGAGGGTAAAAGCACCATCAGGAGACCTCACAGCAAGAAGTGGCAAGCCACCGGCTTCATGAGAAGTGAATTTTCTCAGTTGTGTTTGACTCTATGCTCTCCTTGCTATTCCATGGACTGCAGCTTACCAGGCTCCTCTGTCCATCAAATTTTCCAGGCAAGAGTACTGGAGTGGGGTTGCCATTTCCTTCTCCAGGGGAACTTCCCGACCCAGGGATCAAAGCCAGGTCTCCCACATTGCAAGCAGACACTTTACCCAATGAGCCACCAGGAGAGCCCACAGGATTCATTGAAGAGTCAGCTACTTAACCAAAGCTGTTCTGGAATTCAACAGTAGAATGAGCCTGTTCTGCTTTTCTGGCAGGTTAGATGTTGCAAATACACAGGTTTCACAAAGGGAAATGACTACTTTTGCACAGCAGACCCCAAATCCCAGTGCACAAAAAGACATCTCCCTGCAGTTTCAAAGCTGTATAATTGCATTCCTAGGACACAATGTGCTATCTGCGAATCTGGATTTTTGTATCTGTTTTAACCGTGATTAGCTAAACCTGTACAATCAAAGGACTTCCCATCAAGAATTGGTTAAGTAGCATGTTTCTCCCAGAAAACACAATTACTTGATGAGACTTACAGTCGTAAAGATGAAAGGAATGCCACATGAGCTCTTCCATCAGGTTGGACATGGCAAGTCTTCCATGTTCGTTAGGCGAAACGCTGCTTTGTCTTAAGGCCTTAAGTTCTAGTTTCAAAGAAACGTTTCCCCACAGCTTCAGAGCTGCGCAAAGAAACTCCTGGAACACGCTCTAACATTCCCTTTGAAAAGAATTCAGGGACAAATGTGAGAACTTCTGGCATACCTGTTGCTATCCTGAATGTGCAAAATTGTGCTATCACCTGACTTTTTAGTGTGAATAAGCAAGCACCTGTGTTTTCAGAAAATGCAGATACTTAAGCAAAGCTGTGGTCAGAAGGAAAAGGAAAACAAACCCAGGTGCGTGTCTTTCAGGCTCAAGACTGCAACCACCCTGCAGTCTCAGGAAGAAATGCTGCTTCTGCCATTTAGGTTCCAAATCCTATGTGAACATAAACAAAAGTCCCTGCAGTTAAAAAGCTGTGTAGGAGAGCCCAAGGACAGATTTCAGCATTCCAGGAGTAAAAAGTTCAGTGGAGAGTGTTCTGGGAGTGTTGACTGCCATACCTGTTCTCAACAATCTAATTCGGTGAAACTGGACTGGGTGATGACTTCCCTATAAAAAGTGGCAAGCAGCATGTTCCTTTTGGGAAACTGAAATAATGGACCAAAGCTGTTGTCATAATGCAGAGACAAGTGACCCAGTGTGTTTCTTCCTGGTAGGTGGCAGGCCAAAACTATCCAGCTTTCACAGGAGTAATATACCGATGTTTCCATATTACCTGAATTTCCACCTTCAAGATAACACATTTCCCTGCACATTTAGAGCTGTGCAAGGCACTCCTGGTGTAAGGACAGGAAGTGTACCTTTTGTGGAGCAAAAATAGCAGCAGAGAGTACTCTGTGAATGCATACATTAAACTCTAAACCCTGAACCCTAACCCTATACACTTACCCTAGCCCTAACCCCTAACCCTAAACCCTAACCCTAACCCCTATCCCTCTAACCCTTTAACCAAATCATAAATCTTAACCTGTAACTTTTAAGCCCAATTTATACTCTAAACCCTAATCCTGACTCGTTATGATAATCACTGTGCTTCACCCCAACCCTTAACCCTGTGTCCTAACCCACACCCCCAGTGCTAGACTTACCTTTTGAAGTACCTACCTGCATCATCTTCAATTTAGGCACATCACATTCATAACAAAAGACAACTGAATAAAACTTTAAACATTGATATAAGAATTATTAACCACATACCAGTAATATAAACACTGTGAACACATCATTTAAATTACATGTACCACCAAAATACCTCTCCACCACACATCCAATGATTAACAGTGAAACACATGTATGTCATAAATATTATAACATAGCAATCTAATACAGCAATTAGAATCTAGAATGGTAATCCGGGTAATCATAAACACAAGATATATCATTACATAAGAATATTTAAACAAATTCCAATTCTCTACAATAGTATCAGTCCTCACAAAAGTAGGACTAACAGCACATTTTTCCACTAGGATCCAAAACATTGTGCAAAATGACATTACAAATGTCATGCTCATTATTGACTAAGTAACTCTTAATTATGACCATCAGAAAAAAAGGTCAGCATGGTTGCTCTAACAGATTTCTCAGTGTTCCAATATAGGTTCTACCCAAATCCATAAGGAAAGACATAAAGGCATACACATAGGAAACTACAAATTGAAAGCAAGTCTGTTCAGATAAATATATGACATCATCTGTAGGTATTAGTGTTAAAGGCATAAACAACTTCAAATATTCATCAAATTCACAAAATTACAATAAGAATGTATGACTACACACAATGCATTCGGTTTTATAAACTACCAATGAATAACCTCACAAGGAATTTAAAAATAGATTACCATTTCAAATGTCATTTTCAATATTTAATAGGTTTGATCTACGAACAAGACTGTAAGACAGAAAATTAAACAAGTATGACCAAAATAAATGAAGTAAATCCTCAATAGATATGAAGACATCCCATGGTAATGAAATGAATTAACATAGTTAATAGGATATTAATGCACAAACACATCTCCAGATTCGATGTGATCAGAATTAAAATTTGGCAAAAAATACAAAAGCTGATTTTAACATTCATATTATTTTTCTTTGTACCCCTAAAAAGAAAAACAAAGTTGAAACACAAAATCAAACTTGGAGTCTCATAGTTCCCAATGTCACATGTCAGTATACAAAGCAACAGCATATAAAACTTTGCAATACTACCATTAACATATGCATTTAAATGAAATTGAATGAAATACCCCCAAAATAAACATATACTTCTAGACTCAATGTTTCACAAGGCAGATAACATTCAATTAATGAAACAATGGTCTTTTCATAAAATAATAGGTGACGAGTATACACATGCATAGGAATGAAATGGGACCCGTATCTCGAACCACATAAAAATAAATCTTCCCTCAACATAAATGTAACACAATCAGCCCTTCACATGCATAGATTCTTCAACTATGAAGTCATACAAATATGGATGAAAAATATTGCAAAAAATTCCAAAGTTTCAAAGTGGTAAATATTGAATTTGACCTGCAATCACTTCTTTATATGTCATCTCTATTATATTAGCTATTACAACAAATCATGTGCTCTGCTAAGTCACTTACGCATGTCCAACTCTTTGGGATCCTATGGATTAGAGCCCATCAGGCTCCGCTGTCCATGGGATTCTCCAGGCAAGGATACTGGAGTGGGTTGCCATGCTCTCCTTCAGGAGATTTTCCCACCCAGGGATCAAACCTGTATCTCTTATGTCTCCTGCATTGGCAGGTGGGTTCTTTACCACTAGCACCACCTGAAAAGTCCCAAGACACATGAACATCAGTGGATTTGGGGATCCACGGGGCATACACAGAACCATTCCTCAAAGAAAATTGAAAAATGACTTTAAAATCTCAAAGAAAACATGAGTATACATATCACAACCTTGGTGTTGCAAGGGTTTCTTAGATCTGACAAGTGCCATGGACCAATGAAGGACTATGTGAAGAATACTTCAAAATCTGTTTGGCAAACACAGACTAGGTTGGCTATGTTTAGTCTTCAAATGAATAAGAATGTCATTAGTAGTGGTCATTTCAAATAAGTAGCATGTGAAGCTGTTCGCAATTATTGTGATTCACAGTATACCACATCCACAAATTTCCATAGCATTTGTGCAAAAACTATACATTTCTCAGTGGAAGCTTCTATATGGACTATTGTAATCAGAGCTCTAATTCATATAGGCATACTTCTACTTTACAAATGATCCTGCATGATAATCAGACAAAACACTGGATTAACACCTAGACTATGTGGGAGCTCTGTACTAAATGATTTTAAAGCTAGTAGATGGAATGAGCTAATGAGGAGTACTACTAATGAGTCATGTTCTTCAACTTGGTCAAATTGCTGTTAGTCATACAAGTTAATGAAAAGTTAAGCCTGTTGTCATTAAATAGGTTTAAAAGAAATAGAATAATAAAACTAATTCATAAATCTTGTTTTCTTAATAAACATTGTACTATTTCTGCACAGCTTTGTTACTGGTATTAACATAATACCTTAAATAATAACTTGTCACAGTGAAAAAGATTCACATTCAATACATAATTGATGATGACATAGCTGTTTGATACTATTGCTTGAATGAATACAACTTATGTGACTTCACAAACTACAAACATTACTAACATAATAGGTATTAAAATACCTTGAGTGACATGAGTGTTAAGAATTAGTAGAGTTGCTCTACTGAATAACGATAGTATTATTCACTATAGTCATAGGACTGGAATCTGTACGTTAATACCCCTACAAAGGAAACTGAAATGATAGAATAATATTTGTCTATACTAAAGGAACTTCATAACTATAAATTTAATCCTATTGTAATAACTCAACATTGTATATTTTATTTTAAACTAATTTTCATATATGGTCTACTCTAACTTCTTCTGTGTTCACTTTATGCTATACTTATTGCTAACAGTAAAATAACCATTGGAGCTCTAATTACTTTTTTTTTTTTTTACTTGCAATGCTAGTGATAGAACCAAAGGCCAACATCTACATTAAACAGGAGAAACGTAATGGACACTGTAAACAATTTTATGTAATAACATTGCTGTGCTCCTATATAGTCAAATGGACATTCAAAAGGACATGATTTTTCTGAATGTTTATTTCAAAAAGTTAGAATTGGATGACTGCAAACAATAAAACTAATAGTATATCATTACATAATGCTAATAATATACAGTTGGTCATTCTTTTTCCTATTCTACCAAAACTACTTGACTGGAAGTCAATTTTAGTAACTACTACTAAAATAAGACTTTCATCAATAAGTGAAGATATATAGGAAAATTCATAATATATCTAAAAACCATCAATGGTAAAATGATGATTAAAAAAAAAACACAGTGACATCTTAGTTGGTATAAGAAACACATGATTATGAAAGCAAAGCCAATGATCATGTACAGGCCATGGAAGCCTGTGGCTGTCATGAGTGTTGAATTTTATCCTCCATGAGGTTGTAAAATGTGCTTTGTAAAATCCTGAAGTTTGTAGCAATTGTAACCTCCTGAAGAGACTGCAATAAAAAGGGTTTCAAAAATATTCTGACAATTTCCATCTACCAGGCTGTGGTGAGCTTATGCAATACATACTCCAGAGGACAGAAGACAGACATGTTGGGAAGTGGGAATGACTTTTACTGCACTTAGAGAGAAAGGGCATGTTGGTAACCAGCAACTGCCTAGCACAAGTGTAGAAGCAACACCTCAGTGATTAAACATTTAAAAATGACAATGACTGATATGAATAAACCTTTAAAAGTGCCTTCTCAGACCTCTCGTCATAAGCACAAGCATGATAAAAACACTGAGTTTACATGGTCTCACACAAAATTAGACTAACTTATGACAACGGCCAGAGAGGCTCCTATAAGACATCAGGGCTGAGCCTTTAACAAAGCCTGCATGAGATGTTTCTGGAATTCAGTGCTGGTGTTGGGTGCCACACACCCTCTCCTCCAGCCTTGCCCCCTACCTCCTTGTTTATGGAGGACAGTAGACCCTGATTAGCAGCCACAGGGCAAAAATGTCACACTCTAGAGCAGTTCATGCTGATGGTTTTGTCTTCACCCATTGCTATGGCTGTTCTGGAAAATGATGGCTGGCAAATGAGCCATCTTTGTCCTAGAGATTGAGCCCCAGGACATAAAGTGTCCACGTGAAATGAGCACTTTAAGAGCACATTGATGGGCATAAAATCAATGTGGGGGCTTCCCTGGTCGTCTCACCCAATGGTTAAGAATCCACCTTGCAATACACCAGATCAATCCCTAGTTTGGGAGGTTCCCACATGCTGTGAGGCAACTAAGGCCATGAGCTGCAACTACTGAGCCAATGTGCCTAGAACCTGTGCTCTGCAACAAGAGAAGTCACTGCTACGAGAAGCCCAGGCACCACGAGGAAGAGTAGTCCCCACTCACCAGAGCTAGAGAAAGCCACTGTGCAACAACGAAGACTCAGGACAGCCAAAAATAAATTTTAAAAAGATGTGATAGTGTTATGTGTTGACTTGACTGGGCCACAGGTATTTGGTAAAAAATTGATCTAAATGTTTCTGTGAGAGTGTTTTTTTGGATGAGCTTAACACGGAAGTCGGTAGATTGCATTAAGCAGATGGCCCTTCTCAAGATGCATGGGCCTATCCGATCCATTGAAGGCTTGAATAGAACAAAAAGGCTGACCCTCCTCTGATTAAGAGAGAATTCTTCCTGCCCAACGGCCTTTGAACTGGGACATAAGCTTTTCCTGCCTTTGGACTGGAACTGAAAGCATTGGCTTTTCCTGAGTCTCAAGACTTCGGGCCTTTGGGCTGGAACTACCCTGTTGAGTTTCCTGGTTCTTAGGACTTTGGACACAGACTGGAACTAGTCCACCGGCTGTCCTGGGCCTCAAGCTTGCTGACTCACCTGCAAGATTTGGGACTTGCCAGCCTCTGTAATTGTGTAAGCCAGTTCCTTATAATAAATTTCTTTATACAGACATACCCCAGAGATATTGTGGGTTTAGTTTCAGACTACTGGAATAAAGTAAATATCATTAAAAAAAAAAAAAGACATCAGGGCTGAGATTTACTGTACAATGCACATTGGTTTAGTGCATCACTATCTGTTATGAAAATAGAGGCTTACTAACAGGATAAAGGCATATTCTCAAATAAAACAGCAAATAACACTGCAAATTCAAGGAAAATGGCTACAATGACAATAGTTAATTTCATGATGGCTACTACTTATTAGAGCTAGGACTGCCTGTCACATTAAGTACTTAAATGGCCAGCTGTGATATTAGCAATTAGTTTCTCACTGTAATTCTCACTTAGAAACCTAACCTTATATTTTCCATGTTTACTAGCACAAGAACAGTGAATAATCCTTGTAGAAGAAAATTAGATAGACATGCTTCTGTTTTATCACAGAAGCTGCTTATGACAGTTCCTGCTCACAGACAGATTGTTAATTCCAAATTTATAGACAGTTATGCAGATTTTCTTTACCAACTAAGCGACCAGGGAAGCCCTAATAGGGCTTGCAGGAGACTCTGCAATGCAGGAGACTCTGGTTCAATTCCTGGGTCAGGAAGAGCCCCTGGAGAAAGCATAGGCTACCCACTCCAGTATTCTTGGGCTTCCCTCGTGGCTCAGCTGGTAAAGAATCTGCCTGCAATGGGGGAGACCTAGCTTTGATCCCTAGGTTGGGAAGATCCCCTGGAGACAGGAAAGGCTACTCACTCCAGTATTCTGGCCTGAAGAATCCCATGGACTGTACAGTGAGTCGCAAAGAGTCAGACACAACTGAGCCACTTTCACTTTCACATGTGGATGTTATAAAAGAAAAAAAAGTGGTACCAGACAAATCTAGTACATGTGTCAAGCTAATGAATGAGTAATATAAATATGAATAATCAACTTTGTCCTTTATAGTTATTATCATCCGGTATTTGCTTTGAGAGGAGTTGAACTACTCATCGATAAAAAGAAATGATCCCTTCTTTTCTGAAACATGTGTTAATCATTCAGTTGGTTGTGGTGAGTAAAATACTTAAGGATCTAATACATAAAAATGCAACAGGCAAAGCACATAGATATTTTGCTCCCTTTATCAAAGGATGGAATATCTTGTATTTGTACTGATTTTAAGTCTTGACTTCATGTACAATTATATATTGATATTTTTAGTTGAAATACAATAGGACTAAAAACCAGATATTGATATAATACTAATAAATCATGGTGGTGTATGTAATTGTCACATATGATTCACAGGAGATTTAAATTCCCAGTGTCAACATAAAGGATTAATGCCATTTAGTTTCTTCATGAATCTATACCATGAATGAAGAGCTTTTATCAAAATATTTCACTGAGGAAACTACAAGGATCATAGGCATAAAATTATGTTTCAACTCACAAATTTCTAAGCATTGCTCACAATACAGATCTGATTTTCAACATTAGGGTTCTTTAAGTATCCTTGAATAGCATTTGTTTTTCTGTATACAGAAGAAAAAACTCATGTGTATAAAACATGTTGACATAAAACTAGTGTATGAATTGTTAGGTTCCCGACCCAGGGATCAAACCCACATCACTTCCATCTCCTGCACTGGTAGGCAGATGATTTACCAACTGCACCACCTAGGAATCAATATACATTTCAAGAACCACTGCCATCAGCTTCTACTCTTCATGACCAAAGTAGGAGAAAGAACACTGGAAGAAGTACTCATAAGTGTATTATTTAGTCAAGGAACTGTTATACTGGGTACTCCAATTATTACTGGGACAAGTCAGTTCCTCCAATTATGATGGAAATAACTGAAAAATTATTACAAATTCATGGGATGCGATGGCTACATTATAAATGTGTTCATCTTATGGTACTGCTTCAGGATATGCCTACTTCAGCATGAAGTACTGGACTTAGAGAGATGCCTACAATTCCAGCTCAAGCAACAAATAGTGAAGTGCAGATCATTGTCCTTTGTTGAAAACAATCAGCAGTTTGTCAACATATGTAATGTGCCAGAGCAAACCTTGGAATGGAACTCTAAAAACAGGTTGCTGCTGCTGCTGCTAAGTCACTTAGGTTGTGTCTGACTCTGTGCGACCCCATAGGTGGCAGCCCACCAGGCTCTGCCGTCCCGGGGATTCTCCAGGCAAGAACACTGGAGTGTGTTGCCATTTCCTTCTCCAATGCATAAAAGTGAAAAGTGACAGTGAAGTCGCTCAGTCGTGTCTGACTCTTCGCAACCCCATGGACTGCAGCCTATCAGGCTCCTCCATCCATGGGATTTTTCACGCAAGAGTGCTGGAGTGGGTTGCCATTGCCTTCTCCGACAAAAACAGGTTAGGCCCACTTTTTGTCAAGCTCTGCAATAAAATACAAATCAAAATAAGTAAAATAGCATCAAATGTGTCAGGACTTCCTCACCTTTTCTTTCTGGATGGCAGGAAACAGACATTGAAGCCAGATGACTGCAGGTTTTAACTGTGAACTAACATTGGGTGGGGTGGAAGCTCATCACTCTAGTAAGAATGTGACTCATTTAAACTGTTTGACTTTCATTCATTTCATATACATAGAGTTCTATAATCCTTCATTAAGGAATTAAATAAATTATACTTCCTTACACCTTTGCAATCTCTTGGTTTACAGTAGTGTAAATTCCTAGTCCAGCACTTATACAATGAGTGTTACAGGTAGTAACAGTGCATAAATGATGAAGTGTAATGTCAGGAGGTTTATTTATTCTCTGTTTGCATTCTCTAGTTATTTTTATATGATTGATCAGTGAAATATGCTTACTGATGTGAACATTTTAGTTGCATGTATACACATTGAGTAGTGCTATGATAATTCTTAGTGTTGGCACAATAATTATCATTGCTATTATGTTTTTTCCATATATTCCTTTTGAGATTCTGTTCTATTATACATTATCATAAGATATTCAATACAGTTTCCTATACTATACAGTAGATCCTTGTGATTTCTTTCATATATAGTAGAGTGTATTAGTTGATAATTCAAACAAAAAGTGGTACACAATTATTCATATCAATATTATCAAAACAGCCCAAAGGCAGAACCCATTCAAGTGTCCATCGGTGGGTGAATGAATATGCAAAACAGGATATATTCAAAAGCTTGAACAGTATTCTACCATACAAAAAATAAACTGAAATGGTGCTGCCGCTGTGCAAGACATTACAGAAATTACTCCAAAACTAACACATGGAATTAATATATGATAATTCAATTCTAATTCACATTATGTACCCAAAAGCTTTGGGAAAAGTGACTGAAAAAAAATACATATTTCTACACTCATATTCACAACAGCATTATTCACACTGGCCAACAAACAGAAGCAATCCAAGTATCCAGGAACATACAATTTCATAAACAAACTGTGGTATACACACAATGGAATATGACTAGGCCTTTAAAAGTCAGTAATTCTGACAATGCTACAATATGGATGAACCTTTTGGTCATTATGTTAAGTGAAACAAACCAGACCAAAAAGGACAAACGTTCTGTGATTTCACTAGTATGAGATATCCAAACAAGTCAAATTGAAAGCCAAAAAAGGCAGAAAGTGATTCCCAGGGGTCAAAGAGAGTTGATGTTTCATGGACCCAGCTTTCCTTGGGGAAACTGACTTCCCATGACATCTCTAAAAACAATTATACAAATAGTTGGAAACCATATGCAATCAAATGAATATAGACATAATTTTACATCTACACCCACTTCACTCAAACTTCTCATTACACAAAATGCAAAACTGTATCTACACTACCTCAGCTTTGCTTAAAACTGTATCTATAGCACCTCAGTTTTGCTTATGAATTTTAACAACAACAAAAAAACTAAATTCTATCCAAAAAAGGATATAAAATTTATAACATGAACTTTAAAAAATTAGAAATTTAAACTCTGTGAAAAACCTTATTCACAAAACCTAAACACAAGCCACAGAAAATTATATTTACAAAATACATATCTGATAAAGGATTTTACTCCAACTATACCAAAAAAACCTGGAACAAACAACCTCATTAAAAATGTATAAATCTGAACACCTGGCCAAAGAAAACATACAGATAGTAAATAAGCATACCAATAAACTAAAAAAAAAGAAAAAGAAAAAAAGCCCCTGGTGGCTCAGTAGTAAAGAATCTCCCTGACAATGCAAGAGACTCAAGTTCAATCCCTTACCCAGGAAGATCCCACATACCACAGAGCAACTTAGCTGGATTTTTCCACAGCTTAACAAGGCTCACCTGAGAACTGAACACTATCCATCTAGTCTCTAGAAAACAGCTTTGAAAAAGGGTCCAAACAAAACTATCACACAATTATACACAGCAGCTCTACTTGTAATAGCTAAAAACTTTCAAATGATGTCTTCAGTAGATGACTGTGTAAGCAAACTGGATACATCCAAAGTGAAAGGGAGCAAACGCTACCCCCAAAATATACCTCTTCACAGCATGAGAATTATTTGGACCTAATTAACTTTTTTTTTTTAAAGGACACATGATCATCTCTGAAACCCAAGTCAAAATGGCTCTTTCGTGAGTCACACTGACAAGAGAAATCTCATTTCAAAGGAATTCTCTCTATATATCAAGATAGAAGGATGACAGTCTTGTGAAACTCTTTTTTTATCAATAGGGAAAGCTAGGATGTAAATCTGCACAACCATACCCTCCCTTTCCTTTGTTTTTATTTTTTTAATATTCATTTGTTTTTTTATTTGGCTTCACCAGATTGACCTTCGTTGAAGCAAGCCAGATATTTAGCTACAGCATGCAAATTCTTAGTTGTAGCATGGCGGATGTAGTTCCCTAGTCAGGGATTGAACCAGGGCCTCCTTATTTGGGAGTGCAAAGTCTTAGCCACTGGACCACCAGGAAGTCCCTGTTTTGTTTTTAATGAAGATGGTATCTAAGGTGATATCTTGGGCCATTTCAGTCACTGACTCAGTTTCCTGAGTTTCTCCAAAGCACACACAGGTACACATTATTAAACTGGTTTGCAAAACAAGTAAAGGTAGTTCATACTACAATACTGTATGCTTACAAATATGTAAATGGTAAATGGTATGTTATTTATTTTTAATTACTATGGGAAAAAAAGAATGTAGTATTGATACATGTTAGAACATGAATAAAACCATCTTTAATGAAAAAAATCCATATGAAAATGGCCACCCAGATCCTACATTCACCATGTCTGCTTTAAATCCATCAAGTTTGTCCAAATAACTGAAAATATCAGTAACACTCTAAAAAAAAGAAAAAACAAAACAAAACAAAAAATTTTAAAAAGAAAAGAAAAAAAAAGGGTAGGGATGGGAAAAAAAGATATATTCATACAATTGGACAATTGCTGAAAGTGGAAATGGGGTTGTGGATTACATTATAATGTAGAAACCATATGATTTCCTGATTTTGGAGGTTAGGTGCTGGTTCTGCAGGAGAATGCACCCATTTTGGATAAAACACCTAGAGCATTTTAGATGATGTGGCAAATGTGAGTACTTTTTACCATTACTAGGGATTTTCTGTACATTTTAAAGTACTGGAAAGTAAATTATTTTTCAAAACAACCATGTCAATACCACAAAAGAAAATCAGATCAGGCAGGCATGAAACTTTCTTATAGAGGCCAAGACTTACCCAGATCAAGTTCAAGGGAAGTTGTGATGCTCACTGCCCTCTAGGAGTTCACATGGAATAAAGAAGCATTGTGGGAAGTCTACTAGCAGCCACCACATCTTGGATCTGCTGGATGACCTGTTGTAGGAGAAACAAATTTTACAAATAAAATTTTCCACATAACTTCACAAAAAGTTGTTAGACTATATTCAGTAAAGTTGAATAATTTGGGATCAAATTACAATCATATAAAATACTACAATTTACAATCCCAATCAATATACAAAAATCAGTTGCATTTCTATACACTAACAACAATCAGAAACAAAAAATAAGAAAATTCAATTTATAATTGCATCAAAAAGAATTAAACATCTAGCAACAAACTTAACCAAGGACATAAAAAACCAGTAGTCAGAAAACTAGAAAGCACTGTTAAAGAAACCAAAGAAAACACAAATGAACAGAAAAATATTCCATGCTCATGCACTGAAACGAGTAATTAAAATGTCCATTCCAACCAAAGTCATCAACAAATACACTGACTGCAATCACAAAATAATATTCAATGGCATTTTCATAGAAATATAAATATTCCTAATATTAGTCTGCTAATATTAAACAGGAACTTAAAGAGCCAAAAAGACTAAGAACACACCTGGAGGTATTTTCCTCTCAGACTTCAAACTACATCACAGAGCTGGAGTAACCACAACAGTGAGGAACTGGCACAAACACAGACACATGGACTAGAGGAAAGAATAGAGAGCCCAGGAATAAACCCACATGCATGTGGTCAATTCATGAAAATCAAGCCAAGAACATGCAAAGAGGAAAGGACAGTCCTCTCAAGAAACGGTGACAGGAAAACTGGCCACCTACACTAAAGAACATCACTGATCATCCTCTAGATCATCTAATAGAAATCTAACTAAAAACCCACCATTTTGCACATGGAGCTCTTTCCCTCCAGAGTCCTCTGAGATGGACCTCCGGTCATCACTCAGCTGGACACAGGAAATGTCTACTTCGTTCTCATTTTTCCCTCTTGCAGCTCCTCCTTGCTGGTGGGTACTGAGGCAACCTCCCTCCTCTCAGCCTGGACGCAGGCCCATTATCCATAAGTCTAAGCCCTGACGGTCCTGAGGAGACAAAGCTCCTGCCAACTGTTCACCAAGCCAAGTCTGAAGGCAAAAAGTGCCCGTGCCCTGCGGCTCAGACGTGGGTTTGGCGCCCCCTGTGGGCCACCAGAGAAAATGGGGTAGCACCGCGCTCACAAACCCCAGAGGTCTCATCCAGAATGCAGCCTTGCTGTGTGCACTAAGACTGGAAGCCCAAACTGAAACGCAGCCGAATATCTCCATGACCCTTCTCAAAACATGGCTAAGGAACAATTAAAGACTATATGGAATGCAGCCATAAAACACATATGAGTCAGTTCTAATGAAGTGGATGAACCTAGAGCCTATTAAACAGTGAAGTAAGTCAGAAAGAGAAAACCAAATATCGTATATTAAAGCATACATACGGAATCTAGAAGGATGGTACTGACTTATCTGTTCACATAGCAGCAATGGAGATGCAGACATAGAGAACAAACTTACAGACAAGGGTGGGGGACAAGATGGAGAGGGTAAGATGAATGGAGAGAGCAGCATGGATGCATATGCACCAACATTTGTAAATAGACAGCAATGGGAATTTGCTGTATGGCTCAGGGAACTCAAACGGGGGCTTTGTAATAACCTAGAGAAGTGGGGATGGGTGGGAGGTGGGAAGGAGATTCAAGGTGGGGGGGGACATATGTACATGTATGGTTAATTCATGTTGATGTATGACAAATCAAACCAATATTGTAAAGCAATCATCAATCAACTAAAAATAAATAACTTTAAAAAAAAACATATGGAATGAAATGAACATAAACACAAACTTTGCAACTAGCACCGTAGTTCAATTTTAAAAACTATAAAAATTTTAGAAAACAACAAAAGATCCATATGACCTTTGGTCTGGTGATGAGTTTTAACACACAACAAAAAAGTCAACTTACCAAATTATTAATATAAATTATTTAAAACATTGATTTTTAAAATGTTATACATTCACTCTGTGAAGGACCTTATTCAAGAAAAGCCAAAAACAAACTGTTAAAGGCACCACTGACCACCCTGCCCTTGCCAGGCACCAGAGAATACACTTGCAGGAGTCTTCTTACAAAAGGATGTCCTGGTAAGGAACAAGGAACTAACAAGCTACCACCAGCCAGAAGAATTCTGGAGAAGTCAAAAGGAGATGGGAGACTCCAGTCCATAGGTCCTACCAACTTCCCAGGATTTTCCTTGCTAGAATCCATCTCAACTGAGTGATGTGTGTGCCCCCAGGAAGTATCCCAATTCAGAATGACTGGCAAGAGACAAACCAGAAACTAACCCAATGACCATAAAACCTGAGACTGTGAGCCATGTGGCAGAGCAGTTCTCTCGGTTTCCCTCAACTCCTGCCCTCTGCCCCGGCAACTCTTCCCAATAAAGTCTCTTGCTTGGACAGCACTCCTCTCCTCAGACAATTAATTTCCAAGTGTCAGACAAGAACCCACTCTCAAGCCCTGGATAGGATCCCCCTTCCTTGATCAAAACCACAATCCAGGAGAAAATATCTTCAAAATGCTATCTTGTAGAGAAGGAAATGGCACCCTCTCCAGTATTCTTGCCTCAGAAATCCTAGGACAGAGGAGCTTGGTGGGCTACCACCCAACATCAGGGCATTTTTGAGGGGAGGAAACAGTCCCAGGAAAGTTGAGGTGCTCGCCAAAGGCCCCAGAGCTTTTGATGGCACAGCCAGAACTATGGCTGAAGACTCCCAGCTCCCAGGCCTCTTGATTCTGGCCTTTCTCACCAGATACATGTGTGGAAAACTAGAATCTAAACTAGAATCTAAAATATGCCTGAGGGCTTCCCTGGTGGCTCAGTGGTAAAGAATCCACCTACCAATGCAGGAGATGCAGTTTTGATCCCTGGTATGGGAAGATCCCACTGGCTACGGAGCAGCTAAGCCCATGAGCCACAACTACTGAACCTGTGCTCTAGATCCTGGAAGCCACAACGCTGAGCCCACATACTGCAACTACTGAAGCCCACGAGCCCTAGAGCCTGTGCCCCACAACAAGAAAAGCCACTTCAGTGAGAAGCCCTCATACCACTAGTTATGGCCCGTGATCGCCATAACTAGAGAAGAGCTCACACACGAAGACCCAACACAGCCAAAAATAAATTTTTTTAATGCATATCTGACAAAGAATCTATACTCAAATTGTCCAAGAATGCTACAGCAAACAAGGAAAGGTTACAATATCCATGTCATGGTGGATCAGGTTGGAGACATCATCACAAATTACCTTTATCTGAATATGTTCAAAGGTAAGCTGGAATATATGTATATATTTCCATGTATTGTCAGCTGAGCATATTTAGCTCCTACATGTATGTTTTTAATATCATTCTCTAATAAAAGGGAACAGGAAACTTCCCTAGTGATCAATGGTAAAGAATCTGCCTACCAATGCAGGGAACACAGGTTCAGTCCCTGGCCCTAGAAGATTCCACATGCCCAGGGGCAACTAAGCCTTCATACAACTATTGAAGGCTGCATGCTCCAGAGCCCAAGTTCTGCAACAAGAGAAAGCATTGCAATGAGAACCATGGTGCAGCAACTAGAGAGTGAGCAGAACCTCTACTCACTGCAACTAGACAAACCCTGCATGCAGCAACAAAGACCCAGCACACCCAAAAATAATTTAATGTTAAAAAAAAAAAGTTCTTTGAAGAAAATGACTGAGACTAGGGGTGAGACATAGTAAATATATGAGAAAGTAAAGACAACTATCAAGTTGTCTAAACTGATAAAAATAAATGATTAGTTTTATCTGTATATACTAGCAAATAATAATCTGAAAGGGAATTTAAAAAACAATTCCCTTTCAATAATGTCAACATTAATAAAATACTTTGCCATTGAGGTAATGAGGATGACAAGACTGGCACACTGGAAATTATCACGATTGCTGAAAAATATCCTAAATACATGTACAGATATTCCATAGTGATGGAAAGACTTAAGGTGGCAATAATATGTAATGCATCTTCAATCTGAAATGAAGATTCAATATGAATTACAAAAGGCCTTTAGGAAGAAATACACAAGCTGACCCTAACATACACGTGGAATGAAAAGGGACTCCAAAGAGTCAAAACAATTACATGTGTCTGCAGTCAAAGGTCCTCTGGTATGCTGTGCTAAGTCGCGTCAGTCATGTCTGACTATTTGCAACCCTATGGATTATAACTCACCAGGCTCCTCTGTCCATGGGAATTTTCCAGGCAAGAATACTGGAGTGAGTTGCTGTGCCCGCCTCCAGGGAATCTTCCCAACCCAGGGATCGAACTCCTGCATTGGCAGGTAGGTTCTTTACCACTAGCACCACATGGGGCAAAAGTGCCTAAATGGAGATCAGGGAAACCCAGCTAAGAGAAGGGACTCAGAGGAAAGGAAGTGAGGAAAGGAGACTCATAGTCACCTTCAGAGAAGCCCAGCAGGTAGTTCTGTAGGTGGAAGAGGAAGAGAAAGCAGGATGGAGCTGTATAGAGGATGAAAGAGGGAACTAAAGCAGGGGCCCTCAAACCCTAGGATCTAATGCCTGATTATCTGAGGTGGAGCTGATGTAATAATAATAGAAATAAGTGTTTGTCACTCAGTCATGTCCAACTCTTTGTGACTCTATGGACTGTAGCCCACCAGGCTCCTCAGTCCATTGAATTCTTCAGGCAAGAATACTGCAGTGGGTTGTCATTTCCTTCTCCAGGAGATCTTCCCAACCCAGGGATTGAACCCAGGTCTCCCCCACTGCAGGCAGACTCTTTATAGACTGAACCACCAGGGAAGACCATAGAAATAGAAACAGAGTACACAATAAGTGGACTGCACTTGAATCATCCGGAAACCTTCCCCCACCACTGTCCCTCAAAAAATTGTCTTTCACAAAAGCCCCCGAGGTCAAGGAAGGAACCCCTGGCCCTGAGGGATTTGCCTAGGGGTCTAGTCTGGGAAATTCAAACAGTTCAGGAGATGGATCTGAGCTGGATTTCCACAAACGAAAGTATCCATACAAAGAATAACCCTGCAGAGCTCTGTGCCCATCAGCCACAGGAAGAGACTGCCTCCCAACAGCCAACAGCATTTACAAGTGACCTCCTAAGGCTTTGCCAAATGACAGGGTCAAATCTGGGTTTTCTGTTTCCTTCACTTTTCTGACTCTTCTAAAAAAACGTACATTTCTACATAGAATGCCACAGTGGAAGGAAAATAGGTCTTACATTTTTAGACCTCAATTTGCAAAAAACTTAGAGGGTCTTAGGGTTTGTGATTTTTTAACTAAAGCATCACATAATTTAAAATTTTTACACGTTCTAATTATTCAGTTCCAAGACACCAAACTCATTGCACAGGGTACCCGTAGAAAGGCTCCTCTCAGCAGGACAGCCACGGATTCCACCATGAAAGGACAGCAAGATGCCATACCCCTTTCTTTTCTGCTTGGAAGGCCACCAGGTTTTTAAATCCATGCACCCTACTAAGTTTCTAGAGTGCAATTTGGAGACCCTTCCCTGTCCCATCCCAGCAGGTGGTCAAGGGCTTGCTGGGCTGCAAAAGTGCCAGAAACAAGGCTGGGCCAGCCAGCTAGGGTAAAGGTTGCAGGGTTCCAGCAGGTGAAATAACCAGGCAGGATAAATCCCTTGGACTTCCTGGGGACCTCCCCAGGAGCCCTAGGCTGGTTGGGAAAACTGTGGGACTGCGCTTTTTATGCGAAGGGGTAAAGGCTTAGAACTGTTCTCAAAGCCTTTAACCCAAAGGCAAAGCCTTTCTGCGACCTCCAGGTTAGTGGGCTCCAAGACTGGGCCAAGAGGGAGGGTGTAATACATGGTTCTGTTAGGTAGTTAGAATAGGAAACAGGAGTCCAGAATGGCGGTGGCTAAAAGACAAGGAAGAGAAAAGTCCGAGAAAATAGAACAAAAGAAGGTCCGAGAACTGGAGTGAGGACCTCAGGTAGAACAAACAACACTCCTGGCTAGCCCAATTTACATAGGGCAAGCCCAGGGGGAGAAAAAAAACATATAAAAGGAGGAGCCAAAGGGCTGGGAGTCTCTTTCCTGCCCCCCCGCCCCGCGGTGCGCTGGGGCGTTCTTCTCTTCCAGTCTTCGGGTCAACATGACCTCACGCCTCGAGGATGGGTTTTCTTGCTATTATCTAAATAAAATAGAGCTGTAACACGGAGTTGTAACATTGATTTGTCTAAGGGCTATAACACGGTCCATTCGAGACCTGAGAGCTATAACAAGGTCTGTCCAAGACCCCGAGAGCTGTGACACACCAAGGGCTTTAATGTCCCTCACTCCAAATCTTTGTTGTGACGAGGCAGAACCGAGGAACATGCACTCGTCTGACAGTTCCTTGCTCCACCCCGCGCCACCAAGCCCCAGTTACCTTGTGGCTCTCACCCCTCCGCTTCGTTCACTGGATGCCAATCGATGGGGACCCAGGAGCTCATGAAATGGGCGTTCCCAGCAGCAATTGAGACCCCTGAGAGCTCACCTGGGACCCACTGCCTAGGAGCTCAGAGGAGGCGCACAAGCGTGCCCCAGGTGAGCTCTGCCCCTGACACAGGCCATGTGCGCTCAGCCCCTACGCCCAGTTCTGAGGAGGCCGCGGGGCTGGATGGTGCGTCCAGGTGAAAGGCAACCAAGGCGCAGGCCAGGCGAGTTCTGCTCCTATGCCCACAATTCCTAAAAAATGTAAATATGATATGAACTTTTAGATTAACTATTAAAAATATTTATACTTCAGAAATGTCTGTCTAAAATTGTCTCTCCAGATTTTGATAACCTGTGTTTCTATCATTGTGCTAAACTAAGTGATGAAAGTTTATTGAATAGCTAGGTCATTTCCCAATAAAACAAGATTCTGAAACATTCACTACTTAACACTACCTTCCTCTTACACAGAAACTAAAGAGATTTATACTATTAATGAATAGTGTTTGGTGCCGTCCTGAGATGTTCTCTATAAGAAAGCACATGATTTTTTTAGAAATTATCACTGGTACATATGTATACAAACCAATATGTATGTATACCAATCTATAGAATGCTAATATAAATATCAGTTCTTGGTTGCTTAAGGAAAGTAGTAGTGTTTTGTTATTACAGAAGGTATGAGGAATGAAACTTCATTTTATGAAGGGAAAAAGAAGCAGTTCTGACTTACAGGTGGCTGTTTTAGGATGGGAAAACAAAGGAATGGGTACAGAAAGGGATAAGGAGGTTTTATGGAAAGTGGACACAGAGAAAATGGTTTTGTGCATAATACACGTTTGCTTGAGATATTGAACTACCTTTGATAATGGATTTTAAGTTTCTTTACCTCTGAAGTGATCTGTTCTGTTGACCTTTAAAATCTTTTGTTAACTTTGGCTAAGTGGATAACTGTTGCCTCCCAGTGACTTATATGATCCTACCTGACTTTTATAAACCCTTTTGATATTTATCAATAAAACTTCCTAAATAACTTGACTTCAAAGGGCCCCTGAGACATCCCAAAGAGAGATATTAAGTAACCTGAGTTCATTTGACATGTTAAATTACATGGGAAGTATTGTTAGAAGGAGTGATAAATCTTCTTAGGTTATATTGTATGGTTGATGTTACTAATATAGACATCCTAGAAGTTATGTGAAATTCATGAAAATCTGATATGTCCTGGTAAAATGCTCAGTTATAATTCTAGTTATCATGTTAAAGTGTTACAAGTCACAGCAATGACCAGGTTACTTTGTCAGTTGCAATTTAATTAGATTTTAAACATGCCTTCTATGATTTCACTCTGATGCCTTTGCAAGAATACTGCTACTTCAAGATTTATAAAAAAGACTTTTCTAAGGTTAACTGATAAATTTTTTTTGTTTGTTATCTGGTAAGCTGCTACAAGACTGGAAATCAGTCTACTCTCTAGGTTAAAAGAACAAAGTTTTCTTAGAATGCAGCTTTCAATACCAGATTATTAATTTCTTTTCCTTTCAGTGATTTATACTTGTTTTTAAAACCTTTTGTAATTTTGGTAAATAAATAAGCATTATTTAATATTATCCTACATGTAGGATGGAGGAAGCTTCCCCCTGTTCTGCAAATTCCCTAACCCTTCAGATTTTTTTAATGGGAAAAAGGTCTCACTTCCCACAAGGTGGACAATCCAAGATTTTTATCAGATGATCTGCCCCTGATATCCAAGTCAATTTGAGCACTATTTGGTCTATCATTTCGGAATAAAATTAGGACTACAGAAAGGAAAGATGACTTTTTGACTCAGGATGGCCAAGATATTCTGTAGACTCCAGAGAAAATTGGTTAAAATAAAATTTTTATTCATTTATTTATTTATTTATTTGGAAACTGCAAAGCAGGTTCTTTTTGCATATGCAGTTGAAAACAACTAGTTTGTTAAAAAGAAAACATGCCTAGGGCAAAGCTTGAAGTTAACCCTTTCCTTGGTCTTGAAATACACTGCCCCATATGCCTGAGACCTCAGCCTTGAGCAAATGAGAACTTCTAGCAAAGAAGAAAAAAAAAAAAAAAGACAAGTGTCAAAGAGATATTTTAAATCTCAGGCAGAAAACTAGGAAATCTCTGTCTGTCTGTCTGTCTGTCTGGATTTACGTATGTCTCAGTGTGTGTCTTCTGTTTTTTGATAATATTGCTGACGTTGTAAGTGAGTTCTTACTTAATTGGCCTAAAGAAAAGAAAGCACTTACAAACACAACAGTTCTAAATACATGAAAAAATTGACCTAAATGAATTTCAGATTCATGTGAACTGGGAAATAGTCAATATTAAATATCTAGTATTAATGTTTGTTTGCTAATCTAATATAGACATGTCTAAGAGTCATTAGCATTAAGCATAAAGTTTTCATAGTGCCTAGGTTTATTATAAGTTAAATATTGCTATATTGTTAGATCTGTTACAAGTTTGTCAACAAGGAAAGTGCCCCTAGGAAAAAATAATAATAATAAAAGCTCCTAAAAAATGTAAATGTGATATGAGCTTTTAGATAAACTATTAAAAATAATTATACTTAGAAATGTCCGTCTAAAATAGTCTCTCCAGATTTTGGTAACCTGAATTTCTATTGTTGTGCTAAACTAAGTGAGGAAAATGTATTGAATATCTAGGTCATTTCCATATAAATAACATTCTAAAACACTCACTGCTTAACACTACCTTCCTCTTACAAGGAAACTAAAGAGATTTATATTAAGAAATTTATATATTTATATTTATAATTAATATAAAGAGATTTATATTAATGAATATATTTATATATATTAAGTGTTTGGTGAAATCCTGAGATGTTCTCTATACGAAAGCCAATGTTTTTTCTAGAAATTATCACTGGTGTTTATGTTCACCAATCTATAGGATGCTAATATAAAGGTCAGTTCTTGGTTGCTTAAGGAAAGTAGGATGTATATCTTGTTAATACAAAGGTATGAGGAATGAAATTGTACTTTATGAAGGGAAAAAGAAGTAGTTCTAACTTACAGGTGGCTGTTTCAGGATGGGAGAACAAAGGAATGGGTACAGGAAGGGATAAGGAGGTTTTATGAAAGTGGACCCCTAGAAAATTGTTTTGTGCATAATACAAGTTTTCTTGAGATGTTGAACTGCCTTTGATAATGGATTTTAAATATCTTTCCCTTTAAAACACTTCCCTGTGAAGTGTTCTGTTCTATGTTTACCTTTGAAATCTTTTGTTAACTCTGGCTAAGTTGATAACTATTGTTTCACAGTGACTTATCTGATCTTACCTGACTGTTATAAACCCTTTTGATGTTTATCGACAAACCTTCCTAAATAACTTGACTTGTAGCTAACTTTGGGGTGCTTCAGAGGAACCCTGAGACATCCCAAAAAGAGATATTAAGCAACCTGAGTTCATTTGACATGTTAAATTACATGGGAAGTATTGTTAGAAGGAGTGATGAATCTTCTCAGGTTATAATGTAAGGTTGATGTTACTAATATAGCTATCTTGGAAATTACTTAAAATTCATGAAAATCTGATATGACCTGGTAAACTGCTGTCAGTTATAATTCTAATTATAATGTTAAAATGTTACAAGTCACAGCAATGACCAGGTTACCTTGTCAATTGCAATTTAATCAGATTTAAACATGCCTTCTATGGTTTCACTCTGATGCCTTTGCAAGAATACTACTACTTCAAGATTTATGGAAAAGACTTTTCTAAGGTTAATTGATAAATATTTTGTTTGTTTGTTTGTTATCTGGTAAGCTGGTACCAGACTGGAATTTAGTCTATTCTCTAAGTTAGGAGAACAAAGTTTTCTTAGAATGCAACTTTTGATAGCAGATTAAGAATTTCTTTGCCTTTCAGTGATTTATATTTGTTTTTAAAATCTTTTGTTACTTTGGTAATTTAAATGAGCTATATTTATGATTATGGTACATGTAGACAAAGCTCATTGAGCTTGTACAAATAATACCCCTCACAGTTAGACTTTTGCTATCCTGATGGCCTTAAAACATGGCAATAGTCTGCTCCTAAATCAGGGAATCAGAAATGGGTGAACAATAGCTGTAAATCAGAGAGTCAGGGCTATGGTAAATCCAAGACAGCCGTTTGGCTTTTCCTGGCTCCCTGACAAACCTCGTGTTTATTTGGTGGTTTAAAGCCTTCCCTGGTTACAGCGTTAATGCCCTCACTATGACAAAAAATTATATTTCACTTAATATTAAATTCTAGTTTTGCTAATTAAGTTCTATGTTTATGACGATTCACTTCTGAGATAGTTCCTTGTTGTTATGGTATATTGCTAAAAGACTTAATTAAGTTATTAAAAAGGACACTCTAAGGTTATTTCTAAAGCTTATCTTAGTAACCAATCTTTGGTAAACTTCAGATGCTCCATGATGTACAACCAGGAGGTTAACACCTGGCTATAATCATTTAAGTCAGATGACCAGGGTATACTCCGCTATACCTAATGAGTTCTTGACTTAAATTCTTGCTTGTGACCTTACTAATAACTGCTAGCTATGTTATTTTCTATGTCATTTGTTTCAGAAGATTGTTTCTTACATTACCAAATGTGTGACTGAGCCTGTGATAACATGCTGAAATGCAGTTCTATATGAGATCAATGATTGTAATAAAGTAACTCTAGATATGGGAAGAAGCAACAAGAGGGAATATTTTCCTGGACCAAGAGACTAGTAAGACAGGTATGGTCCAGAGACTTTTGCTACTTGCAAGGCCTGGTCTAGTAATAACACATTGAGTGACCTGTCAATGGAATCTTCGTTAGACCTTGGAATGAGCCTTCCCAGCACTGCTGGACACAGTGGCCATGAAATGCCCCAAAGCATGGTCAAATATGTGGCTATGAAGGGACCCTGCAGACTAGAAGTTGGCACTTGCCAGCTGCCTCTACAAAGATTAAGTCATGACCACTGCAACCTGCTGACCTTCAACACCCCTTGAAAGGAGTTCAGGGTGGAGGTCAGAAATAAGGCACTCTGTGCTCTGGGAAAAACCTGAAACAAGCCTTCAGGTAGTCAGATGCTTTGAGGTAAAGATTTTATGAACCCAAATTCTTGCATCTTCTCATACCTAGAAAAACACTAACGTCACCAACCAATGTCTAGTCCTATTTCTCCTGGCTAGCACCTCAGCAGCTTTTCTACTTCTAATAATCTTTGGGCCATGTATCTTTTTCTTGTGAAGTCTGTTTCTTCTAGAATATAACAAATCTCCAAGTGGTAGTACGACAAGAATATTCCCTGGTCAACACCCAGACATCGCTAAAACAAGCCACCTTATCATCCCATGGACTCTCATCTCCCTCCATAAATCACTCTGACAAAGAGCAGGCAAAGAGAACCCAGAGCCCCATGATGCCCCTGTACAGCCTGAAGAAGCCAGTGAGGTCATCATCCCTTTTCCCTTGACACTGGGTTCCCAAAGACCTGAGCAGAGTACCAAAGGGCGCCAAGGAATTGATCCCAAAAATAGAGAGAGGAATGTGGTGACCCAAGAATGAAAGAGCAGATAAAACCAACGAGGGTCTTGGAAGTCAAGAAAGGAAAAACCAGAGCTTTATCATCCTTCCCTCCCCCATATGGTAACTGTTAACAGATTTCAGGTCCTTCTGAGCAGTATAACCTGTCTCCCCTCCTACCCCACACAGGGAGACAGTATTTGCCTTACTCTTCCCCCACCCAGTATATGTGCTTCATCCAATCAGCAAATGACCCACAAGACCCCTTTCCTGCTCCTTGTACCCTGGGTATAAAAGTGGACTAAGGACCCCTGTTCAAAGTCAGTTCTCCCTTGAGCTGGCCCACAGTTCTAATGATCTCCCACTCTAACAAACTTTATTCTCCTCTCATTCTGCCTCATGTCTGGAAATTCTTTTCCAACCCACTCACAGACCACAACAAGAACCTGAAAGAGTAGAGGAAAAATTGTTTTTCTTTCCATACACGTGCAGTGGGATACTGCTCAGCAATAGAAAAGAATGAGCCATCAATCAATGGAAATGTTACTGAGTCCAAGCTCGCTCTGCTCGCCACCCTATAGGCCAGTGAATCTGAGAGATGAGGTGTTGAGGCAAAGAAGACTTTAATAGGGGAGTCAGCAGATGGAGAAGATGGCAGGCTGATGCCTCAGAATAACCATCTTATTGGGGTCTGGATGTCAGATTCTTTTATGGATCAAAGAGAAAGAAGCAATGAGGAACTGAAGTCAAAAGGCAGAAGAGAGAGGGAGATTCAATGGGGAAGTAAAGTGAAACAGTTTTCAGTTTCTCGCAAAACATCTTCAAGGGAATGCCCAGCCTTTGGAAAGGGTATGTTAACCTCTTCTATTCACAGGTGGGCAGGGACAAACTCTCTCTCCAGGAGCTGAACAAAGCCACTTTAGTTTACAGTCAAGCAGAGGGGCAAGGTCCTCCAGGCAAGCCACTGAGTATGATTACAATAAAAGCAAGTCAAAGAAACAGTTTCCAACATGCAGTCAGATTTGGCTTTCTCCCTGCAACAAAACTCCATTCTACAATCTTGCAGGAAAAAGTGAGTGAAGATCTTTTTGCTTAGTCAGATGGATCTTTCTGGGAATATCCACCATCTTTGCCAGTGTTTCAAATGTTGAATTTGTCTTCTTTTTGTTCCTCTTTTGAAAGAGGTCTATTTTATACCTGTAGACTCGGAAATACTAAACTTCAAATCTAGGAGACAAGATCTCAAGTTAAGAAATTTAGCACTTTTCTATGTATGGGAAGATGCAAGTGTCAGGGCTCACTAAAAATTATTTACTTGGCATGAACCTCAGCCATTTGGGGCTTATAATCCTGCATTCTGAACTTCCTCAGGGTTCACCATAGGGAGTGACTGGAGTGGCTGCAGTCTGATGACTGCCAAGTGGTAGGTATTCCCCTTCCTCAGGGTTCAAAGGCTCACGTTGAAGGGCTGTAATCAGTGATTCCATTTCTCAGGCATTCCCTTTTCGGTCATGAGTGGCCATTATGTGCGAGACATTACAAGATCAACTTCTGTCCCATGATGCTGAGAGGCTCATTCCAGTTCAGCCGAACACTCTTGATATGCCACTCTGGGTGTTAAATTTTGGACCAGACCCCATTAATAATTAAAATTCTCTGGACTCTAACTTCAATCCAGGAGACATTTTCCCTTGTTGCTTCTTCACATACTTACAATCACATTACTGCAATTATTTTATGCTACAAATATGATTTTCTCAAAACGTTTAGCCTTAGGAGATTTGCTGGAGGCCTAATTGCACATTAGTTACTGCAAGAGACAGCAATCTTATAAATTTAACAGGATATAAGTAATGCAGACAATGACATAGTGCAGCAGGGAGACACAAAACACAGTTTGGAAACAAAGAACAAATTTAAAGAATGATTAATATAACTAGTTGTAATCCAGTTGAAATTTATTTTAGGCTTAGTCAATCCTGACTGATCATGTACAAAACCCTTTTTGGGGTCTATTTTTCACAAACCTTTGAAGACCCTGATGCTGGGAAAGATTGAAGGCAGGAAGAGAAGAGGACAACAGAGGATGAGATGATTGGGTGGCATCACCGACTTGATGGACATGAGTTTGAGTAAGCTCCAGAAGTTGGTGATGGACAGGGAAGCCTGGCATGCAGTAGTCCATGGGGTCACAAAGAGTTGGGCATGACTGAGCGATTGAACTGAACTGAACTAGTCAATCCTAACTGATCATGTACAAAACCCTTTTGGGGGTCCATTTTTCACAAACCTTTCATCACAACTTATCTCAGTGCAATTTTAACTTTCAAGCTGTAGAATATCTGGAAAAGATTCTTTACATTGATTTGGGCCACCACCTACTTGTGGGTGCATCACTTAGCTTGCTAATATGTTACAAAGAGCATATGCTGTGGCTCAAGTTCTAGAGGAAGTCAGACAGCTCAACTACTCCACTATCTTGACTCACATAAGCCACCGTTTTGATATGGAACTGTTGTAACTGCTTTCATAGCCTTCCTGTGAATCTTCTTGATAGTGAAGCCCTTTCTGTAATAGCATCACAGTACAGAAGAATCTACAAATGACAAAAGGCTTAAAAGTCAAGGTTAAACAACTGATAAATTGATAAAGACACTTGGACAATACTTATTCCTTAATCACATCAATTCTTCTGCGCTCAGCTTTCTTTATAGTCCAACATTCACATCCATACATTACCACTGGAAAAAACATAGCCTGGACTAGACAGACCTTTGTTGGCAAAGTGATGTCTCTGCTTTTTAACATGCTGTCTAGGTTGGCCGTAACTTTTCTTCCAAGAAGCAAGCATCTTTTAATTTCATGGCTGCAGTCACCATCTGTGGTGATTTTGTAGCCCAAGAAAATCCAGGTCTCTCACTGTTTCCTTTGTTTCCCCATCTATTTGCCATGACGTGATGGGACCAGATGCCATGATCTTAGTTTTCTGAATGCTGAGCTTTAAGCCAACTTTTCCACTTTCCTCTTTCACTTTCATCAAGAGGCTCTTTAGTTCTTCTTCACTTTCTGCCATGAGGGTGGTGTCATCTGCATATCTGAGGTTATTGACATTTCTCCCAGCAATCTTGATTCCAGCTTGTGCTTCTTCCAGTCTAGCATTTCTCATGATGTACTCTCCATATAAGTTAAATAAGCAGGATGACAATGTACAGCCTTGACGTACTCCTTTCCCAATTTGGAACCAGACTGTTGTTCCATGTCTAGTTCTAACTGTTGCCTTTTGACCTACATACATACAGGTTTCTCTGCATAGAGGAGGCAGGTAAGATAGTCTGGTATTCCCATCTCTTGAAAATTTTCTGCAGTTTGTTGTGATCCACACAGTCAAAGGCTTTAGCGTAGTCAATGAAGCAGAAGTAGCTGTTTTTCTGAAATTCCCTTGCTTTTTCTATGATCATGTTAGTTAAGCCCTGGGGACATGGTCAAGACTTTCAGTTCTCTGCCCCTTGTATGCTGCTGGACAAATGCTGAATGCTCAATAGAGGCTCAGTGAATTAAAGACGAATCAGTACTGATACTGAGAATGTGTGTGCAGATACTGCTCTGAGGACAGCCCAAGACTCCTTCAGCTCCACCCCTTCACAATTCTAGGGGGCAGGTATTCTTGTCACCTCGGTTTTACAGGTGAGGAAACTGAGATAGAAAAAGAATAAGTCGTTTCCAGGATCCCACAGCCGGTAAGTCTCATGAGGACACTGGAGCCTGGAAGCCTGAATTTTCCTGGCTGTAGCCTGGAAGGAGAGGGCAGGAGAGCTGGACAAGAAGCACAACCCACCTGTCCTCCCCTGATGCTCTCTGGGAGGCCACCATTCCCAGGGGACCTTGGTGAGTGTGCTGGGTCTGGCCCAAGGCTGCAGAGGGTCGGGTTTCAGCCTAGGTCACGTGCTTCAGGGTAAACAGATTGAGGCTCCAGCACATCTCTGCTTCAGTCTCTCTGGTCACCATTCCAGCATGCTGCAGTATGGGCTCTGGATGGCCCTGGCCCCTCTGCTAACCACCCTCATTGCAGGTGAGTCAAGGTCAGTGACGACTGGGTGCATGCTGTGTGCTGGGACAGAAACCCACTACGTGCATTCTCTATTAGACCTCCCATCAGCTCTGTGCATGTATATCACTAAAGCCCACTTTTAAGATGGCTCCTGGTCAAGGGTACGCCATCAGTAAGTGTCAGGTCCAGGCAGGAGCCCAACCCATGGCCTCGTCTCTGTTGGTCAGTGCCTGAGGGAAGAGTAGGAGGGGCACATATCACTGGCCCCTGGCCTCTGGCCTCTGGGATCCTCTATCTGCACTCTCTTTGCCCGTGTCTGCAGGCCTTCACTCTCTCCCTAACCCAGGTTCTCAGGGGTCACTGTCTCTGGTCCTCTCGTCCTTCTACTCTGCATCTCCTCCCAGGCTCCAGAATCACATGCAGCCCTGAGGGGCTCCATATGTCCTAACGGGTATCAACTTTTCTGTGTGAATTGTCTGCTTCTCTGGGCCTCATGTGAAACAAGTTCTTGCAGTTGGCTTTATCAAAGGAAAATTATCTAATATTCCATATTCAATTAGCAGTTATGCCTTTTAGGAACACAGAGCTGACAGGTAATAAATTACTAGTAGTAGTACTATGTGTTCATGTTCAGTTGTGTCCGACCCTGTGCAACCCTATGGACTGTAGCCTGCCAGGCTCCTCTGTCCGTGGGATTTCCCAGGCAAGAACACTGGAGTGGGTTGCCATGCCCTCCTCCCTCCAGGGGGGTTCCCAACCAAGGGATCGAACCTGCGTCTCCTGCATTGCAGGTGGTCTCTTTGCCAACTGAGCCACCAGAGAAGCCCATAGTATCTTGTATATATTTATTTAAAATATAAATCTTATAAATAACATTCCATATAGCAATTATAGACATAAATTTATATATACCTGTTTATTCAATACATGTTATATATTTCATATGTGTGTGTGTGTATATATATACATATATATATATGTATATATATATATATATATGCACCTTTTTCATGTATTGCCCACAATTCTCTGAGGCAGCCATTGTGTCCCAGTAGAACTGAGCTGGGAAGAAGCTGCTCACTGGTAGTGGGTGGAAATGCTGGGGTCTGGGCCAGATCCCACTACAGCTGGAGCCTCAGGTCCTCCGGTAAAGATCTGCTGAGCAGCTTCAAAGGTGAAGCCCAGACAGGCCTTCTTCTGCCTCAGCCCGGCAGAGACCCTGTGGGGACAGGGTGGAAGAGGCCCAGGGAGGGGCAGTACTTCACACCTGCTGACCGACAGGGGCACAGACAGAGACTTGCTGACCCACAGGGGCACAGACACACTGCTGCAGCAGCCCTTCCACCAGGGCTTTGGGGTGGGGGGTGGTTCTGGCCGGCCACACCAGCTCCCCCCAGTGTAAAATGAGAGGGTCGACCAGCTGAAATGTCAGCTCGGCTATTCTATGCTACTGAATGCAGGTGCTCTGAAAGCCTGGAAATTCTAGCAGGTAAAGGGAACAAAGCCCTGAGCTTCCCCAAGTGTCAGGTTTCTGGGGTCTCAGGAAGCTTCTCAGCCAGCTTGCTGCCCTAAACATAGCCTTTGTGCACATCTCCTCCTGTGTCTCTTGCCGAATGTGCCCAGAAGAGCCATCATCTACAGCACCAGCCCCTAAGCCCTGTTCTCAGCGCAGTCTGTTATGACAACTGGTCAGTCCTTACAGGCTTTTGCTGGAGGAGCCTCATCACAGGAGCCAGCCCTGCTCAGAGGGGCTGTCACACAGCCAGGCCCCGCTCTCCTTCGCTCTTCACAGGGACAGCCGCCCTCTCTCCCCACAAAAGGGCCCCGTGCCACCTCCTGGGCCTCATCGTCGCCTGCCCACCAGGATGGCCCTCTGCAGCTAGGAGCTGCCAACAGTGCCCTGCGGGCTTTTAGTAAGAAGCAAACATACCTGGGAAAGAGGAGGGAAGGGGCAGAAGGGGCGAGCTGCAGGGCCAGGGGCTGGGGGACAGACAGGTCCTGTCCATGGTGGCCCTAAGTGTGAGGCCTCCCAGGGGTTGAGTGCTGCTTGGTGAGCACAGGAGCTTGGTGGGGGGCCCCCCAAGCCTGCCCAGACCACAGTCTTCTGACCACGATTGAATTCAAGGTGGAGGGTGGGTGCCTAGCAGGGCTCTGCTTGTCTGTCCTGTGACCTGGCGAGTCTCACGTGGGAGTGAGTCTAGCTGTCAGACCACCTGCTCTCTCCACGTCTGCCCACAGAAGGTGGGCCAGGCTGCAGTTGAGCTGAGTGTCCCCAAGCTTCCTTGCCATTGCTGCTGCCAACAAAGCCAGCTGTCCCCTGGCCTGCAGGGTCTCTCCTCAGCTGCTAAACTTCCTTTGGCATTTGCAGCTGCCTGGGGGACAGGACCACTCCATGGCTGTGCCCCACTGGAACCCGTGGTGGGCTCCCAGGACTCCCAGAAAGCAAGGACTGCCAGGTGATGTCCAGGGAGGGCAGCCACTTGTCTCAGCCATTCCGGGGCAGGGGTGGGAGGCATTCAGAAAGTCCCTGAAGAGGCAGAGTTGCTCAGAATCTCCCTGAGACATGGCAAGGTAAGGTGGCAACACCGTCCTTGAGGAGGCAGTCGACAGCGGCCCGCACTACTGACCCCAAGTACCCACCCAGCCAGTGTAGCCTGGAAGCAGGTGTGCCTACTTTCAGGGCTGTGGCAGGGACCCAGGGAGGTGATGCACGTGAGGTGTTGGGAGGTTCAGAGCCGCAGTTCGGTGGGACCTCCGATTAAGGCAGGAGCTACGTGGCTGGGGCCCAGACACCCACGACAGACACCGGGTAGCTGAGCTACTCGCTGTGTGTCATCAGGCAGCTCTGTGTGCGGCAAGAGCAAGGAGGGCAAGGAGCAAGTAGGCCTGTCCCCTAGTGACTCAGAGAGGGATTTGAGTCAGGGAGTCTGCAGAAACACTTGACAAAGTAAGCATCTGAGCTGAGGTGCCAGCTGTCAGCACCGTTCAGGTACAGGTGTTAGTCATGACCCACCTGCTCTCACTGCGTGTTTCCCTGTTGTCCTGCCCAGCAGGAGATTGGCTGCATCTTCTGCCCTCTGGACTCCTTCTCTGATACAGGCCTTGGCTGCCAGCCCTGCCCTACAGGTAGGTAAAAGCTGGCCGGAGACCCTAACCGCATTTGGGAAAGACTGGCCCAGGGTGGGTGAGGAGGGTGCTGGGTCTGCACACTCCCCCAGAGCCCAGGTTGTCTCAAGCCCATTCCCTCAGGGCTGTGGGGAGAATGCACTGAGATTAGGCAGAGGAAGTATGCACAGTGGTGAGGTTCTGTCCCTTCCCAGATGTGTAGTCCTGGCAGAGTCTCACAGTCCATAGTGTAGAGGGCCTGTTCCCAGGATCCCGCACACCATCCCTCGGCCTGGGGGCTCCTCCAGGATGAAGCCCAAACCCGGTGAGGACCCACCCATGAGATGTCCCCTCACAGACGGAGATTTACCCTGTCTGCACGGTGCTGCTGAGCCATACCTGGCCAGGAGCTTCAAGACCAGGAGGGAGACGCCTCATTCCAACACCAGTTTCCACTCAACAGGTCAGGTCTGAACTCTGTCCACTGTTTGAACAATGAGGAGGGTGACTTGCTAGTCAGGTGCTTCTCCAAAGGCTTGCGGAGGCTAACTGTTCAGTACTGAGTGTGGCCGGCAGTCCAGCCGCTGGTGAGGGATGACCACGGGAAAGCCACACCCAGGGTACAGCAGGCCCTTTGAGACCCCACTTACGGGAGCCCCAGGATGCCATGCTCAGCTGGGAATTCAGGACCTACTTAGTGCTCACCAAGCAGCTTCCCTGGTGGCCCAGCGGTAAAGAATCTGCCTGTGATGTAGGAGACCCAGGTTCGATCCCTGGGTCAGGAAGATCTCCCAGAAAAGGGAATGGCAACCCACTCCAGTATTCTTGCCTGGAGAATCCCACAGACAGAGAAGCCTGGAGTGCTACAGTCCATGGGGTCACAAAGAGTCAGACACGACTGAGTGACCAACACTTTCGCTAGCACTCACCAAGGCTTGCCATGTGTCCAGTGCCCTGCAGAGCTCTGTCTATTTGAATAATGTATATTCGGTCCTCCCGGCCAACCCGAGTGGAGGTGTGGTTCTGATACCCGTTTTATAGAAAGGAAAACGGAGGCTTAGGGAGTTGGGAGCCTGCCTATCACAGCCATCTGTGGGAGGCCAGAGCTCCCTACAGGCTGAGCAGAGCAAGGATGCCCAGCAGTTAGCACCAGCCACTCTCCTCTGCATGGGCAGGTGGGAACCAGTCCCTATGCTGTATCTCCAGGGAAGCCCTTCCTGGTAAACTGGGAAGGGGACCAGCTCCCTGCACCCCCAGGTCCGCGGGAGTATCAAGGGCATCAGGGCCTGGGAGACGGTCACTGCTTCTCCTTTGAAGACAGCAGCCCAGGCTCTTCAGAGAGGACTCATGATCTAGGCTGCTCTCTCCACAGTCCTCAGCCAGTGTCTGCAGTGCCCAGCAGGACACTTCTGTCCCAGCGACACCACACAGCCCATCCCATGCCAGCCGGGCACATTCGGCCCCCTCCCGGGCCAGGACAAAGCCACAGCCTGCACTCCGTGCCCCGCAGGCAGGGCCTGTACGCAGGCTGGGCTGACTCAGCCAGACGCAGAGTGCACACCCGGGTAAGGGGCTCCAATTTCTCCGTGGTGGGGGCTCAGAATCCTCCTCTTCCACCGTCGGAGAATTAGCACCTCGGGTTCAGGGAGGGCTTCTCCAGGAACTCCCCCTCCTTGGTGTCTCAGGAGGGCCCCAAAAGAGCTTAGGGTCACACCAGTCCCCGGTTCCAAGACCTCCTGCGGGAGCCCTGGGGCCTGAGCATGCCCAGGAGCAGCTGGGAAAAAGGAAGCTCAGAGAGGCCAGGTCACCATGCCAAAGCCACACAGCAGGTTGGTGGACACAGTGCGAGTCTCCCCAGGATGGAAGGGCTCTGCCTGCTGGGTACCAGGCTCCGACACCTTGGTTGCCATAGGTATGTGTGCCCTTTGGGCTCCTCGAGCCCCCAAGCTCCCACACATGCCTGCCCAGCTGGGACCTTCAGCAACCGCAGAGACCTCTCTGACCTGTCCCAGTGTGAGATCTGCCCCTCGGGACTGGCCTGCCCTAGGGGTAAGTGAGGGCAGAGGGGCAGTCTCGCTACCTGCCAGACCTGCCCCTGGGTGAAGAGACAGGGAGCCCAGGGAAACAGACCCGGCCCACAGCCCCTACTTTCCCCACAAAGAGCATGGTCCACCTCCCAGGTGGGACCATGAAGAAAGTTCTTAGCTCCCAGCCCACTCTCTCAAGGCGGGGGGAGGAAGACAGCCTCTGGGCCACTGCTGACCCTTGCCAGAGGGCTGTGGCCGGAGGGGCTGAGGCTCCTGCAGGCCTAGTTCACAACTGTGTTTGCAGGAACCGGGGGTCCAGGCCGGCCCCCCACCCTGTGCCCAGCTGGCCATTATTGCCCTTGGGGCACCAAACATCCAACACAGTTCCAGTGTCCCCCGGGTACCTGGAGTAACCAGACCGGACTGACGGCGAGCAAGGAGTGTGCGCCCTGTCCCGGGGGCTGGTTCTGTGTCGGGGGAGCCCAGGTGCCCTCGGGGACATGCAGAGCTGGACACTACTGCCCAGAAGGTGAGCGGGGCAGTGTCTGTCCTAGCAGGGTCAGGGGCCAGAGGTGAGGGCTGGGGTGAGACCATGAGCAGTCTTCAGCCCTCCCAGGTCAGGGTTAGGTCTCAGGAAGACCTTCCTGAGAGGAAGGCTGGGACTGGTCAGCCAGTGAGCACCCTGACTAAGGGTTCCCAGGGCATCTCAGATGATGTGGTCATCTGTGGAAGGGCCTCCTCTGCTCCCTGCCCCTCCCCAGGGCCTCCCTTGAGGACCCGCCGCCGCTGGGAAGAGGTGAGGAGCTGCTGTGATGACAATGTGGCTCTGACCCCTCTCAGCCCTTGCTCTTCTCCCTGACACAGGTACCAAGTGGGGCACCCAGCTCCCCTGCCCAGAGGGCACCTACAGCTCCCAGTCAGGCAACAGCCAGGTGGAGGACTGCCTGCCCTGCCCACCAGGGGCCTTCTGCCCCAGAGGGGCCTCCAAACCTGTGCTCTGCCCAAGGTATGGGAGGCTGGAGGCGGGGGGCTGCTCCTGAAGCTAAGTGACCACATGTTACACACTGGAGCCCAGTGCTGCTCCAGGCACCGGGGAGTCTTAGAGAGACCTTCAGGACCCGGCAGCCTTTTTGAGACAAGACACAGAAACAGAATGGGCAGGGCCAGGGTACAGGGCTGATGTGGGAGCCGCATGTCCATGGGCCCAGAGGTGGAAGGAGGGAGGGCACTTGGGGCTGGAGTCAGTGAGGAGGTGCCTGTCGCACCTTTGATGGGCACTGCAACTGTGAAGCCACCTCAGAATGACCCAGCCCAAAAACCAAGGGCCTGGAAGCTAACTCCAGCCTGGGTCTCAGCAGAGATTTGGCCCAAGCTCTGGGGTTCTCTCCTAATAGACTCTTTTACCAAGTTGTGCCTTTTATTCCTGTAGTCAAAAAGCAAAAACTTAGAATTTTTCTTATTTAAAAAAAAAAAAAGCAATCTATGGTCTTGTAAAAAAGTTAAAACAACACCATCTAAAAATAAATTTCAGAACAACTATAATTTCAAGGTAAAAAACACAATCATAAGATTACAAAGCAAAATATAAATGGACATTTATAAAATCTGAGAGAATTTGGAAAATCTAAGCACAGCATGAAAGGCAGAAATAATTGAGGAAAAGACTGCAAGATTTGAACACAATGTTTCAAACTTCTATCCTTCAAAGCTGCTCTAAAGGAAGCTAAAAGGCAAACACCAAAGCAGGGAGATATTTTCAACATGAACAATAGGCTAACCATCCATCTACTTAGTACCTTACTATGTAAAAAGCCATTACAAATCATATAAAATATGACAGAGAGAGAGAGAACCAGCAGAAAAACAGAAGCAAAGGTGTTTTCACAGGCACCTTTCAAAAGAAGCACAACTGGCCCATAGCCAGGTAGTAAAACGTCTTCCACCTTACGTTGTTTGGAGTCACACCCGTCCCGTCGGTGGCGTGGCCCAGGGCCTGAGCCTACCCTTGAGCCCTGCAGTTGGCATGGGGGCAGTAGGGACCCTGCCTGTGTGTCACGGCTCCTCCCCCAGGAAGGCTCTGGGCCCCACACCCTCAGCTCCACTTCCACTCTAGGGGAACCACCCGCCTGAGTCCCGGTGCGAGGCTGGCTGTGGCCTGTGTGCTGTGCCCAGCTGGCCACCACTGCCCTGAGCTGGGTACCGCCACTCCTCGGCCATGCAGCACGGGCAGCTTCTCGGTAAGTGTTCGCTCCAAGGCCCTGGAGTTGGGGAGTCCTAGAGTCAGGGACACAGGGTACAGGCCAGCAGAGCGGAGCCTCCATCCTATCCCCTCCTCCAGACTTTGGAAACCTATGGACCAAGGAGATACTCAGAGACCACCTCAGTTCTGCTGGCGTCCACCCTGCTGTTGGGCCCCCCACGCCCCACCCTCCTCAGAAGGGGAGGCACACGGAGCGTAAGGCCAAGGCCAGAAGTATCCCCAACCTGATTCGACACGTTTCCCAAGCACCTTCTCTGCCCAGGCCTGACCCTGATGTCGAGGTGTGGAAAGAGACCAGTCTTCTTGCCCATCCCTCTTTCCAGGGTCCAGGTCATCTCTGGTGCCAGGATTGCCCAGGAGGAAAACTCTGCAACCAGACAAAGCTGGCCAGCCCTGTCACATGTCCACCCGGGCACTATTGCCCAGCCCGCGGCTTGCTGTCCATCCCCTGTCCCCAGGTGAGACATTCCCTCTGACCTCCAGCCTCTCTAACTTCTGTGTGGAAAAGCTCTGCAGCCATCAGTGTCCCTCCACCAAGGCAGGGCCACACCAGGCCTTCTGCTCCTACCCCCACTCTGACAGGGCTGGGACACCCACTTTCCTGCAGCTGGTTTCTAGTGATGGCTCTAGACCAGAAAGTCACAAGGGAAAACGCGAGCCAGGCCTGTGGGGTGGGAGAGGAGTAGGGACAGGAGGGAGGCCCAGGTGGAACCCCAGCCTCCCGAAGCCCCACTCTCACGCCCCTCCCCCAAACCATGGCTCCCCTCTCCAAGAAGCACACCCCTCCTAGCCTCCTAGGTGGCTTCTGTTTGCTTGTCCTGCCTGCTATCAAAATCTGCTCTGTGTTCCAGTTACAGATTGTATGCTCTGCAGTCAAACACTTGATCTCCTGAGAAGTAAATCTCACCCTTTCTTATGAGCCTGTTGATCAGGTCTCTCCTGCTCCCCTGCCCGTCTGTCCCAGACTCTGCTCTGCTCCCTTCCTGGCAGAGTGACCAACCTGTTCAGGCCTGGAGCCCCACTCTGGCTTCAGGACCTTGACTTCGGCAGCCTTCTCCTTGCCCAGGGCACCTTCCGAGAGGCCCCTGGGGCTGCCCATGTGGAGGACTGCCAGCCATGCCGCCCTGGGGCCTTCTGTGGCAGAGCCGGCTTGGTCGAGCCCCAGGGTCTGTGCCGTCCAGGACATCACTGTGGGCCTGGTTCCAACATCTCTTCCCCGGTGAGTGCAGGCCCCACAGGGCCGCCCAAAGGCAAGCCTGCTAACCACCCAGGACTGGGCCAGGGTCAGGGGACACACAGAGGGCAAAGCCTAGTGCCTGCCCTCGAGGGCTCACTGCCTAGTGGGCTGACAGGGTGCCCCCAGCAGGTGGGATCAAACCACTGCAGAGCAGAGCTGGTGGGTACAGAACCATCACACATGACCAGCCAAAGTGTGAAAAAACAAAGACAGGGCCAAAGTATCTGATGACAATCTCCAGCTTCCACCCGAAAAGGAACCAAACACAAACACAACCAGAAAAAAGCACAGCTGGACCGGCAGTAAGGACAGGAAGCAAAGTCCTTTTGTACCACAGGCATCGGCATGAGTGCATGCTCAGTTGCTCAGTCATGTCCGACTCTTTGTGACCCCATGGACTGTAGCCCTTCAGGCTCCTCTGTCCATAGGATTCTCCATGAGTTGCCATTCCCTCCTCCAGGGGATCTTCCCGACCCAGGGACTGAACTTTGGTCTCCTGCATCTCCTGCATTGGCAGACGAGAGCTTTACCACTAGGGCCACCTGGGAAGTCCCACTGTCTGCATCTACTAATCCCCAAAAGCAAGACCATTACCAGAGGCTCTAGGAAGGCACTGCTGGAGAGCAGTATGCAGTACCAATCAAGAGACCCCAGGCAACTCCATCTTCTGACCCAATAATTCAAATGTGGGGAAAAGCCTGAAAGGGGAAAAAGTGATTTATGAAAGACGGTCAAACCACAGATTTTAATAGCAAAACCAAAACAATTACAAAGCACTATCAAGGCTCAGTAATAAGAAAATATCTAGTCAGAGATATGGCATATCAACTCAGTGGGATTTTAGGTAACTCTTAATAATGACAAGTAAGTATACTATGTTGATACATAAATGATTGAGAGATGATTGATAGATAGAAACAGATATACCTTACACAATTGAAGCTGTGTATCAATACTTTTAGCAAACAGAGAGCTGGAATGGTTTGGGCTGTTTAATACTAAAGTTTGCTTTATTTTCTGCAAAGTTAACCTCCCAGAGCTGTTCCCAGGGGAGGTGTGAGTGAGGGTCAGCACATGTGCACGAACAGGAGTGGCCAGGTGGAGCCGGGCAGGCTTCCTCAGAGAGGGGTCAGGCAGGACCAGGGGGGAATCTGGCAGAGACAACCTTCTCGTCCTTGACTTTAACAGTCCCCTATTCCTCCAGGAGGGACTCCCCTTCGGTGACCTCTGCCCCCCTGGCCATTTTTGCCCAGCTGGCACCGAGAACCCCAGACAGAGGCCCTGCCCTGTGGGCACCTGGAACGCGGAGAGAGGGGCACCGGATGTAAGCTGGTGCCTGCCCTGCCCGCCTGGGCTCTTCTGTGCTGAGGTGGGGCAGGCTGCCCCCAGGGGCCCATGTGCATCAGGTGAGGGAGACTTTGACCGCTGGCGGGAAGGCACCAAGCAGAGGGGGGCCGGCCAGCCACCCCGGTCCTGGCAGACAGAATCCAGGGAAATATGCCTGTGTGGCTGGGTTTGTGCAAACAGGAGCCACACTGGAGCACAGGACCCTCGGGGACACAAATGCAAGGAACTGGACTGCAGCCCCCAAAGTAGACCAGCCTGAGCACTTTCTCTGCCTCCAGGATTTTACTGTCCAGAAGGGGCACAGACCCCAAGACCTCTTGGTAGGCCTTGGGGAAACCTCGGCATGGAGGACCACGTCTGCCCTGAAGGCTCACTGGCGACCGTGCCCTGGGTGGACGGGCAGCACAGCAATGGCTCAGGTACTTGGCGCAGAGAGCAGAGCGGGGTTGCTGTGAAAACCACTACAGCGTGGGGGGGATAGGGCCACAGGGCGACCAGAGCACTCTGCTTTCCAGACCAAGAGAGCCACCAAGAGAGGACCTGTCCGCCTGGTCATTACTGCCCCCAGGGCACTCACCGCCTACCCCTGGCCTGCCCTCCAGGCACGTCCAGTTCAGGGCAGGGCCAGAGCCAGCCTCAAGGCTGCTGGCAATATCCTGCAGGTGAGGTGATAGAAGGGGGCAGATGGGCACTCCTGGGAACACAGTCAAGGTTGTGTCCTGGGCCCTGGGGGGCGGCAGGTCCCTGGGAGCCTATTCTCCCCACTGGCCCAGGGCCTGGGGGGCCCAATGAAAGGTGGGGAAGGAAAGGGCCTTGGGTCTTGGGCAGAACCCAGTGCACAGCTCCTTCTTGTGGGAAGTCATGCTAATTCTGATGGGGATGCGTAATGCTGAGGTGAAAATTCAACAAATCAGAGCAGAGGAAGGCAATGAAGAAGGACTCAGTCTGACTGAGGCTAAGACAGGGCCACAACGCAGGACGTGTGCTCAGTGGCCCGTCACCAGCCAGAAGGGAGAGGGGCTCTGGCCTCCTGCAGGGTGCACCAAGCAGCAGCTCCATCGAGCTGCATCCTTGGAGGTGGGGGCACTGCACCCGCCCACAGCTGAGCTCGCTCCCAGGTCAGCCTCAGCTGAGCAAGGGGGGGACACAAGGTCAGGAGTCACAGGACCTCTGGTTGGAGGAACCTCAGGGGACAGGACCTCGGTGCCACTGGTGCAGGTTCTCCGTGGTGAGGGCTGATCCGGAGCCCACAAGTGTAAGACAAACACCAGTCTTGTAAGACAAGCACCGCCTCACAGGCACGTCCTCCAGGGTGAGGTCGGGGCCCAAGGCTGGTAAAACCAGCCCCTGACCTCAGGCCGCTCTTGTTCCAAGATGGCTCACCCTCTCCTTGTCCCCTCAGCGCCCCTGGTGCTGTGGAGGTGGCGATCACTGTGAGGCCACAGTGCTTAGAGACATGTCCCTCGGGCCTCTTCCAGCACCCTCAGCCTGTGTCAGAGTGCGGCATGCAGGCATGCGGGCGTCACCCTTTTCCTACCCTGCACGTGCATGCAGATGTGTGCACATTCAGGCTTCCACAAACTCCCAGCCTTGAGGGCAGTCACAAAAGGGGAGCCACACATCATTTCCTTTTCTCCTCCCAAAACAATACAAAGGCCCTCAGGTACTCAGAGTGTGGCATCAGTATAATCAGGTCCCCTGACTCATCCCCTAAAGGCTTGAGCAAACCAAAAAGGGACATAATGATGCAAATGGAACAAAAGACCTGGCCAAGATGAAAACAGATTTCCATAATGCCCAGAGGCCTGCATTTTGCCACCCAGAGCCCCCACCCCCTTCTGTTCTGTGCCCACATTTCTCCTGAATCAGGCAGATGCTGGCATCCCGACATTTCCTCCCCACCTTCTAGCTCCTAAGCAGGGTGCCACACAGACAGCCCATAATCTAGAAGGAGACACATCTCAGGACCCCATCTGACCCTGTACCACCCGACATCCCCACAGAAATCAGGACAGGACCCTTGGAGTCAAGGGGCTGTGACAGGAAATGGCCCGCTGCAGAGTGTATACCTGGTGGGGGCGGGTTGAGCAACCGGCTCTGGGTTGGGGAGGCTGATCTGTGATCTCACCCACCCCTGACTTTGGGCAGGAGCTGAAGCTGTCGGAGGGGCCTGTACCACAGCAGGGGGCCCCTGCCCTCCAGGCTACTTCTGTCCAGTGGGAACGGGGGTGCCCCTTCCCTGCCCTAAGGGCACCTACTCAGATCGGTGAGTGCCCCCAACCATGGGGGTGGGTCCAGAACTGTCTTCTCCCTGGTCCTCCTTCCTGCACTGAATCTCACCAATGACATGCCTCTGCCTCAGAGGGTCATGCATGGGCCATAGGGAGCAGGAGTCTCATCCAGGCTGTGGGGTGCCACCCTGTGCCTAGCAGTAGAAAGAGGGGAGAGAGCTGCCCAGGATGTCCACTGCTGGGAGCTTGAGAACATGCCGTGCCAAGAAAGAAAAGCATCAAGAACATGGCTTGTTCACCTGCGTCTCATCTGAGAGCAGAGGCCTGTGTCCCCACCTTCAGGACCTCCCTGTCCCAGGAAAGGATGCCCCAGAGCAAGGGGATAGCAGTGGAGCCAGGGCTGAAGGGCTTCTGGCCATTCTGGATAGCTCCAGACCCAGGGGTCCAGACTCAGGCAGCCTGAGTCTGATTTGCGGATTAAGATAGAAAAGGACCCCTCCACCCAGTCAGCTATCTTGAGAGAAAGAGAAGCCAGACTTTCCTTCAGCATCTGCAGTACGCTGCCCTGGGTACCCTGAACACAGGAGGAATCCCAGGGGGATGACAAGAAGGGAAATGTAGAGGCAGCTCTGCCCCATGAGAGCCCATCCCCCATCCACTCCTTGCTGCCCAGGACCCTCCCCGCCTGGCTCCAGCCCGGCTCCCAGGTCTCTGTCTCTCCAGGATGCTTCTTTCCGCGGCCTCCGAGTGCTCATCCTGCCCCTCTGGCCATTTCTGCGGTGCGTCTGGCCTCACTGCCCCCTCGGGACCCTGCTCCCCCGGCTACTTCTGTCTGGCAGGAGTCACCTCCCCAAACCCAACAGGTAAGTGCCTCTCAGGACAGGGGTGGTCCCTGCAGGTGCCCAGGCAGGTGGGCAGTCTAATGATGGGATGTGACTGGATGCGGGCAATTTGAGGACAGAGGCCGTGTGTGAGCAGGGTAGGCCTGACCGCTACTCCCGGGCCCACTGGCCTCCTGTCCCTGGCCTCTGTCCAGCAGTGTCTCACAGCGTGCTCACTGCCCTCCTGCACTGCAGTCATGGGATTCTGGTCACCCTGCAGCCCCAAGCCCACCCCAGACCCACCCCACCTCCTGAATCAAAGCCCCAGTGGTCTAAAGCTGGGAATGTCACAGAATTGCAGGGATGAAAGGCAGGGAGGGCAGAAGGCTTCCGGAGACCAGGCAGTGGGTGTGAGAAATGCCCTGTGAGCCACCCAGAGGTGAGCTGACTTGCCAGTGGTGTGGCTCTCATCTCCATCCCATGGGAGATCACCTTGTAGCAGGTGGGGTACAAGACCCCCTGCCCGCAGCGGGATGCAGGCATATTTAAGAAAATAATCAGAGAGCCTCTAAGGGCACTCCAGGGAGTGTGAGGGGACAAGGCTTTGAGTCTGGAAGAGTGGTATACCGTCTCAGGCCAGCACCCCATGACACTGCAGCGTCACCCCTACTCCCCTACCACAGGGGAGACTGGGGGGGCTCTAATAGCTTAGCCCGTGTGTAAAGGACTTGCTTTTTGATCTGTCAGGGCTGTGCAGATGCTAGCCATGGGCATTATCTCTTTATAAAACCACTGAGCCTCTGACCCAAACCCAGGTCCACATTTTATCCCGATGGCACCACACCAGTCGCCCAGCTTTGCTGTGACTGGACCTGCTGACCTCAGCCAACCTCCTTCTTCTCCCCAGACCACTCGGAGCAGGGGGGTCCCTGTCCCCAAGGCCATTTCTGCCCCCAGGGGACCAGCCTCCCCCAGCCTTGCCCTGCCGGCTCCTACAACAACCTGACAGGCCAAGCCTCCTGCTTCCCCTGCCCTGCCGGCTACTATTGCCCTGAGACCCTCACGACCTACAGTGGGCACCCCTGCCCGGCTGGCTTTTACTGCCCCCGGGGTGAGTGCCTGGGCCCCACTCAGCTGGGGGGAGGGGGCGGGGGTTGGTTCTCCCTGCCTTGGAAGCTGCAGCAACTTCGGAGCCCAGAAGTCCTCTACATCCAAGACTTAGTCCTCTATGTCCATAATATATCCATGTAGACTGAAAAATAAAGATATTAGGTAGCAGTGTGTTACAAACTTGGGGGGCCCATGCCCTTCAGCACAGCTGACCACCTGGAGGAGGAGTCCTGCGTATTCTGTGGCTTGTGGACCCCAGGGCCAGGGCCACACAGCCAGGGGGTCTGGTGGAAGTGGTGGGTGAGGAGGGGCTCCTGTGGCTGAGGCCGGGGCTCTGTGGGGACGGGCCCTGCAGGAGGGTGGCACTGCCTCCTGCCCCAGCCCAGGGCAGGGCTGGACTCCCAGGCTGGACCCAACCTTCTGAACTTTGCTTTTCAGGCACCAAGTATGCCACCCAGTTCCCCTGCCCTCGGGGCTACTATAACCCAGACCCACTGACCCAGAGCCTGGACAGCTGCCTACCCTGCCCTCCTGGCCACTACTGTGGGCAGGAGAATCTGACGCAGTTCTCCGGGCCCTGCGAGGCAGGTGTGTTTCCCGCAGCACACGGAGATGTCCCCACTGACCCCTGTGGTTCCCACTTCTGTCCCTGGACCTGGGGTGACCCGGTCACCACCTGGCACAGCTTCAGGGATAGGGGTGCCTTTGACCTCCGGGTCACTGCCTGCCCTCCTGCTGGCTCCCATTTCAGGCTGGTTCTGTGTGTCAGCAGCATGGACGGCCCGCCCCTTTGACCTAGACAACTACACCAGCACCAACTGCCTGTGCCCAGCCACGGCCACGGGGGGCAGGTGCCCAGCCGGCTCCTTCTGCCCTGAGGGCAGCCCTGAAGCCATGCCCTGCCCCCCAGGGTCTTTCTGTGCCACCTCTGGTAAGGACTGAGCCCTGTCCAGCCATCGTGCAGTGACCCGGGCTCATCGGGCAGTGCAGTGAGAGAGCTGGGGGACACTTGACCGGTCTCATTAACTACGCCTCGCGCACGCCACCACCAGTTTCCTCGGACAACTGCAGATTCGGTCTGCACCTGCCTCACGGGGCGCTGTGCCTGGTGCTCTTAGGGGCAGGGCTGTGTTGCCATCCAGGTGATCCATTGAGCTCAGGTAGATCACATGGAAGAGTGTGGGGAGGAGGCACAGTGCCTGAGCACCTACAAAGGCTGGACACCCCGCTCACTGAGGACCCAGACATGAACTGGAATCTACCTGTCTGGTTCTTAGTCCCCCTTGAACTAGAGAGTGCAGTGAGGGCAGGACCCCAGCCAGAGTCCCCTGCTGGCGGTGGACTCAGGCCTCAGGCGACACGGGAGTGGTACCCAAGTCTCAGGGCCAGGAGGAGGGGAGGATGGGACTGGCTGCTCAGCACAGGCTGGGCCTCTGGACTCTGGCGTGCTAAGACCTGCAGCCCAGAGGCACCTAGTTCACTGAGGCCGGACACTGCTCAAGGCCCCCAGTGCCCGGCAGGACCAACCACTTCTCACAGTGCGTCTGCTCTCCACCAGGCCTCTCCACACCCAGTGGACCCTGCCAGGCCGGCTACTTCTGTGCAGGAGGAGCAGCATCCCCAGCCCCAGAGGATGGGCTGACGGGGGCCCCCTGCCCCCCAGGAACCTTCTGCCGTGAGTGTCTTAGCCCTACTTGCCCTCCTGCCCTAGGTCTGCTGACACCACAGTCTTGGGTTTGCATTAGGACCCTGGGGCAGGCGGGAAAAGCCAGAGGGAAATGGGTGCCCAGGCTGTCTGGTCTGAGGCCGAGAAGTGTTGTGGGGGCATGGTGAAATACACCTGGGTGCTGGCGTGGTTTGGGTTATTCGGTGTTGATGGCTGAGGATCGACAGCTGCTGCCTTGCCACACCAGAAGCTTCATTTCCTCTCGGTATGTCACCCTTGCTCCTGAATCCAAGCCACACGTAAAGATCTGGGGTTCTCCCTATGTATCATGCTGAGGGGCTGGGGGACGGGGCCTTGGGGAGATTGGGAAAAGGTAGTTCCAGAGGGGAGCCTCATCTCCGAGGCTCGGTCCACACATGCTGTGCGCGGACCGGTGCCCCCCTGTACCCTCAGCTGAGGCATCACCCAGGCCCACACCGTGTCCTGCCGGCACCTTCTCCAGCCTCCCGGAGCAGACCACGTCCTCTGCATGCCAGGCCTGCCCACCTGGCTTCTATTGCAAGGAGGCCAGTCTCCAGGCCCCCAGTGGGCAGTGCCCAGCAGGTGAGAGAGGCAGTGAAGACCTGGGGTGCCAGCAGAGGGGAGGAGGCCAGGAGCGAGAGTCAAGGAGGGCAGCTCTCTGGGCACTGGGCCTTTGTGCTGGAGATCCTGCCTGGACTAAACATCTCAGGGGGAGTCTGAGAGCTCATCGCTCCTGGCCAGGTTACTACTGCGACTCCAGTGCTGGGCCTGTTCAGGACTTCAGCCTGCACCCTTGTCCTGAAGGCTATTACTGCCCCCCGGGCACATTCGTAGCCACACAGCACAGCTGCCCAGTGGGCACTTACGGCCCTCGGAAGGGTCTAAGGAGCATCACTGAATGCCAGCCGTGCCCTGCTGGGAAGTTCTGCGCACTGGCGGGACTCATGGCTCCATCAGGTGTGTTCCAGGGGCAGAGGAGACCATGGGCAGTGGAGGCTGTGGGCAGTGGTGGGAGGAACAGTGGGTTGCAGCCAGGCTGAGGAGGAGATGCTTCCGGAGAAGCTCCATGGACCTGGATCCCTGGCCAACACGGGATCAGAGCAGCATGGGCTGATTGGGCCAAAGGGAGGTCTTTACTCCCACTGCCTGCTCAAGACCCCTGAGGTCAGAAAGACAGAGCCCCCACAGCCCACCTCAGGAAATCTCAGGGCTGGGCCCAGGCATCTAGTTTAGAGACTTCTCCAGGAGATCCTGGGGCTCTCCCATTCCTGCCTGCAGCCTCAGTGGGGGTTCCCCCCAGCCCCATTCTCAGCTCTGCCAGCCGAGCACCAGGCTAGGTTCTTCCAGAGGGTCTCCAGTGTCTGCCCCACCCCTCAGCCCTGCCCCTGTTAGCTGGTTTGGGGGAGTGGAAGAATGAGGGTGTCACTTTCTTAGAGTTCGGGTAGCTCCTGTACAAAATGACTGGAAATAATCCACAAGGAAAATCTAAGCCTGGTTGTTGACTGTCCCTGTGGGGGACAGGCCCCACGCCTGCTCTGACCCAGGAGCCTGACACTGGACAGGGGAGGGCCAAGGACTCCCACCGTCTGCAGCCATCATGGGGTTGGCTGGGTGTGGGGAAAGCCTCGTGCTGCAAGGGGCAGGCACGGCCGACAAGACATCCTCTCTCTAGGAGACTGTGCTGCAGGGCACTGGTGCGTGGGAGGAGCCACGAGCAAGGACCCCACCCACGGGGCACGGGGCCTCCTCTGTCCGGCTGGGCACTACTGCCTCCAGGGTATCTACCACCCCCGGGCCACACCAGCCACGGCAGGGCAAGGCCACTCCCTCCCAGTCCTCTGCTGGTGGGAGGAGGGTCTCCACATGCTCAACCCTGCTTCCAGCCCAGGGGCCCCAGATGAAGGGCAGAGCTGAGCCACGAGGGCCGAGCACAGAACTGTCTCCCCCAGAGGCCCCTCTCTGCTCAACAGCCCTCACCTTCCCCCTCCCCAAGACCCCTCCTCCAGCCTGAGCTCAGAAACTTCACAGTGTAGCTGACCTTCCTGCCTCACCCCTGTGTCTTGGTTACTCCCCACCAAGGATGCTCCTTCAAGCCTGGGGCTGCTCCCCGCTTTGGTCCCCGCTTGCAGGATGACAGGTGAAGCTGGCCCAGAGGCTCCAGAGCAAAGCTGGTCCCTGCCCTCTGGAAGCTGAGAAGGGGCAGCAAATTCACCGGGTCTGACTGCCCACAGGCCTCTCCCCTCCCCTCTCTCTCTCTGACTCCTGCAGGCGCTCCTGTCCCGGCCCGATGCCCACCAGGTACTTGGTCTGAGGAAGGGAACAGAACCCCAGGAGGGTGTCAGGATTGCTCCGGAGAGCGACTCTGCCCTCGCAGCCACCCTCCGATCTGGCCAGCCCCCTGCCACCCAGGGTGGGCAAACAGTTTATATCCTCTGACAGGAAGTGGGTTGTTGGCTCTAGTCCAGTGTTTCTTGTCCGAGAACAAGAGGAAGAAATTCCTGCTGGTAGGGAGGAGCCATTCCCACCGCCCTATGGGACCTGCGGCCACTTGTAGAGAAGCAAAGGGTGCTGTGTGCTGGGACCCAACTACTCTGCTCACAAGGTCACTGGAAGGACATCAGGGTGGACTTGTGGCATCAAGTCTCATCTCTGCCATCACCGCCCCCTCCCTCCCCTGGCAGAACCAGGCTGCCCACGCTGGGGACCAGGCTGGGGGGAGGAGTCAGTGAGGCAGGAGGTTCCAGGAGTGTGCGGAGTGGGGAGAGACCCAGGCCCACACTCGAGGTCCATCTGCTGCCCATGGGTGCAAGCTCTTCAGCAACTCTCCTCTGCTAAGGCCTTTTTTGCTTTACAGTGTTGTGTAGTTTCTGCTGTACAATGAAGTGAATCAGCTATATTTATACTGAATCAGCTAAGTCCCTGCACCATTCGGCTGATTCCCACCAGCTCTCTGTTTTACACACGGCTCTTTTGCTCACCCCTCATTTTCCCAGCATGTCCTGCACTGGAGGAACTGTCCCCGTCACCCCCATGGAGGGGCTTTCTGGGAGGTCATGCTCCCAAGGGCACCTCTGTCCTGTAGGATTGACTGAAGCTGCTCCGTGTCCTCCTGGCTTCTATGCCTCTGGCACCCATCCCACAAAATGTCACGTCTGTCCCAGCGGCCACTACTGTGCTCCCGGGCTGAGGCCACAGCTGTGTCCTAGAGGTCAGTGTCCTGCCAGCAGCCCAGCTGACTGAGCAAAGGATCCAGAGCGAAAGGGAGGAGGGGGAGGCGGCCACCACAGGACTGTCATCGCCTCCAGCTCCCCCAGATGAAGGGAGGGCTGTCTATTCTGATTACAAGGCGGCAGGAGCTCACCCCCTACCCAGCCTCTCCCAGGTGTCCCCTCTGCCCGCCTCCTTGGGCCTTGGTCCCAGCCCTGCCCCTTCACAGGTTTCTACTGCCCTGAAGGAACAGAGCTCAGCTGGCAGCCCTGCCCCGCGGGCACCTACGGCCCTGTGCCCGGGCTGAGCAGCCTGCAGGCGTGTCGAGCCTGCGATGGCGGCAGGTTTTGCCCCAGGGCCAACGCCACGGAGGCTGGCGGGCAGTGCTGGGAGGGCTTCTTCTGCTCCAGAGGGTCCACCCGGCCCAACCCGGAGGCCGGCACTGAAGGTAACTGCCCCCCACCCCAGCGCTGGATGCTGAGCTCCACTCCATTTCCGGGGCCTCAACTGGGAGGCCAGAGACAGATGCAAGGCCCTCCGTTCACTCACCAGTCACCCAGACAGGCTCATGTGTCTGTTCTCTCCAGGGACCTGGTTGCTGACCATGTTCCCATGCTCTGGCTCAGGGTTGGCAGAGCCTATGGTAACAATGAACTGAGCCCTGGCATTTGTCCCTTCCACCCACTGTCCATCTTGTTGGGACTCCCAGGGACCCCCATATCCCACACTGGCCAGGCCAGGGGCAAGCACCAGAGCAGGCCTGAGGAAGCTTGTTTTAAAGGTAGCATATGAATCACCTGGTGCTTACTGTGGGGTCAGGGAGGGACAGGCCATCAAACCAGAGTGTCTGGGGTGGGGGCCAGGCCAGGCACGGTCAATTTTATAATCTTCCTAAGGGGTTCTCATGAGCAGCCAAGAGATCATTCGGTGTTTTGAGTCTCTGGGGGGGTCAAATGTCCTGTGGAAAGTGACAGAGTCTATGGACACACATCCAGGGAAAACACAGATAGCTTCACCATGTCTCACGGAGCTCCCAGTGCTCTGTGTCCAGGGTCCGAAGGACAGAGGCCTGGGATCCAGTCCAACCCTGGCCTCAGGAGAAGGGAAAGGGTCTGCTTCGCCTTAGATCACACAGTCAGTAGCCCAGCTGGGCGCCCACTGACCCACTGGTCCAGCTTCCAGCCGCTCTGCACTACCCCAGGAGCCCAGGGCTGCACTACCCCAGAAGCCCAGGGCCCACCACCCTGGAGAGGCCCGGGTGCCAGCTCCAACAACCCAGTCTGCTCATTGGTAGCCACCTAGGCCAGCTACCCGCCCCCACCCCCAGCCACCCTGGTGGCAGGAGTCTCGGAACCTGGCCCATAGGAAGCCAGGGGAGGAGGGAAGACACGGCTGAGCGACTCCAGAAACGGGAGAACACCACCGCACTTGCCAGTGCAGGGAGGTCTACAAAGACTTCTGCAGCGAGAGTGAAGCGGGTGGTGCTCCAGGGGCCCCTCTTCAGTCCCAGACTGACCGTCCCCTACCCTTGAGCCTTCCAAGAAGGCCCGCCTCCCTCAGGGGCCCCTTGCCAACCTCACCAGCCGTGACAAGTATCCTCGGGCCTCTTTCCCTTGGTACCAGCAGTACGGGCGGTGGTGGACGGGCAGGTGCCAAGGTGTGGCCACAGGAGGGCCCTTCCCAGTGTGCCTCCTAGAGGGCCCACCCCGGAACCACCCCCAACCCCCCAGAGCCCGGAGCCTGTACCAGGGGTGTGGGCACAGCTGCTCCAGTACCCATGTCTCATCCCGTCCTTCTCAGTGACCCGGCTAACTTATCTCTTGGTTCCAGAGAGGGCCGGCCCTTGTCCTCCGGGACACTACTGCCCTAGGGGCTCGGCCATGCCCCAGCCCTGCCCACCTGGCACCTTTAGCCCACACAGCAAGCTCAGCTCAGAGGTAGGAGACCCTGGCCCAGGGAAAAGTCCGGGTGTGAGGAGAGCCTGTTTGGTCTAGCCTCTGAGATCCAAGGTTGTCGCACAGCCTCACAGGTGCATCTCTTGCAGGCTGCCTGCTCCCCTTGCCCACCTGGCTACTACTGCGGCTCTCCTGGCCTCACCAGCCCTTCTGGGCCCTGCAGCCCAGGCTTCTTCTGCCTCACTGGGGCCCTCGTCCCCAGTGGCTCCCTGGGAGACCAGACCAGCGGCCCTTGCCCTGCAGGTACCGCCAGGGCTGGTCTGAGGAGGAGCCAGAGAAGGTGGGAAGGAGCAGGCTCCAAGGTGGCCCGCAGTCAGGGCTGAGGGTTCCCCAGACCCTCCAGGAACTGGGTTTAGGATGGAGCTGCTCTGAGCACCGGGGAGTGGGCCTGCCTTGGCCCTGACTGTCGGGTCTGCTTCCCTTCCAGGACACTTCTGCCCCCTGGGCACTGCAGCCCCCAGGCCCTGCCCAGCAGGCACCCACAATGGCCAGGCTGCCCAGGACCATTGTGAGCCTTGTCCTGAGGGGTAGGTGCACCAGGCATCCCCCTCCCCAGACCCAGGGCAGCTGGCAGGCCCCTTTTAACATCACAGAACTTCCACTTTTTCTTCTCCCCATCTTTGTCACCTGGCATCACCAGGTCATTCTTCATTTCAAACCTGGGCCTCTCTGGCTGTAATTTAAGTCACTTAAGCTCCACACAAAGTCCCCCGCATGCCCCGCGCGCTGCTGAGAACTGTGTCCCCATGCAGGGACAGCCCCTGCAGCCACAGAAGGAAGGCAAGCCCAGGCGCCCTCTCCTCCCCATACTGAGTCACGGGCCGCACAGGTCTCTGACCCCTGCCTTGTCCCTGTAGCTTCTTCTGCCCGGCCAACACCTCCTCTGTGCTGGAGAACCAGTGTCCTGCCGGCCACTACTGTCCTGCCTCCACTGCTTTTGCTTCCCAGTTCCCCTGCCCCCGGGGCACCTACAGGCCACAGAGAGGGGGCACCCAGTGGTCCGACTGCAGCCCATGTGAGCCAGGTATGGGGGCAGGGAGGCACCCATTCCAGCCACGTTAGGCCACTTCCTCCCTGGCCAGCAGAGGGGGGAACTCAGGCCTGTCCCATGTGGGGATGCTCTGGCCATGGCCCACAGTGTACATTAGAGCCACCCACCTCTACTGCATGGATGTGGGGGCCCCCATCGCAATGCCCCCAGCATCCAGGGGTCCTCTCTTTCCCGCTGCCTTACAGGCTCCTACTGTCCCCTGCCTGGCCTGGCAACTGCGTCTGGACCTTGCAGCGCAGGGTTCTACTGCATTCAGGGAGCATCTGTCCCAAATCCCAGCGATGGGACCACAGGAGACCTCTGTCCTCTGGGCCACTTCTGCCCCCAGGGCAGCCCCAGGCCCACTCCGTGCCCCCCGGGTGAGTCACTGGTAGATGAGCACCAGCAGTGGGGGGTCTGCTCTGGGCCAGGGAGGGGAGACCAGCCTTGGGGAGGCCTCGGGGAAGGCACGAAAGATGCCCCAGGTGGCACTTAAAGAGCATTGTCCAGGGCTCTGGATCCGCATAGCTGGGGCTTGTGTGTGGAGAGACTTACAGCCCAGGTCCAGGGCTCTGAGGGAGGCCTGAACAGGGAGGGGGATGACAGAGGCGCGGTGAGAGTGCATAGTGCCGGCAGGGGAGGTGGGTGATGAGACACGGAGGTGCCGCACAGCAAGCACTGGTCTGGGAGGTCGAGTGGGCAGAGCAGGGCGCAGCCCTGTAATCCGAGACAGGCCAGCGCTAGTGTCCCTCCTGGAGGCCCCCCAGTGGTGGCCATAGCGTTGGGCCTGCAGGCTTTCTCCTGCCCATCCCTGGGGCCACATCGTGGAAGGACTGCCAGCCATGCCCAGCCGGTTGGCTTTGCTCCCGGGCTGGTCTGAGCTCCCTGGACACTCCGTGCGAAGGAGGTTGGTTCTGCCCCGGGTCCTCCGTCTCTGGGCACAGTCCAGGTAAGCTTGGGAAAGGGGTGCCATGGGGTGCCCAGGGCCAGCCTGGAGGGGAGACAAGGCCTGTGGGCTCTCCCTCCAGGTAAGGGGGGCCGCTGTTCACAGCTTGGGAAGGGGGTGCTGTGGGGTCCCCCATGGGTGGGCCTTGAGGGGAGACGAGGCCTGTGGGCTCTCCCCCTGCACTCGGGTTCCCATAGCCCGGCAGTAGGGAGGTGGCCTTTGTGACCTGGAGCCCTGTGACCTGTGGACACCTGGGGACACCGTGCACCGGAGAGCCTCCCCGTGCGCCCGAGCTCAGGAAGGGGGTAGGACCCAGCCTGCATACTGCTTGGTGGTGACCTCCATTCATAGGCAGCCTCCCCACCAGCGTGGGGAGGACAGCCCATGTGCAAGGCATGGCCCAAGAGCAACAGCATGGGAGGGGGCTCCTGACCAAGGGTGAGGCTCCTCTGACGCTGCACTTCTCAGGAGGCACCCCCCGGCTGTCCCCATCTGGAAGCTCTGGCATAAAAGACAGTCTCACCTCCAGAACGTGGATGCAGAGCACAGGCTTCCAGTCCCACCCCACTTCCCCTCCCCACAGTTTGGCTCCCACATTGAGCTTCACTGCAACTGGCATCTCATGCCCTCACCAGTCGAGGGTCCTCAGGAAACCTACTCTGTGAGCCCGGGTGGGCTTCCTACTGCTCGCCAGTGCTCCATGTTCTGAGAGCACAGGGGTCTCCCAGGGGCTTAGTCCACACAGCCGTTCCCACAAGAAGCTACAGTTTCAGGGACACCTCATAGGACTGGGACCGGGGAGCCCCTTTCGTGAGAAGTAAGTGCAGCCCAAGACTGCCCTGCATGCGCGGCTCCAGCCCAGCCTGGAGCACTTGTCCTGCACCTGCTCGGCCAGGCCACCGCAGGCCTGACTCCTGCCCAACGCCGCCCCTCCACGCAGGGGACCACCCCCTTCAGGCTCTTGGGGAACTGAGCTGTGAGGGTCCCAGGCCCCATAGATCACACGCCCGCCTCTGCCTCACTGACCGGAGAGAGTCAGCAAAGGCTGCTCTGGGCTCTGGCCGGAAGAAGATGGGGGCTCTCCCGAGAGGAAGTAACTGTCTCCCCCATCTTTTCCAGGCATTCTCTGCCCTGCTGGGTACTCATGCCCCCCAGGCAGCCTGGAGCCCCAGCTCTGCCCCCCGGGGCAATATCAGGACGAGCCTGGACAGAGTCTCTGCAAGACCTGCCCTGCTGGAAAGTGAGGCGCTGGGCTGGGCTGGGCTCCTCCTCTATCCGGGTGATTCCTGACTTCTCCTGCCCCTACGTCCCCTGGGAGCCAGAGGAGCCCCCACATGTTGCAGGGACCGGTGGCCACGGGCTCTCCGGGCCCCCATCACCCTATGAAACTGAGCATAATGGACACTAACGCCAGTGCAGGGGTATGGAGGGCTGCAGGCTTCAAACAAGACTCTGAGAGAGGAGGACATTTTTGCCTCAGTGCCCATCTCCTCTGAACTCGCAACTGCTTCTGCTCAAACCCTCCACGTCCCGGGAGCTCTGGGCGAGCCACCTTCCTAGAAAGTCTGGGGCTGTAGACGTCCTTGTTCCTTTGTTCCTGACCACCTCATGTCTCCAGGTTCTGTCCCTATGGGATCCAAGCTCCAGGGGCCATATCTCTTTGGCCAGTGGACTGTCCAGCTGGCTACTACTGTCCTTTGGGCACCCAGAGCCCCACCCAGCACCCTTGTCCCAGGGGCACCTTCAGGGAGAGGCCCGGCGCACGCAGCACTCAGGACTGCAGGCCCTGCCCTGCTGGACAGTTCTGCTCAGACTCAGGTGATGAGTGCCATCTCCCGGGGACTTTGAGGGTCCTAAACGGTTCCATTTCCCCCAGAGGCACAGCCTGCCTGAGGTCAGACACCCTCTCATATCACTATGGCCTGCAGCTCCCACAAGGTCTCTACTGGAGGCCTGGGCAAGAGGATGGGAAGGGAAGGTAAAAGTGACTTGCCCCGACCCCTGGAAGTTCACAGAGGGGTGGGGGATACACTGAAACAGAGGCGCAGCCCAGCCCAGGCACATCCGGACTCCTGCAGTGTCCTTGGGAGGGGCCGTGTGGTAAGCACGGGCTTTGAAGGTCACTAGCCTTGCTCAGGGAGCAGCTAGGGGCAGAGCTTCAGGAGGACACCCCAGGATTGAGCCTCAGGATGAGAGGGTGAGCACAGCTGTACCCATGTTGGAGAGAGGAAGTGTGAGGAGTATTTGTCAGTGATAGCATCTAGTCCGTTTATACATAAACCGCCCAGAAGACACAGGTGGGCAGGAAGTGGAGTGGTGTGTGAGGCTGGGAGCAGAAGGGCAGAGTGTGTTCCCCCAGATGGTCCCCAGGCCCCCGATGAGCTGCATGAGAGCATTTGGGGAAAGGCCAGGGTGTGAGGTGTGGGCCCACCAGCCGCAGGTTCTGCCCACTGAAGCCTGGCCTGTGTCCTGGGCCCCACTCTCACCTTGGCTCTGCATGACCATATGGGACCTTTGGCTCATTCATGCTCACAGCAGGGTTATTCGCTGTGAGGTTACTCGCTCACAGACTGAAGTGCCAGAAAGGTCTGAAGTGCCAGAGAGGTCTGAAGTGCCAGAGAGGCAGCAGTCACAGAGCAAGTCTGGCTCCAGGCCTGACACCTCAACCACCAGCCTCCCCCTCCTCTTCCCCTTCCCACCTGAAGCCAAGCCCCACTCTCCATCCTCTCTCCACAGGGGCTGGGAAACGCTTCCCGGACGGGCCATGTTCAGCAGGTTACTACTGTCCCCCTGGCCAGACCTCAGCCACCCCTTCATCTTTCCGGTGCCCACCCGGCTTCTCCTGTCCAGAAGGTTCTCCCCAGCCTAAGGCCTGTGAGAATGGAACATTCCAGCCCCGGGAGGCCCAGGGGTCCTGTGAGCCCTGCCCAGCTGGGTTCTACTGCCAGGCCTCGGGCACAGGTGAGCTCCCCAGAGTGAGTTCAAGTTCCCCACGGGGCACTGGCCCCAAGGCAACATGCCAGAGACAGGGTCACTGAGCTCTCCGTGGGCCCCTCGGGGGCCTGGATCCACCAGCCTCGTTACAGAGGGGAAGGCCTTGCCATGGGCGGGGCAGGGGGAATGAGGGGCACGGGCGCTGGTGCCCTCCCCTGTATGTGCACCTCAGGAATTCTTAGGAGAGGATCTTGGTTGTCACGGTCGTAGAGTTATGACTCACGTGCAGCCCTTGACAATCAAAAGCAGGGTGAAGGAAGGGGCCTATGAAAGAGACAGGTTTGAGGGGAGGGCTTGTTTGCTCTTAAACCAGGATGGGGTATTGCACGGGGGCCCCCAAGATGCCCAGGGCCCAGCCCAGGACAGCAGGCACAAGGCTCAGGACAGGACAGTCTGAAATCAGGGACACTAGAGTGTCATGGACCCACTCAGTTTCCCCAGGATGTACCTACACACCTGAGTTCAGGATGTGCCTTCAGTTCAGTTCAGTCGCTCAGTCGGGTCCAACTCTTTGCGACCCCATGGACTGCAGCACACCCGGCTTCCCTGTCCGTCACCAACTCCCAGAGCTTGCTCAAACTCATGTCCATCGAGTCAGTGATCCCATCCTACCATCTCATCCTCTGTTGTCCACTTCTCCTCCTGCCTTCAATCTTTCCCAGCATCAGGGTCTTTTACAATGAATCAGTTCTTTAAATGAAGTGGCCAAAGTCCTGGAGCTTCAGCTTCAGCATCAGTCCTTCCAGTGAATATTCAGGACTGTTTTCCTTTAGGATTGGCTGGTTAGATCTCCTTGCAGTCCAGAGGACTCTCAAGAGTCTTCTCCAACACCACAGTTCAAAAACATCAGTTCTTTGGCGCTCAGCTTTCTTTATGGTCCAACTCTCACGTCCACACATGACTACTGGAAAAAGCATAGCTTTGACTAGATGGACCTTTGTTGGCAAAGTAATGTCTCTGCTTTTTAATATGCTGTCTAGGTTGGTTATAGTTTTTCTTCCAAGGAGCAAGCATCTTTTAATTTCATAACTGCAGTCAACATCTGTGGTGATTTTGGAGCCTAAGAAAATAGTCTGTCACTGTTTCCATTGTTTCCCCATCTATTTGCCATGAATTGATGGGACCAGATGCCATGATCTTTGCCTTTTGAATATTGAGTTTAAGCCAGTTTTTTCACTCTCCTCTTTCACTTTCATCAAAAGACTCTTTAGTTCCTTTTCACTTTCTGCCATAAAGGTGGTGTCATCTGCATATCTGAGGTTATTGAAATTTCTCCTGGCAATCTTGATTCTAGCTTGTGCTTCATACAGCCCGGCATTTTGCATGATGTACTCTGCAAATAAGTTAAATAAGTAGGGTGACTATATACAGTCATGATGTACTCCTTTCCCAATTTGGAACCAGTCTATTTTTCCATGTCTGGTTCTAACTGTTGCTTCTTGACCTGCATACAGATTTCTCAGGAGGCAGGTAAGTTGGTCTGGTATTCCCATCTCTTGAAGAATTTTCCAGTTTGTTGTGATTCACACAGTCAAAGGTTTTAGCATAGTCAATAAAACAGAGGTAGATGTTTTTCTGGAACTCTCTTGCTTTGTCTATGATCCAACAGAGGTTGGCAATTTGATCTCTGGTTCCTCTGCCTTTTCTAAATCCAACTTGAACATCTGGAAGTTCATAGTTCACGTACTGTTGGAGCCTCACTTGGAGAATTTTGAGCATTACTTTGCTAGCATGTGAGGTGAGTGCAATTGTGTGGCAGTTTGAACATTCTTTGGTATTACCTTTCTTTGTGATTGAAATGAAAATTTCTTTGGAATGAAAACTGACCTTTTCCAGTCCTGTGTCCCCTGCTGAGTGTTCCAAATTTGCTGGCATATTGAGTGCAGCACTTTCACAGCATCATCTTTTAGGATTTGAAATAGCTCAGCTGGAATTCCATCACTTCCACTAGCTTTGTTCATAATGATGCTTCCTAAGGCCCACTTGACTTCACACTCCAGGATGTTTGGCTCTAGGTGAGTGATCACACCATCGTGGTTATCTAGGTCATGAAGATCTTTTTTGTATAGTTCTGTGTATTCTTGCCACCTCTTCTTAATATCTTCTGCTTCTGTTAGGTCCATATTTCTGTCCTTTATTGTACCCATCTTTGCAAGAAATGTTCCGTTGGTATCTCTAACTTTCTTGAAGAGATCTCCAGTCTTTCCCATTCTGTTGTTTTCCTCTATTTCTTTGCATTGATCACTGAGGAAGGTGTTCTTATTTCTCCTTGCTATTCTTTGGAACTCTGCATTCAGATGGGTATATCTTTCCTTTTCTCCTTTGCCTTTAGCTTCACTTCTTTTCACAGCTATTTGTAAGGCCTCCTCAGACAGTTATTTTGCCTTTTGGCATTTCTTTTTCTTGGGGATGGTCTTGATCACTGCCTCCTGTACAATGTCACGAACTTTCATCCATAGTTCATCAGGCACTCTATCAGATCTAATCCCTTGAATCTGTTTGTCACTTCCACTGTATAATCATAAGGGATTTGATTTAGGTCATACCTGAGGTCTAGTGGTTTACCCTACTTTCTTCAAAAAGACTAAATTTAGCAATAAGGAGTTCATGATCTGAGCCACAGTTAGCTCCCAGTTTTGTTTTTGCTGACTGTATAGAGCTTCTCCATCTTTGGCTGCTAAGAATATAATCAATCTGATTTCGGTATTGACCATCTGGTGATGTCCATGTGTACAGTTATCTCTTGTGTTGCTGGGAGAGGGTGTTTGCTATGACGTGGCCTTGGCCAGCTCTAAATGCAGGCAGCTACAGGGAGGCCTGAGCAGGGGGTCTGTAGGCCACTGAGGGAACCCAGGGTGTTGCCCCAGTGTGGCCAGTGTGGGCAATGCCATGTCCTAGACAAAGGGAGCTTTATGCTTGACAGCCAGGGTCCCAGAGATTGAGGTTCAGGGGCTACAAAGGTTTTCTGATGACACACCTGCTACCTCAGCGGCCCGTCAGCCGCCAAGGGGCCCTTGCCAGCCAACATGCCCCAAATCGGACTAAGAACAAAGTGCTGTGCCTAGGTCAAGGCAGATTCAGGACCTGCCTGCAGATTCAGGTCCCAAGTCTCCCACCCAGGCTGCTCGGGGTGGGGGGTGGGGGGGTGGGGGGTCTCCCACAATCTTAGGGTGACCCTCCTGTTCCCCCCAGGTCCTGCTGCCAGGGCCCCCAGACCATGCATCCAGGGTTACTTCTGCCCCCCTGGCTCCCACTCAGCCACTGCCCACCCATGCCCTAGAGGGACCTTCGGGCCCAGGCAAGGGGCCACTGCAGAGCTGGACTGTGAGCTGTGCCCAGCAGGTTGGTGAACTCTGGACAGGAACCCTCAGGAAGCCTGGCTGAGAGGCCGGGAGAGAACAGGAAGAGTAGAAAAGGCAGCAGGAAGTTCCTGAGAGTGAGGGCCTGGCCCCTGGCCGTTGTCAGGGCAGCACCTCGAAAGTCCAGGCCCACCCGTGGTCCTTGACATGCCATCCCTCAGGGGCCCACCGCCCCCACCCTGGGTTCCCAGGGCCTCCCCCTGCCCCTCCACGTCCACCTCTAGTAATCAGAACAAGATGAATCCCAACTTCCCGCCAGAGGCCTGATGTGGAGAGAGAGGACAGCTCTCCCTCCCGAGTGCCTGTGAAGGTCTATGGCAGATCAGGGGGTCAGGAGGTTCAGAGAGGTCAGGAGGGTCAAGGGGAGTCAGGGGAGTCAGGGGATTGGGAGGAAGGTGGGGTCAGGGAGGGTCAGGGGACTGGGGGAAAGGTGGGGGTCAGGGGGTCAAGGGGTCAGGGGGCACAGCCCAGAAGGGCACAGCAGCTGCTGGAGCAGAGAGAGGGAGGAGGGAGGCCCACTGACACTGCCCTTGGGTCTGCTCCTTCTAGGGATGTTCTGCTCCTCGGAAGGACTGTCTCGGCCGTCAGGGCTCTGCCACCCCACCCACTACTGCTCAGGGGGTGCGGTGTCCCCCACTCCCATCCAGCACAAGGTACCTGACGGGGCGCAGCCCCCAGACGGGTTCTGACTCACCTGTAGCAACTGTACATGTCGGTCCACAGAGCCAGCCAGCTCCTGATGAGCTGACGGCTGTCCCTGCAGGGCTGAAGTACCTGTGAGCCGGGCCCTCCTCACCAAGTGTCTCCAGGGCTTGGCTCAGGGCCTGCGGCTTAGTTGAGTGATTCTAAGACATGTGTCTTCACCACTCACCATCTCTGAACCAGAAGCATTTATAATCCTTGGCATTTGGCAGTCGTAATGGCAGTGAAACTTTTTCTTTCAAATCGCTCACTTCCCAGCAGATGGCATCTTTTTGGTTTGAGACATGTGGCAGTATCAGCAGATCACATGTGCAGAGTGTTTACGTGTGCTGGCTGGCAGCACCCATGCGTTACACACACGTTGACGCAGCAGGCCTCACAGGGGCCCTGAGGGAGGCCCAGGGTGACCCCGTTTAGGCAGGAAGAAGCTGAAGAACACATGGAGTAGTGGGCTTTCTCAAGGCCACATGGCAACAAAGCAACCGTCACTGTGTTGGATTATTCTGCAGAGCAGGGCAGTGGAGAGGCTGTTGGTGGGTGGGTGCATAGACCCAGTTAGGCAGACAGATGGACAGATGGGCTTGGTTGACTGGCTTTGATTCTCGTTTTGTTACTGACTGGCTGCATGACTCTGGACACACATGCCCCTTTAGAACAGAGACATCCCCTTCTTGAAGCCACTGAGTCCATGTGAAGGCCAGAGAAGAGAGCAGGCTGGAACAGAAAGGGAGGAGGGGAGGCCCTGCGGCAATGCTGTGATGTCCTCCATGTTCCCCAAAGGTCATAGCCGTTAAGGTGGAAAGTGCCTGTCACCGGGGAGATTTTAGACTCTTACAGCCTCTTGTCAGCTTCTCCCCCAGGAACAGAGGAGTCTGCAGCTTGGACCACAGCCGGTCCTGACACCCTTTCTTCTTTCTGGATGCACAGGTGGAGGCCCCCGGCCTCTCTGGGAATGACATCTGCCCCCCTGGCTTCTTCTGCCCCCGCGGAACAGGCTTCCCAGTCCCCTGCTCACCGGGGTTTTACTCCTCGGCCCCAGGCCTGGCCAGTGAGCAGCAGTGCCAGCCATGCCCTCCAGGGCACTACTGCAGCCGCCCAGGGCTATCCCACATCCTGGAGGCAGGGGTCTGTGATGCGGGGTGAGTGGTGGCCTGCATGGTGAAGAGGGACCCAGCAAGGCATTCCAGGGGCCCCAGTTCACAGACTAACCCTAAATTCCCATGGTCTCTCCCAGCCCCTCTGAAGAGCCCAGTTCGAGGTGACCAACTCCCCCAGGAACTCATGCCCCCAGTGTTCCATCCCTCAGATACGGGGCTGAGCTGCACACACCCCACGGGCCCTCCCAGCACCGACCTCCCAGGGTCCAAGGAGCTCTGGAGTCCTCACACCCTCTGCAGTTGGGCCAGATCTTGGTTTTTATTCCATCAGCCAGCACCCTCTGCCAACAGGTGTCTGAGATTCCTGGCAGGTGCATCCCCCTCGTCGTCCAAAGGGCTGGAGAATGGCCACGGCCACCAGTGAGCTCCACCTCTGGCCCGGCCAGAATGCCAAGGTCATCCTGGAGGAAGTTCACTATGGTCCCCCATTTTCTCAGGTACATCTGCCTTGGGGGCAGTGTCGTCCCCTCACCCACTGACGGAGCCCATGGATACAGATGCCCCCCTGGTTTCCGCTGCCCCGCAGGGGCCCACGGCAAGCTGCCCTGCGAGCCTGGCACCTTCAGCCCATTGCCTGGCTCTGACACCTGCCTGCCCTGCCCGGGAGGTACCTACTGCCAGAAGGCTGCCACCGTGGAGCCCGTCACCTGCCCCAAGGGTAACAAAGCCCCCAGGCCTGCCTCTGGGGACAGAGGACATTGGGCATGACCCCAGTGGATGGTGCCCCTGAGGGTTCAGTGCAGGCAGGACCACCATCTCCCTCAGCTTTGCTCTGTCCTGGGACTCCCCAGTCAACAGCAAGACCACAGTCCCTTCCAGCAACCAGCAGCCCGCCTGTGAAGTGGGGCTACCCATGCTAAGGTGGGGGGGACCAGCGCCCCACCCACGGCCATGCCTTCCTGCTCAGAAGGCAGTTCCCAGCGGGGGCCCCAGAGGTGACAGAGGGGAGAGCCCAGGCCTGCCTGAGGGCAGATGTCTCGTCAGTCCTTGCGCTAACCTAAGTGCTGCTGACCTGGGGCAGCCAGCTGTCTGCAAAATGAGACCAGATGGCCCGGGAGAATTCTGCCTGGGGTGGGGAGCTGACTCGCTCTCAGCAAACACCCCCAGAGAAGACTGCTGTGTGTCCGGGTGGCCAGGCTGCCTGTCGTGGGTACGGCCATTTCTCCAGAAGAGACCTGGGGGCTTACACAACCCGCTTTCTCCCAGACAACACTCTGCTTCTCTCTCACCCCTGACCATACACATCTCCTACGTCTCACTAAGTAATGACCCCAGAGACAGTGCTGCTGCCTCTGTGTGCACACACACACCACACACACTCACACACACATGCACACAGGCACACACACATACACACACACACACAAGGGTACATATATGCACACCTACACACACAAGGGCACGCTCACACACACACACACCATACACACACAGGCACACACCGGCATACACATGCACACAAGGGTACATACATGCACACCTACACACACAAGGGCGCACACACACAGGCGTGCACATACAAGGGCACATACATGCACACCTATACAAGGGGACGCGCACACAGGCACACACACGCACACACACAAGAGCACATACATGCACACCTACACACACACAGGCACACACACACATACAGGCGCACACACAGGTGTGCACACACACACACAAAGGCACACCGCGGACAGACCTCCAACAGTACTCCCATCCCCTGCCTGAATTCCAAGCCTGCTGGCCTCTTCCACCCGCTGAGCCAGTCACCCCACCCCTGCCCTCTGGCTGTGTGCTCTGCCTGGAATGAGGGAAGTCTCGGAGCCAGACACTGAGAGCTTCCTGCTCTGGCCTCCCCACAGGTCACTACTGCCCAGCAGGGACGCCCTCTCCTCATCCCTGCCCAGAGGGGACCCTGAACCCCCGGGAAGGTGCTCTCTCCTCCAGAGCCTGCCAGCCCTGCCCTGCAGGGACGTACTGCCCTGGGGAAGGCAACGGGCAGCCTGAAGGTAGGTACCAGCAGCCCCGCACAGCCTCCCCAGGACGTGCCTTGGCAGGGCCATGGCAGAGGTCAGGGGCTGGCTTCAGTGCAGCCCCCTGCACCTCCTCTCTTGAACCCTGTTGCTTCCTCCCTCCCCCGAGGGCCCTCAAGGCTGGGAGCAGTGAGGTGCTCAGTGCAGGGGTGACCTGGATGAGTCACTTGACCTCACGGGCCTCAGTCTCCGACCCTTTAAAATGGGGTTGAGAGCATCCCACAGCCCATGGCAGCTGTGGAGAGCGGGGTCCTTACAAACCCAAGCTTAGCGCCAGCTGTCATCTCTGCTGCCCCACCCCCCAGGCTCCGTGGGGAAGTCATACCTGTTTCCTGACCTTCTCCTGCCTCCAGGGTTGGGGGCTGCAGGCAGGGGTGGGGAAGGGCTGGGACACGGGTTTGCAGTACCGTTGGCTACCCTAAAAGCCTTCACCTTTCTGCTCAAGGACCTTGCTCAGCCGGTTACTACTGCGAGGGGGGCGCCTCTAGCTCCACTCCCTGGAGAAACGCTGCCTTCCCCCTCAATGGGCCTTGCCCTAGAGGCCACTACTGCCCACAGGGGACCCTGCATCCTATTCCCTGCCCCGTGGGGAGGACAAGGAGCAGCCCAGGTGAGCCTCTGACCCGTGCCTCCCATCCCCCAGCCAAGGGACCCTCCCTCTTCAGCTCCCACACAGTCCCACAGGGCCACGCCCACAGCACAGCAGGAGCGTCTGTCAGTCTGGCTCCTTGGGGCTCCCTGGGTGGACACGAGTCCAGGCAAAACACCAAGGACAGGCTTGCCCAATGCAAGGCTCTGCTTGTAGAATACCAGCAGTGCCCTGGGGGAGACCCTGCCATGCCTTTTCACTGACACTCATGGTGCTGGCTAGGTGCTGGCCTGGCAGACGGCAGTGGGCCTGACAGGGAGCCTGTCCAGGGCCGACTCTCCAGTGTGTGGACCTCTCTCTCCAGGCGGCGTCTCTGAGGAGAGCTGCAGGCCCTGCCCAGCTGGCTCCTTCTGCCCGAGCCTGGGCCTTGGCTCTGCCCCTGGCTCCTGTGCTGCTGGCTCTGAATGCCCCTGGGACGCCAGGGCCCCTAGTCCCACCACTCTGCTCTGCCCACAGGTACCTCCCTGGGCATGGCAGGAGGGAACCCAGGCACCCCCAAGGCCCGGTCTCAGGCAGGAGCTCTCAGGGCCTCATAGGTGGGGCTGCAGCTCCGTCTCCCAGACCCCACTCTGCTCCCCAGCCACCCCGTCCAGCCTCCTGTTCTCCTGCACTCCAGGCACCAGGGCCTAAACCTAGAAGGAAAGACAAGGCACTGCCCCTCCTGAGCCAGGGCCCCTGACCACACCCAGCCTGGCCCTCAGAGGTCTGCTCTCCGTCCAATGCCCAGGGCCACTCCTGCCCACCCGGGGCTGCTCGGCCTGCCCTGTGCCGTCCTGGAGAGTACCAGCCCTCCCCGGGCTCAGACGCCTGCCTCCAGTGTCCACCTGGCTTTTACTGCCCGCATCCTGGAACCAGAGCGCCCCAGCTCTGCCCAGCCCACGCCTACTGCCCAGCCGGTATGCCCAGCAGCCCCCAGTTCCCATGCCTCCCGGGCTCTCTTCTTTCCCAGTAACTCCCCCATCCTACCCGCTTCCTTCATTTCATTCATTCATTCGTTCACAATCCAAGAGGGCCTACTGTGCGTGGGGCACCAAGCTAGCACTAGGAAGGCCAGTGTGCAGAGCTGACTCACAGCCTCCGTCCTCCCTCCACTCCACCCCACACCTCACTCTCCCCCTACCCTCTTGTTTCTCTTCCCTCCCTCTATTGACTCACCCACACTCCGTGCCCACCTCCTCCCTGCACCCACTCTGGGGGCCCCAGCGAGCACCTGGACCACAGACGGTGGCAGACTGCTGTCATCGGCTGTGCTAGTCTGGGGCAATAGTCTGGGGTAGTCTCCTGAGCTCTGCCTGGAGAGGGGCCCTGCGGGGACGTCAGGGTTCTGGGGACGTGACAGATGAGATGGCAGAGCCATAGCAACTGCAGGCTTGCTTGCCCAGAACACACTGTGCAGGAGCCCACACTTGCACCAGTACGTCCACACACAAGCACCTGTACATACACACATGTATTCTGACACACTCTCATGGTACCCACGCACACACTTACAGATGCACAAACACGCACACACAGTACATGTGCACACACAAACACATGCAGCCCATGCGCAGCCCAGCACACAGGCAGGTGTCCACAAAAGTCCATAAGTTTTGTCACGTCTTAGGCAAAAGTGGGAGAAAATTCTCCTGCCCATTTTAGGGTGGTAAGCATGTTAGGTTTACAAGTGTTTGATCTGCAAGTGATGTGTACATTTGTCTTTCCTGTGCCCATGGTGTGAAGCTTATACCCCTTTTAAATGACCAACCTCCTAGCCCAGAATATTTAGGACATCCCAAATTCAAATAATGTGGCCTGTTGTCCCATGATTGCATGTCGTACTAGTCACACACACACATGATACACACACACACCCCACACACACAGTACACACACACCACACACACAATATACACAACACAGTACACACACACCACACACAGTACAACACACACACACCACACACACAGTACACGTATAGTACACACACACACAGTACACACATGTAGTATACATATAGTGTATGCACACACACCACACACACAGTACACACACAGTACACACACACCACACATATTACACATACAGTACGCACACACACAGAGTACACACACAGTACACATACAGTACACTACACACACACCCCTTGGGGGGAGATGGCTCTCCTGGACCACCCAGACCCCCATCCAGACCATCAGCACCCCCTTACTGAGGTGCTGATGCTCTTACTCTTAACGTCCCCCCAAACTAAACCTGCACCTTTCAGCTTCTTACTCCCACTCCAATTGCTCCCTCTAAACCTTTTCCTCTGTCAGGGAATTTATTTCCATTCAGGGCATGTGCACTAGTATCTACCAGCCCAGCCTACATGCACAAGGAAACACTGAGGCCAGCAAAGCCAGAGGGCGCCCCCCCAGGACAAAGGCCAAGGCTGTGATGGGGTTGGGGGTGCTGCATCATGGAGGATGGAACAGCCACGGGAGTGCTGCCCAACCCAGCGGGGCAGAGGGCCTGGGACGGAGGAAGTGGGAGCGGAGGCAGCTCCTGCTCAGACCCGGCAGGGGGGTGAGGGGGCTGAGACGGTAGAGGGGGAGCCCAAGGACTCTGATGCATGCATGGAGGCCACCAGACAGCCAGACAGCCCCTCCCCCCAAAACCACTCCACGCTCCTTGAAAACCCTCCATGGGAGTTCCTCTTGTAAAGAGACAGTGACCCCAGGGGGCGGGATTGAGGGCACCACTGTCACCAGTCCATCGGCTCTGAGCAAGCCGCCTGAGAAACCCGGTGCCCTCAGGGCAGCAGGCACCGATGTGTGGGGGGCCTGGGACAGAGACGCCTTTGTGAGCCCACCCTTCCGGGCAGGTCCAAGGCACAGGCGGGGCCCAGGCCATCCACTGGCCACCTTTACCAGCTGCTCCCCCTCTCCAGGGACGTGGTCCCCACCTCCATGTCCACCAGGGACCTTCACGCCTAAGGACATGCCAGGCCTCCGGGAAGAGGGTGACTGCTCTGTCTGTCCCCCTGGTCACTACTGCAGGTGAGTAACAGCCCAGTCATTCACCCCCTGCCACTGCCATCGAAGTGCACCCTCAGGATGAAGAGGCCCAGTGTCCCTTAGTCTGTCCCAGAGTCTCTAAACTGTGGAGGCCAGGGCAGCCAGTAAGACCACTGGCCACATGGCCTGAACAGGAAGGGGAAGCCTGACAAGTGCGTAGAGACAGTTAGAAAGTCAGGACAATTAGTATAGACTTAGATTTTAAAATAAATGATATACATTCAAACCAAATAAGAAGTGATATGAAACGAAAATAGCTCTGCTCAGTTCCAGCCTAAAAACAGGGCAGTTCCTCACAGATAACACCTTCCGTACCTCTGGATGATACCAACATCCCGTGCAGACGCCCAGCATCCCACACAGACGCTAGGGGGAAGGTTGCAATTCTTCCTGTGCCTCTCCTTCTGAGTTTTCTGTAGCTTGAGGAGCTTGGGCTAGAGAGAGAATCTGCATCTTCTTTAAACAGAATGACAAATGAGCAGGTGGCCCAAATCCCACCTGCTACCTGACACCTGCTCTCTGTGGGAGACACGTGCAAGGTTGCACCTGTCTGCAGAGTGGAGCAGCAGGAATCAGGGCAAGAACGCTGCACCCCTGGTTCAGAGACACACAACCTCCAGGAGATTCCCTCTCTTCCAGCATCTCCCGAGACCTTAGTGGCAGGCCTGGCTGCTCAGAGCAGCCAGACAAAGCAAAAAAGCACGCTGGCGGTCTCTGGTCAGAAAGAGTTCCCACACTCATTCAAAGCAGCTCTGGAGGCTGGGAACAATGTCGTCAGAGGAGGTTCTGCTGGAAGCAGAACCTGCTTCCCAGTGGAGTGTCTTTTGCCTGTGAGGAGACAGTCAAGGCTCCTGAGCCTCTCCATCTGGGGGTTCCTCTCCCATCTCGGGAAGGGAAGTCCAGTTTTAGGTCTAGCCTGCCTTCTCCCACTGCTGAGCTGGAAGCCAGACTGGGGCTCGATCCTGGGCCTGGGGGACCCTGAGCACAAGTGGGGACAGTATCTGCTGTCCCCAGCCTCTCACCCCACAACAAGTGCCACAGGGTCCCCAGCTTGTCCTGGAGGGCTTGCCCTGCTCTTATCCCCTGGGCTTGCTCACAAGCTCCGTGAGCAAGCTTGCGTATGGAGAGAAGATACCCAGACACCCACCTTCTCCGGAAGGTGGGGCGGGGCGGGGTTCCAGGTGTGAGCTCACACCCAGGGGCTCGCTTTTCTGTCACATGCTTGAATATATAGTCACACGTGCTCCTGGGGCAGAGTTCAAAGGTCTCTCACACACACCGTGGGTCACAGTGAGAGTGCCCGAAGCCAGGGTGGGCTTCCCCCACCCTGGGGCACTGGGCTCAGGAGGGCCACTCCGTCCTGGTCTCACGCCCTCCCCTCTCTCTGGCTGGTAGAAACGGACAGGTGAGAGGGAAGTGTCCTGCCGGTTATTTCTGCCCACCTGGGACCTCTGCAGTGACAACACCAGGCCCCAGGGAGCCCCAGCACCCATGTTCCCAGGGACAGCTGTGTGCCAAGCAGTGCCCACAAGGTAACAGCTCCCTTTGCCTGCCCCTGGGGGTGTGAAAGAGGCAGAGGGAAGGCTGTCCAGCCCTCACCGCATGGCCCACCCTAACAGAGAAGCTTTTCCATGTGTCACAAACAGACTCTAAAAATAGTCGACCCTGGTTTTTGTACATCTAATGTGTACATGACACACATATGTGTAATTAATTGCATATACCACATGTATGTAATATCCTATACGGTACACATCCAGTGTAATCCGGATGGTCACTGATTTGACAAATGCAGAAGCCAGGGGAACCAGGACTGGCATTCAGACCTCGCAACTCCTGGGCAACAGAGTCCCCCAGCCCCTGCTCCAAACACAGGCTCCCGCCATCCCAGTGCTGTGCCCCACCTGCCATGGGGCAGAGTCTCCCTGCCTCGTGGGACCCAGCACCATCCATGTGCTTCAGGCTTTTACTGCCCGGAGGGCAGTGGAGAACCCGCCCCATGCCCACCTCACACTGTCACAGCCGCCCCTGGAGCCAAGGAGCAAGAAGACTGTGGGCCTTGCCCTGCCGGGCATTGGTGCAAAGCGGGTGAGGCACCTGTGACCCTGGAGTGCGCAGCTCCTGAGAAGGGCTGGGGAGCAGGGAGCATGAGCTCTGCACTTGCTTCCAGGGGCCTCGGCCATCCAGCCCTGCCCAGCCGGCCACTACTGCCCCGGAGACAGTAACACCCACCCAGGAGCCCCTCAGGCCTGCCCGGAGCACACCTACCTGGCAGTAGAGGGGGCCCAGAGTTTGGTAGAGTGCCTCCCCTGCCCAGCCGGCTACCACTGCCCGTCTCCAGGTAAGAGGCCATCCCCAGGCTGGATGCTGAAGCCTCTGGGGAGGAGAGTCAAGAGGCACAGGGGGGCAGCTTCCTTGGCTTCTGCCTTTGCCCCAGGTCTCTCTTCCGTCAAAGACTACCCATGTCCTCCAGGCCACTGGTGTCCAGGTGGTCAGGGTGCCCTTCTCTGCCCACCTGGAACATTTCGGACAGAGCCAGGGGCATCATCCCAGGACGACTGTGAACTCTGCCCCCCTGGCCACTATTGCCCAGAGGCTGAGCAGAGCGGCCACGCAAATGTGTTTGCAACCCCCTGCAGAGCTGGAACTGAGTGCCCTGCAGGTGAGAGTGCAGTGCTTCATCCCTCCCAGCCCCTGCCCCCAGCCCTGCACCCCATGAGTTCACACAAGAGGCCCAGGGAACATCACACAGGCACTGCATGGCCACCTGCTGGCCCTAGAAAACCATCGGCCTGGTCCCTCAGTGTCCACCCAGTCTTTGGTTGGTTCCGTGCATTTGGATCCCCCCAAGGCCAAGGGCCCTCAGCCTGTTTCTGTCTCCCTCAGGTGCTGTGGCCGAGGTCACCTGCAGGGCTGGCTCTTACTGCGGGCCCCAGACTGGGGTCCCCCCGCTCTGCCCTGGGGGATATGCCTGCCCAGCCGGCTCCTCAACCTACGCTGGCCCAGGTCAGCTGTGAGTACCCCAACCCCGCCGTGTGAGTCTGAGGCTCCCCAACATGTCTCAGCCTCCGGGCTCTCCGACAGGGGTCAACGCCCTCAGGTTCCCAAAGGATTCAGGCCAAACAGCGGGGTTCAGTAACAAGTACTGGGGGCCTTCTGCTTGTCTTCTAAGCTTCTGTGCCAGGGAAGGAGGGCGAGGAAGCAAACTGCACTGAGATACCCTTCATCAGTGTCTAAGGTCATCCTGTAGGGCAGCCAGGTTTAAGTAAATAAATTAAAATGCAGGAAACCTAGTTACATTTGAATTTCAGGTAAACCGAGCAAATTGCTCATGTAACTATGGCCCATGCAATGCTTGAGAGCATTTATACTGTTTATCTGAAATTCAAGTGTGACTGCACACTTTGTATTTCACCTGGCAGCCCCACTCCTATGTCCTGGACTGACTCCCCCAGCTGCCCCACCAGTCTTATCTAGTCCACACATCCTCGTGTCCAGGGTGAGGTGGGCAGGGAGCAAGGACATGGACACTGCCCAATGGCCTGGCCACCTGGGCACAGCTCAGCCCCTCCAGAAAGGCACTGCGATATGCTTAGGCCCATCAGACACAAAGCAACCGGAGGCCCCCATCTGGGGTGATAGTGGAGCCCCCCTCTCCTTGCCAGCTTACCAGCTTAAGGCCCGTGCCTGGGGGAGGTCGGGCTCTGCTAGTGAGACAAGAAGCCACAGCATAGACCATCATCGTGAAACTGGGGCCTGGACTCTGTCTGTGCAGCTGTGTGTTTCCCCACTACTGCCCCCCTGGCAGTGTCCATCCACGTGCGTGCCCAGGGGGCTCTGAGGCCCTGAATGGAAGTGGCCTCAGGGTCTCCCAGGAGACTTGCTGCCGGCTCTGTGAAGCGGGCACCTACCACAGCTGGGCCCTGGACACACTGCCCTGCCAGCCCTGTCCTGCCGGATTCAGTTGCCACCAGGGTGAGAGTGGGAAGCAGGGGGGCAGGGCTTGGGCCTCAGGTCAGAACTGGGCTGAGCCTGGTGGGGCGGACAGAGGTGGCAGGCGGAGAGGCCGGCAGAACCCTAGGGGTGTGCGGGGGACAGGCCTGTAGCTCAGACCCACGGAGGACACAGGTGAAGGAGGACTGGGAGCAGGGAGGCATCACATCTGTCCTGATGTTGGATGAAGGCCTATGAATCAGACCGTGAACAGCACCGTACAAGCGCACACGGTGAAGCTGGAGCCCAGGAATAGGACACGGGCTGCCCAGCATCTGTCCCTGCCTTCTCTGTAGCCCACGGCTCAGAAACCCCTCCACTCCCCACAGGGACAGAGAGCTACTACAGCCAGCCCTGCCCACTGGGGCACTACTGTCCTGCCGGGACCCCCAGCCCCAGGCCCTGCCCACCTGGAACCTTCCAGAACAGCAGCCAGGCGGGCAGAGTGGGAGAGTGCCTGCCCTGCCCCGCAGGCACCTTCAGCGCCCAGCCAGGCCAAGCAGGCTGCCTGCCCTGCGGGAGTTCTGCCTTCTCTCCACCAGGTGAGTCTCACAGGCAGCCAGCTGGCTGGCTGCCCTTGTCTGCAGACAGGGACTCCAAACACACCAGGTCTCCTGTCCCTGCAGCTTTGAGGGTCAGTGGTGTAAGGTTTCGGGAAGCCACCTTAGCCCTGAGTGGAGTCGTGTGCGTGGATGAGATGAGTCTGGGCGGTGACTTCAACACGCAGACAGGGAGTAGGAGGAACACCCTCAGAGAGCCTGAGGGCCAGGCCTGCTCCAAAGGCCAGGATGGGGTGTTGGCTGGGACCCTGAGATTGCCCGGCCGGATCCCGATCCGGTGCTGCAGTTCCGAAGCCCTGCGAGGCATCAGGGGCAGAGCTGTGAGCCAGGGACCCCTTGCTGACCCCTTCACCTGCCTTCATTTCAAAGACGTGGCCTTCACATGGCTTTTGCTGCGTGATTCATTTGCTGGTCCATTGTGCCAGCAGAAGATTTAATCAGATAATCCCACAGAGGGAAATTTAGGTCCCACGGGTCACACACATCTAGCCTCAATGGGGGCTCATTCCAGCCCTGCCCCGATGAGGTCTGATATCCACAGACAAAGCAAGAAGACTTTACCTAGGATAGTAATAAGAGCATAAATAATGAAAGTTAAGCCATGTTTGAGGATTAGAAGCCTCAATAAAATAAAGCTGTCAGCTCTCTCCCAAAGGATCTGTTGTTTCTCTGCAATCCAAGAGAAATTCCATCAAGATCTTCGTGGGTGTGATCTGATTATTTGCAAATTCAAGGGCCACAAGTAGCTAAGACAAACTTAAGAAGAAGAACAAAATAGGAGACATAGAGGTTCTATATTAAGATTTATTTTAAGGGCTTCCCAGATGGCGGTAGCGGTAAAGAACCCACCTGCTGATGTGGAAGACATAAGAGAACCTGGGTTCGATCCCTGGATCAGGAAGATCCCCTGGAGGAGAGCAAGGTAACCCACTCAGTCCATGGGATCCCAGAGAGATATGACTGAAGCAACTTAGCACACACACATATAATTAATTAACATTGTGCTTAGTCGTCAGTCGTGTCCTACTCTTTGCAACACTTTGGACTGAATTATGCATAGATGTTTTCATATTTTTTTTCATACCTAATAGAGAGCACCTCCACTTTAGAGAGCACTCCTCAAAAAAAAAAAAAGAAAAAAAGCTAATGAAATTACGTGGATTGTTAATAATTCACTAATCTAGATTTCCTAATTCTGCTTTCCTCTTACAGTCCTTCACTCAGCCCCAAAGTCAATTTTTGAAAATTATTTTTAGAAAAAGGAAATTTTTAGAAGTTTAAAGTCATGAAACTCTTATTAAAGAAAAATTAAATCATGGGGAAACTTTCAGTGGTATAGCTAAGTACCTGCTATGTGCCAAGCTCCATGCAGAAAACTGGGGTGAACAAGAAGGCAGAACAGGGTCCCACACTCAGAAGTGTGTAGTCTAGTGGGGGAGACAGTCACTAATTCAAGAATCACTCAGATAGAAGTTCAACTATGATGGAGATAAGTGTTATTGATACAGGGGTTGTGCAAGTGTGAAATAGAAATGGTCTGGTCGGTGATGGCAGAGCTGAGCTGTGAAAAAAGAATAGGCAAGACCCAGGCAAGTGTGTTGGGGGAAGGAGGAAGAGATAATAGGAAGAAAATTCCAGCTAGAGGGACCGGCTAGTGTCAGAAGCCCTATAGCAGAAATTGCACAGAGCTTGTAGTTAAAAATCACAACAAAAATAAAAGTAAAGTCACAATAACAAATAAGTAAACAGTAGCTTGCTTGGGTGAGAAAACAGGGCATTGTTATTGAATAAGTAACAGCGGTTTCTTATCCAGACTTCAGTCATCATAACTAACCTTTTTATGTGACTGACAATACCTACCCTACCTACTTTCTGATTTCAATTCAGGTTACACCTGGGGAGGGGTGAATTTTTACAAGGTGAACCCTAAAGTAAAATGTAGTGACAACGAGAAAGGAAACTGGTGGATTCAAAAAATTATATGGGCACACTTAACAAAGGAAATGGCACCCCACTCCAGTGTTCTTGCCTGGAGAATCCCAGGGTCGGGGGAGCCTGGTGGGCTGCCGTCTATGGGGTCGGTAAGAGTGGACACGACTAAGCGACTTCACTTTCACTTTTCATGGACACGACTAAGTGACTTCACTTTCACTTTCCACTTTCATGCATTGGAGAAGGCAATGGCACCCCACTCCAGCGTTCTTGCCTGGAGAATCCCAGGGACGGGGGAGCCTGGTGGGCTGCCGTCTACGGGGTCGCACAGAGTCGGACGCGACTGAAGCGACTTAGCAGCAGCAGCAGCAACGTTTGAAAGTCACTTCACTCTAGCACAGAAAGCCTGAAACTTCATTTGTTCCACATTCTGTGAAAATACAGTCACTGGTTCATTCCCAAATATTTAAGGAATGCCCAGTATGCACCAGACAATGTGAGAAGTCTACACAGATATAAAGCAGGGTGTCCCTCAGGAAGTTTGCTGTTCCCAGTGAATTAGTGGGGGAATCACATGGAAAACTGAGGAAAGTAGAGGTGACTCAGGCATTGTTTGGATGCCAAATATCCCTGAAGACTTAGAATAGGAAAGAGCAAACAGTACCAGATAAAAGAAAGCCAACTGGTGTATGCGTGTATGCTTAGTCGTGTCTGACTCTTTGAGACCCCATGGACTGTAGCCTTCCAGACTCTTCTGTCCTTGGGATTTCTCAGGCAAGAATCCTGGAGTGGGTTGCCGTTTTCTCCTCCAGGAGATCTTCCTGACCCAGGAATCAAACCTGAGGCATCTCCTACATCGGCAAGCAGATTCTCCGCCACTGCACCACCCAGGAAGCCCAATAGGTGGGAGAATTGCTATAATATTCTTTGCAAAGGCAGGAAGGCATGGGATCTGGTGTCCATGTAGGTGGATTGGCCTTAAATAGGAGCATTCAGACTTGAGCTAAGGTAAGCAGAATATGTGGGTGCAAAATCCTGGTGGTGTTTATTGTGGTCAGGCTGTGGAAGTATACTTTCCTTGTTCTCAGTGAAGGAGGAAATGCAATCATCAACTGAAAGATGCAGACAGAGGAGGAGGTGTTGCAGGTTTAAGGACAGACAGGTATAAAATATTATTCTAGGAGAGTAGATGGGCAGATGGACTAGGGAGCTATGTTGCCTGGGAGCCTGAACCTCATTTTCAGGTTCATAGCTTTAAACCAGTCAGCATACCTGTGTTTTTCTCTTGCCATGTTCTTCCCTATGGAGTGGTGTTTATCCTGACCATACCTTCATATTTTTTAAAAAATGTGAAGTAGGACATGTATACAGAAAAGGATATAAGACATTTTTCTGGAACCATCCAGTTCAAGAAATAGAACATTACTAGCATCACAGAAACTGCATCCCCTTCTAGACTGTAATCCTTTCCTCCTCACTGTAAGTAATTACCATGCTGGTTTATGAGAATCATTTCACTGCCTTTCTCCTAAGTCTTATCACCTGTGTATGGATTCCAAAACAATATGATTTGTTTTTCCTCTTTTTGAATTGCATTTTTTGGTTATAGGTCTTTTTCTTACAATTTTTTGTAAGATGTAAGAAATACATCCACTTCATTGAATGTATATGTAGTTCATTAATTGTGATTTCATTGAGCATGTGTGCACGCTAAGTCATTTCAGTCGTGTCTGACTCCACGTGACCCCATGGACTATAGCCCATCAGGATCCTCTGTCCATGGGATTCTCCAGGCAAGAAGACTGGAGTGGATTGTCATACCCACCTCCAGGGGATCTTCCCGACCCAGGGATCGAACCTGCGTCTCTTATGTCCTACATTGGCAGGAGAGTTCTTTACCACTAGCACCACCTGGGAAGCCCATTATTTCATTATATAAATATATCTATCCATTTTACTATTTAAAAAACAAAACAAATCCTTCCAGCAAAAATAGCTGCTGAAGAAAGAAAATGTAATCTTGTTACTTGGCTCTGAAGAGTAAGGTATTCAAATCTTACCCATAATAACTCATCACTGCTATAACTAAAATATAATTCTTTGAAGGATGGAGGGGGAAGGAGTGGAAAGTAGAGGGTGAGAAGTAGATGATCACAATAAACAATGGATAATGTCTAGAGTTGAGGTGGTGCAGTGGTAAAGAATCTGCCTGCCAATGCAGGAGACGTAGCAGACGCAGATTTGATCCCTGTGTCAGGAAGATCTCCTGGAGGAGGAAATGGCAACCCGCTCCAGTGTTCTTGCTGGGGAATTCCACGGACACAGAGACCTGGACGGCTACAGTCCATGAGGTTGCAGAGGGCGGACACAACTGAGCACACATGCACACAGAGGTGAAAAACCGGGAAATAACTATTCAAAGAAGCAGCTAAACATGCTCAAAGTGGTTGCCTCTGTGAGATGGGCTGAGGGGTGGTTGTGGGTGGACAGCAGTGCTTTTCTCGGGGATTTTTTTCATCAGGTCCGCATATGTATTACTTTGATTTGTTTATCTCTCTATTTTATATTGGAATATAGCTGGTTAACAAGGTGATAGTTCCCGGTGCACAGCAGAGCAATTCAGCCATACATGTACATGTATCCCTTCTCCCGCAAACTCCCCTCCAATCCAGGCTGCCACATAGCATTGAGCAGAGTTCCCTGTGCTATACAAGAGGTCCTTGCTGGATATCCATTTTAAATATAGCAGTGTGTACATCAGTTCAGTTCAGTTGCTCAGTCGTGTCTGACTCTTTGCAACTCCATGGACTGCAGTACGCCAGGCCTCGCTGTCCATCACTAACTCCTGGAGTTTGCTCAAACTCATGTCCATCAAGTCAGTGATGCCATCCAACCACCTCATCCTCTATTGTCCCCTTCCCCTCCTGCCTTCAGTCTTTCCCAGGATCAGAATCTTTTCCAACAAGTCAGTTCTTCACATCAGGTGGCCAAAGTATTCCAGCTTGAGCTTCAGCATCAGTCCTTCCAATGAATATTCAGGACTGATTTCCTTTAGGATTAACTGGTTTGATCTCCTTGCAGTCCAAGGGACTCTCAAGAGTCTTCTCCAACACCACAGTTCAAAAACACCAGTTCTTCCATGTTCAGCTTTATTTATAGTCAAACTCTCACACATGACTACTGGAAAAACCATAGCTTTGACTAGACAGACCTTTGTTGGCAAAGTAATGTCTCTGCTTTTTAATATGCTGTCTAGGTTGGTCATAGCTTTTCTTCCAAGGAGCAAGCGTTTTTTAATTTCATGGCTGCAATCACCATCTGCAGTGATTTTCAAGCCCAAGAAAATGAAGTCTGTCCCTGTTTCCATTGTTTTCCCATCTATATGCCAAGAAGTGATTGGACTGGATGCCACAGTCTTTGTTTTTTTAATGTTGAGTTTTTAAGCCAACTTTTTCATTCTCCTCTTTCACTTTCATCAAGAGGCTCTTTAGTTCCTCTTCACTTTCTGCCATAAGGGTGGTGTCATCTGCATATCTGAGGTTATTGATATTTCCCCCAGCAATCTTGATACCAGCATGTGCTTCATCTAACCCAGCATTTCACATGATGTACTCTGCATATAAGTTAAACAAGCAGAGTGACAATATACAGCCTTGAAGTACTCCTTTCCCTATTTGAAACCAGTCTGTTATTCTGTCTGGTTCTAACTGTTGTTTCCTGGCCTGCATACAAATTTCTCAAGAGGCATGTGAGGTGATCTGGGATTCCCATGTCTTGAAGAATTTTCCAGTTATTTGTGATCTACACAGTCAAAGGCTTTGGCATAGTCAATAAAGCAGAAGTAGATGTTTTTCTGGAACTCTCTTACTTTTTCTATGATCCAACAGATGTTGGCAATATGTTCTCTGGGTCCTCTGCCTTTCCAAATCCAGCTTGAACATCTGGAAGTTCACAGTTCATGTTCTGTTGAAGCCTGACTTGCAGAATTTTGAGAATTACTTTGCTAGCATGTGAGATGAGTACAGTTGTGTAATAGTTTGAACATTCTTTGGCATTGCCCATCTTTAGGATTGGAACGAATACTGGCCTTTTCCAGTCCTGTGGCCACTGCTGAATTTTCCAAATTTGCTAGCATATTGAGTGCAGCACTTTCACAGCATCATCTTTTAGGATTTGAAATAGCTCAACCGGAATTCCATCACCTCCACTAGCTTTGTTCGTAGTGATGCTTCCTAAGGCCCACTTGACTTCACATTCCAGGATGTCTGGCTCTAGGTGAGTGATCACACCATCGTGATTATCTGGGTCATGAAAATCTTTTTTGTATAGTTCTTCTGTGTATTCTTGTCACCTCTTCTTAATATATTCAGCTTCTGTTATGTCCATACCATTTCTGTCCTTTATTATGGCCATCTTTGCATGAAATGTTTCCTTGATATCTCTAATCTTCTTGAAGAGATCTCTAGTCTTTCCCATTCTATTGTTTTCCTCTATTTCTTTGCATTGATCACTGAGGAAGGCTTTCTTATCTCTCCTTGCTATTCTTTGGAACTCTGCATTCAAATGGGAATATCTTTCCTTTTCTCCTTTGCCTTTCGATTCTCTTCTTTTCACAGCTATTTGTAAGGCCTCCTCAGACAGCCATTTTGCTTTTTCGCATTTCTTTTTCTTGGGGGTGGTCTTGACCCCTGTCTCCTGTACAATGTCATGAACTTCCATCCCTAGTTCTTCAGGCACTCTGTCTATCAGATCTAATCCCTTGAATCTATTTGTCACTTTCACTGTATAATCGTAAGATATTTGATTCAGGTTATACCTGAATGGTCTAGTGGTTTTCCCTACTTTCTTCAATTTAAGTCTGAATTTGGCAATAAGGAGTTCATGATCTGAGCCCCAGTCAGCTCCTTGTCTTGTTTTTGCTGACTGTATAGAGCTTCTCCATCTTTGGCTGCAAAGAATGTAATCAATCTGATTTCAGTGTTGACCATCTGGTGATGTCCATGGGTAGAGTCTTCTCTTGTGTTGTTGGGAGAGGGTGTTTGCTATGAACAGTGTGTTCTCTTGGCAAAACTTAGCCTTTGCCCTGCTTCATTCTGTACTCCAAGGTCAAATTTGCCTGTTACTCCAGGTATCTCTTGACTTCCTACTTTTGCATTTCAGTCCCCTATGATAAAAAGGACTCCTTTTTGGGCGTTAGTTCTAGACAGTCTTGTATATCCTCATAGAACCATTCAACTTCAGCTTCTTCAGCATGTGTGGCTGGGGCATAGACTTGGATTACTATGGTATTGAATGGTTTGCCTTGGAGATGAACAGAGATCACTCTGTCATTTTTGAGATTGCAGTCAAGTACTGCATTTCATACTCTTTTATTAACTATGAGGGCTACTCCATTTCTTCATAGGGATTCTTGCCCATGGTAGCAGATATAATGGTCATCTGAATTAAATTCGCTCATTCCAGTCCATTTTAGTTACATAATTCCTAAAATATGATTCTTGCCATCTCCTGTTTGACCACTTCTAATTTACCTTGATTCATGAACATAACATTCCCATTTCCTGTGCAATATTGCTCTTTACAGCATCAGACTTTACTTCCATTGCCAGTCTCATCCATAACTGGGTGTTGTTTTTGCTTTGGTTCCATCTCTTTCACTCTTTCTGGAGCTATTTCACAACTCTTCTCTGGTAGCATATTGGCACCTACCGACCTGGGGAGTTCATCTTTCAGTGTCCTATCTTTTTGCCTTTTCATGCTGTTCATGGGGCTCTCAAGGCAAGAATACTGAAGTGGTTTGCCATTCCCTTCTCCAGTGGACCACATTTTGTCAGAACTCTCCACCATGACCCATCCATCTTGGGTGGTCCTATAGGGCACAGCTCAAAGTTTCATTGAGTTAGACAAGGCTGTGGTCCATGTGATCAGTTTGATTACTTTTCTGTAGTTGTGGTTTTCATTCTGTCTCTTGTGGGGTCACTGCTCCTTTCTCCTGGGTCCTGGTGCACACAATGCTCTGCTTGTGCCCTCCAAGAGTCTGTTTCCCCAGTCCTGTGTAAGTTCTCTAATCCAATCCCACTGGCCTCCAAAGTCAACTTCTCTGGGGGTTCTCAGTCCCTTTGCCAGACCCCTAGGTTGGGAAATATGTTGTGGATCCTAGAACTGTCTTAACAGTGCTGAATTTCTTTGGTATAATTGTTTTGCACTCTGTGGGTTGTCTGCTCGGCGGCTCCATGGTAGGGTTAACGGCGACCTCCTCCAAGAGGGCTTATGCTACACCCAGGTCTGCTGCACCCAGAGCCCCTGCCCCTGTGGCAGGCCACTGCTGACCCATACCTCTGCAGGAGACACTCAGACAATTAAAGACAGGTCTGGCTCAGTCTCTGCGGGTCTCTGGGTCCTGGTGCACACAAGATTTTGTCTGAGCCCTCCGAGAGTCTCTGGCGGGTATGGGGTTTGATTCTAAACACGATTTCACCCCTCCTACCATCTTGCTGGGGCTTTTCCTTTTCCCTTGGATGTGAGATATCTCTTTTTGGTAGAATCCAACATTCTCCTGTCGATGATAATTCAGCAGTGAGTTGTAATTTTGGAGTTTTCACAGGAGAAGATGAGCACACATCCTTCTACTCCACCATCTTGAGAGTTATCTCAAGATGTACATGCCCATCCCAAACTCCCAATCTATCCTTTCCCCCTCACCTTTCCCCACCAGGTAATCACATATTGATTCTCTAAATCTGTGAGTCTGATTCTGTTTTATAGGTAAATTCATTTGTAACTATGATCATTTTTAAACAAATGCTATCTAATTTTTTTTAGTTATTTATATTTTTAACTTTTTATTTTGTATTGGGGTATAGCCAATTAACAATGTTGTGATAGTTTCAGGTCAACAGGGAAGAGACTCAGCTATACATATACATATATCCATTCTCCCCCAAACTCCTCTTCTCATCCAGTCTGCCATGTGTTATCTTTAAAAGAAACTATTACAAAGCAAAGTCCACATAAGGTTTGCAGTGCAGCAGATAAATCAATAAGTAAACAATAAAAGGTGAGCATGACTTTATGAAGAGACACAAGAGGGAGTTGAAGGATGTCCATAGAAAGCTATTAAAACCCTCCTCCAGGACACAGCCCAAGTGGTCCCCAACTAGAGAACCAAGATGTGGTCATTTCCATTTTCCCTGAGAGCCGTGTTATTCCACTGTCCTGTTTCTTTCCTGCCAGATGAGATTGTCCCAGGCCCAGGGTCTTCCCAGGTGGTGCTGGTGGTAAAGAACTCACTTGCCAGTGCAGGAGACATAAGAGACGCAGGTTTGATCCCTTGGTTGGAAAGATCCTCTGGAGGCAGCATGGCAACCCACTCCAGTGTTCTTGCCTGAAGAGTCTCATGGACGGAGGAGCCTGGAGGGCTACAGTCCACGGGGTTGCAAAGAGTCAGACACGACTGAGGGGACGAGCATAGTACAGGGCACTTGGCAGGCTGCGCTGAGGCACTGCCACCACTGTGTGCCTGCTCTGCACGTTTCCTCAGCGATGCTGAGGCCGCCTTCCAAACGTGAAACACACGAGCAGCCGGAGCAGAGAGGCTGGCGTGTAAAACCCACCCCTTATCTCATCTTGCTGCTCACCTCCACTTGAGAAATCACTATGCGCTCTTGTCCTACCTCCCACATTTTGCAGAATGATAAACTCACCATAAAAAGAAAAACGTAGACTTTTTTTTTTTTTTTAGGGAAAGTCACTGCACATGTTCAGTTGTTCTAGAAAGTTCTCTTGGGAGAGATTTGTTCTAAGGACATTTTTTTCTTTGTAGAAAGGAAGGCAGAAAGAGGCTAATTGTCAAAGTGCTGACAGCCCCCTCAGTCCCCTCCAGAGAGCAATGCTGTCACTCACTTGTCTAGGGGAAATGTGTACATTTAGAGTGAATCTCTCTCCTGGATCCTATATATGAAATAACCATTTACCTTTGGGTGATGCTGAAGTATCTATCACCCCACTCACCTTCTCTCATCTCTTCTGCTTCCTCCAGGGTCAGAAACACTAATGGAAAGCTATTGATCACTTTGAGTGAAAAGCTGAAAAGGTTACTGAGAGTCAAGGGGACCCAGTTCTCAAGGGGCAGGAAGTACAGCCGAGCTTCCAACTCAGTCAAGGATTTATCTTCAGAGAAAGGTGCTGTATCTTGACAAGGGCTACTGACGCTGCTCTCAAGGGAATGGAGGCCGGGACTGACTCACCTTTGGCCATCGCCAGAACTTCCCAGTGAGGGACCTGACGAGAGTTTGGAAACATTTTACCTCTTGTTCTTGGCAGCTTTTAAATGACTAGCCATTCAATTTTTTAAATTTAACCCCACCATCTTCCAGTTCAAAGATTGGTCAGCTTCATCTTATGAAGACGCAGTGAGGAGGACAGAGGAGGCTAGGAGTGAAGCTCTGTGGGAGTGGAGGGATGGTGGCCACAAGCAGTCCTGATGGGAGAAAAGCTCCCTTCAGAGATGGCAGCGTTTTAGGGACTTCCCTGAAAACTCCAATACTTTGGCCACCTGATGCAAAGAGCTTACTCACTGGAAAGGACCCTGATGCTGGGAAAGATTGAAAGCAGGAGGAGAAGGGGATGACAGAAGATGAGATGGTTGGATGGCATCATCAATTCAATGGACATGAGTTTGAGCAAACTCTGGGAGATAGTGAAGGACAGGGAAGCCTGGCATGCTGCAGTCCATGGGGTCGCAAAGAGACAGACACGATTGAGCAATTGAACAACAACTGGTGGTCCAGTGGTTAAGGATCCACCTTCCAATGCAGGGGACTCAGTTGGTTCGATCCCTGTTTGGGAAACTTAGATTTCACATGCCATGGGGCAACTAAACCCAACTAGACAAAGCTAACGCACCATGACGAACATCCAACATAGCCAAAAAAATAAATAAATAAAAGATGGCAGAGTTTTAAAATGCCAGGTCTGGGCAGGACAAGGAAGGAAACTTGACCTATGTTTTCTTTGCAATGAATTATTTGTTCATTGGCAGCCAAAGTGTCTTCCACTGTTATAAAGATAAATTGCTAGAGACATCACAAAGTTTAGAAGGATGGAGCATTTTAATGCCTTTTAAGATATATATAAGAAAGCAACTAAGATTACATCTTCTCTAGCTTTGATCCTCTGCAGTATATCATTTGCTCTCTTCTCTTGACATATGATGAAGTATAGTATGGTTAGCTATTTGCATATTCATCCTTTCCCTCAATGGGTTATATACTCTATAAAATAGAGATTGTGTCTATTTTTCCCACTTCCTCACAATCAATGCATTTCCTTCATATAATGAGTGCTCAGTGGTTGTTTAATTGAAATTTTTGAATGAGACTAATGGTTAGAATTTTAGGCACAATGGCAGCCTAAAGCAAAGGGAAGCATTTTTGGCCTCACATATTATTTCATACAGATGGCTGCCCAATGTCACCTCCAAGAAGGGCAAATATAAGTTAAGTAAAGCAGTTTCTCTAGGAAAACCAAAGTCAAGTTTTAGCTGGTTTGGGGGGATGTTTGCTCATAGCAGCATTCTTAAAAGTCAGTCTTATACCTGTATTTTGTAGGAGACAATATTGCTTGTTAAAATGAGTAGGAAAGGATGGATAAATACCCAATCAGTAGGAAATCTATTGAGTAAACTGTTAGATTCTTCTGGCCCCAGGTTTTGCTGTTCATCACCTGGCTTTCCCTGGACAAGCATTGATGCCACGAGAACAGAATACCATGGGTGATTTGGTTTGCTCTTTGGGTTCTTGGCTGTTGTGAAGAGCTTTCAGGCCAAAGCCCCAGTGTTGGCTCTTGGGAAAGACCCCACTTGACTTATGCTAGTGTACTGAGATATGTCTACAAGAAACTAGGTTTCCAGAAGTGAACCTTGAAGATAGAATGGCTGATATGCTAATGTGTCTTAACTTTTCACCACAAGAAATACGTGACTATTTCACAACCAAGAAAGGAAAAGAGAAGGAAGAAGCAAAATGCTTCATCAAGTGCTGAGATGTGCCAGAGTCATGGTTTCGGTCCAGAGCCCTTCGTACTTGGAGGACTCCAGGATATATGGGAACTCTTTCCAGGATGCCCTCCTCCACCATCCATCCTTCTTCAGGGAATGAAAGCAGGACCATCAGGAGTGCCCGGGCATTCCTGTTTCAACCAAAACAATTTAAAATGTTGAGGTCCCCTACCTTCTCAAAAGCCAAACAACTTCTCCTTTCATTCCACAATTATTCTTGAATGACTCCTCACCCATGCTTCCCTTCACCCAGAACTCTCTCTGCTCTTCATCTGTTTATCCTAAAAACTCTGCCAAGCCCTCACTTCCCTCCACCTGGCCTACCCCCACAGGTTAAGGACCAGCACCTCTGAGACATGCTTCACCGCATCCCAAACTTTCCCAGCCAAAAGTATTTCAATATGTGCAAATCTCTCCAGTAAGAGCACATGTACCCAAAGGGCAAGGATCATGCCCGGCAGTCAGGACCTGGGCACATGTCATTGCAGGAACATGAGAAATGGGGGTGGCAGGAATGAGTGTGAGCTGAATGGTACAACATGTGCCGTGATGAAAATGTAAAGATGGATTCTTGCTCTTGTTTATGGTCAGGCAGCTGGGATGAGAGATAGCAAGCAAATGCACACAAATGACGATATGCCAGACACTGTTTTAGGTACATCACACATTCTAACTGATTTAATTCTCACTAGGACCCTATGGACTTCCCAGGGGGCACACCGGTAAAGAACCCACCCGCCAAAGTAGGAGATGCATATTTGATGCCTGGGTCGGGGACATTCCCTGGAAGAGGAAATGGCAACCCACTCCAGTATTCTTGCCTGGGAAATCCCATGGGCAGAGGAACCTGTAAAGCTATAGTCCCTGGGGTCGCAAAAAGTTGGACACAACTGAGCATGCACACACACATGACCCTATGAGAGAGGCACTTCTGTTACCTGCATTCTGCAGATAAGGGAACTGAGGAGCAGATTATCTTACTTACGCTCTCACAGCTAGTAGGCGGCAGACACACGGTAAAAGCCCAGGCAGCTGACTCCCGAGTCCAAGTCCTTCGCCAGTGTACAGGGCTGCCTCTTGGGTCCCCAGATGAGGACCATACACTGTATGAGTCACGAAGGTCCACGGTGCTCTCAGGGAGACAGGAGCAAGAAAGTCATGCCAGCTAAGGAAAATTCTGACGTCTGACATTAGCATCCCCTCTTCCCAGTCCCCTCCCCTCACCAGCTCCTTCAGATTCTGTGAACGACCAATCTTGGAATCAAGTTCAAAGTTTCGGAACCAATTGACACTCGATCAACCTTCATGCCCCAAATTTAAATGGGACCTTGAGGTTCTATGTCTAATACATATTTCAACATTTAGCTATAAACTGCTTCTTGAGTGGTGCTTGTAAAAATCCTTTACCTCCTGGATGAGAGAAAATAATCTTGTTAAGTATGGCATAACCTGACATAAAATATGTTTTAAAAGAAAGGCCTCTTGTCCTGACCCTTGTACTTATGGGCTGAAAGATTGAAAAGGTTTAAGAAGAGAGATTTGTTTTAATGTTTGACTTTTCTTGACTTTCCTGGCTTTGAAAATAAAGTGGTAATTCATGGCCATAATGAGTCATTCCACACTATGCCTTCCAGAGAATGATAAAGAAAGAGCCCCTGCATTCTGTATTCATATGTGCTTGTGGGGCTTCGGGGCCAGAGCCTGTGACCCCGTGACCTGCCGCTGTTAGTGAAAAACACCGAGCCCTTCTCACCCAGCATTTTGGAAGGACGTTGAAAACATTCCTGGGCACTTGCTTTCCTAACCTCATCCAACTAACATCTCCTTCAAACATTGAAGAGGCCCAGATTTATTATTGTTGTAAATATCATCTTCATATTTCTTGGGAGCAGGAGTGACTAAGAGAAATTTAAGGAAGGGGATTCCATGGAGTGGTAAGAGAGAGCTGAATTCCATTACAAGCAGTCATTGTGTTGGAGTCTTCTGAAAATGATTATTTAAAGCAGCTTAATAAAGGAGACATTTTTTAAATTGAAGTTTTTAGACTTTAGAATGTCATACATTTTCTTTTTCTTCCTCATTAGTTTAAATTTCAGAACAGACAAGAAGGGTACTTATTTTCACCTCCAGAGAAATGGGTGATACCCTCGTAAAGCCACAAATGCTTACTTGGCAGAAATATGACAGCATTTTTTTTAAATATTTTATTTATTTATTTATTTTTGGTGTTCTGGGTCTTCGTTGCTGCACACAGGTTTTCTCTAGTTGCAACAAGTGGAGGGGGAGCGGATCTCTTCATTGCGGTGTGCAGGCTTCTCATTGCAGTGGCTTCTCTTGTTGCAGAGCACAGGCTTTAGGGCATGGACTCAGTAGTTGAGGCACACAGGCTTAGTTGCTTCACGGCATGTGGGATCTTCCTGGATCAGGGATTGAATAGGTGTCCTCTACATTGCAAGGTGAATTTGTAACCACTGGACCACCAGGGAAGCCCATGACAGCATTTTGATACAAAAAGAACCATGCATTATAATGGTCTCTGTCTGACAGCCTACAATGGACATTAAAAGGAGAAGTTTTGGCATTCTCAGAGAGTGAAACTGGCCCTGAAAAGGGGGAGAAGGAGAATGTTTAAAGTAAAAAAACCCAGTGTCATCTCTGTTTGGACTTCTTCATATCCATCATTACCATCACCATCACCATCATCATCACCACCATTACCACCATCATCACCATCAACATCACCATCACCATCATCATCACCACCATTACCACCATCACTACCATCAACATCACCATCACCATCATTGCCATCACCATCATCATCACCATCATTACCATCACCATCATCACCATCACCATCAGACATCACCATCACCATCATCATCACCACCATTACCACCATCATCACCATCAACATCACCATCACCATCATCATCACCACCATTACCACCATCACTACCATCAACATCACCATCACCATCACTACCATCAACATCACTATCACCATCATTACCATCACCATCATCATCACCATCATCACCATCAACATCACCATCACCATCATCATCACCACCATTACCACCATCACTACCATCACCATCACCATCACCATCATTACCATCACCATCAACATCACCATCATTACCATCACCATCATCATCACCACCATTACCACCATCATCACCATCAACATCACCATCACCATCATCATCACCACCATTACCACCATCACTACCATCAACATCACCATCACCATCATTACCATCACCATCAACATCACCATCATTACCATCAGCATCACCATCACCATCATTGCCATCACCATCATCATCACCATCATTACCATCAACATCACCATCACCGTCATTGCCATCAACATCACCATCATTACCATCACCATCATCACCATCAACATCACCATCACCATCAACATCACCATCATTACCATCACCATCATCACCATCAACATCAGACATCACCATCACCATCATCATCACCACCATTACCACCATCATCACCATCAACATCACCATCACCATCATCATCACCACCATTACCACCATCACTACCATCAACATCACCATCACCATCATTACCATCACCATCAACATCACCATCATTACCATCACCATCACCATCATTGCCATCACCATCATCATCACCATCATTACCATCAACATCACCATCACCGTCATTGCCATCAACATCACCATCATTACCATCACCATCATCATCACCATCATCACCATCAACATCAGACGTCACCATCACCATCATCATCACCACCATTACCACCATCATCACCATCAACATCACCATCATCATCACCACCATTATCACCATCACTACCATCAACATCACCATCACCATCATTGCCATCACCACCATCAACACCATCATTAGCATCACCATCATCATCACCATCATTACCATCAGCATCATCATCAGCATCATCATCACCACCACCATCATTACCATCACCATCATCATCACCACCACCGTCATTACCATCAACATCACCATCACCGTCATCACCATCATCATCACCATCATTACCATCACCATCATCATCACCATCATCATCACCACCATCATCACCATCATTACCATCACCATCATCATCACCATCATCACCATCACCATCGTCATCACCATCACCATCATTGCCATCAACATCACCATCATTGCCATCAACATCATCATCACCATCATTACCATCACCATCATCATCACCATCACCATCATTACCATCAACATCACCATCACCATCATTGCCATCAACATCACCATCACCATCATTACCATCAACATCACCATCACCATCATTGCCATCAACATCACCATCACCATCATTACCATCAACATCACCATCACCATCATTGCCATCAACATCACCATCACCATCATTACCATCAACATCACCATCACCATCATTGCCATCAACATCATCATCACCATCATTACCACCATCATCATGACTACCTTGCCCGGTGCCATATAGCAGGCATCATTCCCCTCATCCCCCTCATTCACTCCTCATGACAGCCCTGTGAGGCAGGCAGTTCTACGTACCTTGGAGCCGAGCCTCAAATAAGTTAGGACTTGCTGGAGATCACACAGCTAACAAGGAGCAGAGTCGGGATCCAAACCCAAGACCATGGCTTCTGGCATCCTAAAGGCATTCAGATAGACCTCAGCGGTGTCCAACTCCTTGGAGTCTGGTAGGGTAGAGGGAAATGGTGGCAATTTGGAACATTGGGAAGGCCAAAGTGGAACCAGATCTCCTTTCCATGATGGAAGAGGAAGCCAAGGAAACTGGAAATCATAAATTCTTTAAGCTCAGAAGTGCCTTAGCAACACTCCATTGTCAAATGAGTGAGGCCGTGAGTATCCCACCCTCAGATGTAAGGATTCTGTTAATAAAATGCAGATCTGATTCAAGAGGTCTGGGGTGAGCCTGAGACTCTGCATTTTACCCATCTCCTGGGAGAGGCAGGCTTTGAATCAGCTGCTGATCTGTGGACCACACTTTGAGTAGAAAAACCTCCTGCCCAATGTTTGCGTGATGCCTCTGCAGAGACCTCCCCCGCCCAATGAGTGAAGAAACTCTGGGGGAAGAGGCTGATGACCCAGAAACTCTTCGAAACACAGGGCCTCAGCTTCTGAAATTTAATGTCTTCCTACATCAGTAGTTCAATAAGTTCAAAATTCTGTACTATGAGCTTATTGTGAAGGAGTTACTATCTGCATCCCAGTGTATGTTCAGGCAATATCAAAACAGGCCTAGAAATAGCCCCCAAAATGCACTTGGTAATGGAAAAATACACTGATCCTTAACTTGTGTTGTGACACGTGAAGCTTTAATTATTTACCAGTTCTTAATGCCTGATTCATAATTAATACCAGAATACACTTCTCTCCCTAGCTGCTCCTTGATTGCTGCCATAGCTATAGATTAGCATATCAAGATCAAATCCATCTTTTCTTAGGAAACCCATGAATATGTATCCAGCTCGTTGAAGGAGAAGTTTAGAATGCAATTTGCCAAAGCATTAAGGAACTAATAGGAAAGGAAATTGATAATGGTCACCTCTTTAATTTGAATTAATTTCATTAAATTTAAATTAAAAATTAATATAGCTGGAAAGTTTAAATGGGTCTTTCCCACACTGACAAAATAACAAAACCGCCTGCAAGTTTTAAAATGTCCCTTGTGAAACAATGAGAAGTAATTCCAGTTTTATCCATAATAGCATAATTTGTTAAAACATACAGATTGTCCCCGAAATGTTATTTTGTAGGAATCTGAACTAGCAATAGCTTTCATGAAAGCTCCTCTCCCCAGGGTAGGAATTAGCAACACCAGTCACCCAGATAATACAAACACTGCCTTTGTCCCTGAATTCTGGCCTATAGGCAAACTGTTTCATCATCAAAACTAACTGAACTGAGAAGCAGATGTTCTAAAGTATATCTGTGGCATTCTTAGTACGGTCACCTCTCCCAGAAAACTGGAGATTTTATTCAATAACAGGTAGAGGATTTAGGAAAACAAATCACATCAATTTGAAGTAGGAAGGCAAATTTGCATTTTGAAAAGGTGGCTGTGTCATGCTTATGCTTTTGTTTTTTTAATTTTCACTTATTTATTCATTTAGCTGTGCCAGGTCTTAGCTGCAGCATGCCATGTGGGATTTTTAGTTGGCATGCGGGATGCAGTTTCCTCACCAGGAACTGAACCCAGGCCCCCTGCACTAGCAGCATAGAGTTTTAGCCACTGTACCACCAGGGAAGTCCCCATGCTCATAATCTTACTGCTGCTATTCAAAGTCAGATTGTAGGATACTGAAAGTTCTAAGATTTCATCTCAGCAGCACACAAATTTAACTGACCATCTACAGACAAAGCACCAAGCAGGAAAAAAAAAAAAGGCTGACCCCTCTCCCTCAACCTGCCCATATCTACCCTGGCCATGCAAGGTGACCCACTTCCCTACATCTCTGTGCCTTTGTCCATACCGACGCCTCTGGAAAGACTGCCTTCCCTCCAGCTGTCATCACCCCTCCTCTTCTTTTCCGCACACTTCTCCTCTCTCAAGACGCAATGCAAAGGTCTCCTGCCCTTGCAGAATCTCCACCACCCAGTCCCCCAACATCAACCCTAACAGCTCAGTTGGTTGCTCTGTCTCCCCCCCACCCCCGCTCTCAGTGGGCCTGCTCAGCGTCATCATCACTTCCAGGAGGTGCTGAGCTCCTCAGGCAAACGTTAGCACAGAAATTAACGAATGGAGGTTAAATCAAACAAACGAAAGAATGATTGAATGAATGACCAGATTGTTAAGACTATCTTGGTCATTCTCTCGGACCACACGAGATTCACTGCAATCCATTGCTCAGTGATCAGCTGTGATGAGTAGACTGCGAGCCCCAGGGGCACACAGACTGCAGTGGCCTGATGTGTCCCATGCTTATCACATGCCTTGCACATCAGAAATGTTCGAAAAATATTTTTAAGTGGATGGACGTATAGATAAGCAAGAATCAGCCTCCAAACTGGTCAGAACAACATACCACTGAGAATAGCCCTGCAGTGATCCTGCTCAGGCACATCACCCATCAGGGTCTCCACTGATGTCCTTGGACCACACTTTGTGACTCCAGAGCTTAGGCCTGGGGACCTTCCTCTCTTCGTGCCTTACACTGAATGGTGTCCCAAGACTCAAGGCAGCCTGTGACCACCTTGTGGAGCCTCTCCTCTCCTTCAGTTTCACTGTAGATCATTTCATCTTAAACAAAGCTTTCGGGGCCAAACCACTATCCAGTGGTGTCAAACCCAGCAGGTTCTCAGCAAATCTGAAGACGGCATTAAAAATCACCATGGCCGGCAAGCATCCGAAGGGAGACTCATGCTCCAGGGTCCTGTTTTGTTTGTTTTGTGTTGTTCAATTAATGGTGATGCACACAGGGCTTGTCAAGCTGCCACTGCTGCTGGCCACCAGGTTGTCCCCATTCGGCAGCTGGCCGTGCACTGAGCTGATGACTCAGAGAGGGTGGACCCTGAATCTTCACTCTGAAACATCGCTGACAGCAGGCCACTGCAGGACTGAGCCTTCTGTCCCCACCATTTGCAGTCTGGATTCGATCTTAAGGGCAGATTTCTTTTTCCCCTCCAGCAGGCCATGCTGTGAGGCTTGCTGTGTCACTGCCAGCCAGCCTTGGCAAGTTGCTTGGCCAAGCTTGCCCCTGGGATCCCAGCTGCACAGCATCTGGAAGACTCTTCTCGTGGCAGCTTGTGGGTCCAGGGTACACGATAGAAGAATCACCAGAACACTCCACGGCCTCGCCCTGAAGGGCTGGGTCTGTGACAGCCCAGAACAGAGTCCTTGCACCACCAATGCCCACAAGTGGCAGCGAGGGCGTCCATGTGCATCACCATCTCTTGTGCTTCCGCTCAGTCGTGTCCGCCCTCCCTGGTGGTCCAGTGGTTAACAATCCTCCTGCCAATGCAGGGGACACGAGTTCAATCCCTGGTCCAGAAGATCCCACGTGCCACAGGGCAACTGACCCCATGCACCACAACTACTGAAGCCCATGCGCCCTAAAGCCCATGCTCTGCAAGAAGAGAAGCCACAGCAGTGAGAAGCCCGAGCACCACAACTAGAGAAAGCCCACTTGTAGCAACGAAGACCCCACACAGCCAAAAAGAAAAATAAACAGATAAATAAGCTTTCAAAAAACAAATTCTGAGATAGATCATAAGGACAGTGGAAGACCAGGGGAGGGAATAAAGTAATAAATGGGAAAATCCTCGCAAAGCAGATGGGATTTAAGGAGTCTTGAAGAATGAAGTCTTGAATGAATGAATGAAGGCTTCCCAGGTGGCTCAGCTGGTAAAGAATCCACCTGCAATGAGGAAGACCTGGGTTCCATCCCTGGGTTGGGAAGATCCCTTGGAGAAGGGAAAGGCTACCCACTCCAGTATTGTGGCCTGGAGAATTCCATGGACTGTATAGTCCCTGGGATCGCAAAGCGTCGGACATGACTGAGTGAGTTGCACCACCACCGAAGAATGAATAAAATGTAGGTAAACGGGGCTGGCAGGAGAGGAAAGGGTGATCCACGTGGACTGAACCCCCACACGGGGTGGGAGTGAGTCCAAGGAGGGCCAGGAACAGACGCACAGGCTTTGCCTTCATTCTCACTCTCCTTTGGTGCGTTTTGCTTAGGGCAAGGAGGAGAGGAAAGGTTTCCCCATCGTACTCAAGTTCCAGTGGGAAATGGTCCAAACAGGGGATCCTGAAGACTGCAGAGTCATCCTGGAGGGCGGAGCAGAGGAGAAGGAAGCCAAGTTCATCTTTGGCAGCTTTGGCAGGAGGAGCCCGACCCCAGGGGGGCACTTACGGGGAGCATCCTGATTGTGGTCCAAGATGGGGAGGGAGCCGCTCCCGTGTGGTCTTGGGGGCAGACCCGCAGCAGCGTCATGGTTTCTTGTCCAAGTCAGCCAGGTGGCAAGGATGTGCTGCCAGTCAAGGAGGATACTGATGGACATGTGTTTTTATTTTCTTTTTCTGGTTGGTTTGAGGAGACGGATGAAGGCTCTCGCTGAAGCGCGAGCCCCAGTCATGCTGGGAGCCGTGCAGTCACTCGAGACAACAGGGGTCTTCAGAGTCAAGGATTCTGAACCTTCTGACTGCACAGTGGGGAAGAATTTTTTTTTTAAATGCAAGCCAAACTCTTTCCTCCAATAAAAATGAGTGCCCCAAAATACATTCTCTCACACAAACCATTTCTCCTGGTTGAACATTATCAGCCTTTGGACCTTGGCTGAAACCGAGTAGTTCCGCTGTCAATTCAGGAAATACAATTATCCGCTGTCTGGTTTTCTGATAGCGGTTCTTTTGTGGGTGAAAAATGCAACTGTTGGGTCCACTGTTGAGAAACCTTGATGCCAGAAAACAGAGGAGCCAACCGCAGGCAGCTCATCAGCCTCTAAACCTATTTTCTCAGCGCCTGGGGAGCGAATTGAGAAATCGCACTTTTGGGTGAACATGGGAAGATTAAACACTTAAATAATCATCATCACCAACACCGAAAAGAATAAGAAAGAAAGAAATGTGCATCCTGGCTCTAGCTTTAAAGCACAATTTCCTACAACATTCTTGAGTTGCCCCAACCGGATGGAATCCTGCCCAAATCCAGGGTCCTGGAGAGGTGCCTTGTCTTTCTCTCATCCAAATAACATCCAGATCCATTAGTTACCTTGTTTCCTTGGTTTACAGGAATGCATTCCCACCTACAAGGCCAGGAATATTGGACTCCATTCTGTTGTGAGCAGAAAGGAAGAAATACTCTCCCCAGGAGCCAAGTGCTCACGTGTGTAAAGTAAATTACCTCTTCTGCAGTGCAAAATGCTTGGGATCCTACCATTTGGACCCTGGAAAACACCCCCTCGGGAGCAATATGTTCCACCACATGTGATAAGTTCCATCTATTTTTAAACCATCCTCTCTGGCGTGTCTGGGTGTGAGCCCAGGTGTGGAGAAGTAGCCAAAGCAAGTCAATCAAGTTAACTTCTCCCTCTGCATTGTCATCTTCTTTGGAAGCAATTATTTCCCCTACACACACACACACACACACACACACACACACACACCCCTCTGCCCTTGCTCCCCCATCTTGATCCCTTCCTCCTGCAGTCCTCCCTACCCTCCTCTCACAACCCGCCTGACTCAGCTCTAACTCCCCTTTCCTCCTCACTCCTCCCGTGATCACTCAAGCTCTTTCGTCCCATTCCCCTCCCCCCAAAATGAGTCATGGTAAACAGAAAGCTCTGGCTTTCTGTGCAAATAAACAGAAAGAAACCTTCATCAGGGAAAAAGAAGCAGGCTCTCTTCTTAATGCATGGTTTAAACCTTCCAGGGGCTTAATGAAAATTTGGCACACATGGCACATGAAGCATGCATCTCTGCATTGTAAATCTGACATCAGCTCACAGATATAATGATTTTGGCTCTTTGCCTTCCTAAAAGGAGACAAAATGTTTGCAGTCATTATTGGCATTACTGTCTAACAGGAGAAAGGAAGACTCTAATTATGAGTAGACAAATCACGAGCAAGGTTCATTTCATTGCAGTCCTGGGAGAACAATGCATCAGGGAAAATTAATGAGGACAGGGGACGGATAAAAGAGAAATACCTTTCATTTGCTGAGTATCCTCAGCTACTGATTCAATCCAGCCACCCTAGATTACAGAACTCCTGGCTGGTGAATGTCCTCAAGCTCTGCCTGTCCAAGTGTCCCCTTGTCCTACCATGAGGGTTTCCCTGCTCACTCTGTAGAGAGGCACCTAAAAATGTTCCATGCAAATTGAGGAATACTGAAATACTCTTAGGAAAAGTTCATGTTTTATAGGAACCTAATACCAAAACCAGACAAAGGTACCACCAAAAAGGAAAACTACAGGCCAACATCATCAGTGAACATAGATGCAAAAATCCTCAACAGAATTCTAGCAAACAGAATCCAACAGCACAGTAAAAGGATCATACACCATGATCAAGTGGGATTTATCCCAGGGATGCAAACATTCTTCAGCATACACAAATCAATCAATGTGATATACCATATCAACAAATGGAAAGATACATCTATATGATCTCTCAATAGATGCAGAAAAAACTTTTGACAAAATTCCACACTCATTTATGACCAAAAAACCCTCCAAAAAGTAGGCATAGAAGGAACCTACCTCAACATAATAAAGGCCACATATAACAAACCCATAGCAAACATTATTCTCAACAGTGAAAAACAGAAGGAATCTCTGAGTGGCCATACATTTGTCTCTTGGTTTGGTAAATTTCTCTTTCCATGTATCAGATTTTCTCAAAATAGGCTTATATTGGTTGCCTAAAAAAGCCATGTCAACATGGGTGAGTCAGCATCCTCCCAAAGTAAACAAAGGAGCCTTACAATTCAGGATCTCAGGCAGGATGAAGGAGCAGGCGTCACCAGGGAGGGGCGTTGGACTGCAAGCCAGACATCCTGCCATGGCCATCACCAAGCATTTGCTTTTCAGGGAAGCGGTGCCTGGTTTTGTCTTTCTGTCCTGGTTTCACTCTCCTTGAAGTAAAAGGAATGACTAAGTATGTGGTACCCAGCCAGAGACAACCCCTTCTCCCCGTCCCTCACATGGCTGGTGGTAAAGGACCCTGTGGGGACCCCAGAACCGCCAGAACCCCATTTCTCAGCTTCTCCAACTCCAGATCTAATTTCCAGCCTCTCTGAAGCCCCAGCCTACCACCACCAGGACCCAGTCCTATTCCCCACAGCAGAGAGCTGGGAATCAGGAGGGATTGGAGAGGAGAGAGGCAGAAAGGGAATGTAAATAAGGCGCACTACCCTGGCTTCAGCCAGAGGAAGGGTCCAAGGAAAGAAAGAAGGTGTGATGAGCAGGCATTCCATCCGACAGCCTGCCCGTTTAAACCCTAAACACTTTCTAGTCAATTGACGGTTAATGCACTGATAGCCAGTACTGCCTCCTAGGGCCAGGAAGGGTCCAGCATTCCAGTGGTCTGCAAGCCACATTATAAATCTGGAACTTTCCAGATTGATCAGGAAGATAAACATACAGCCAACTGCTGCTTATTCATTTGTGGATTAATCAGAATACCCACCTGCTCTCTTCTGAAACAGTTCAGTATCCTTTTTCGGAAAACCCAAATGACCACCGATAATGTCTGCTGGGCTTCCTAGTGGCTCAGTGGGTACAGGATCCGCCTGCAATGCAGGAGATGCGGGTTTGATCCCCGGGTTGGGAAGATCCCTGGAGGAGGGCATGGCAACCCACTCCAATATTCTTGCCTGGAGAATCCCATGGACAGAAAAGTCTGGCAGGCTACAGTCCATGGGGTTACAAGATTTCAGACATGACTGAACACACACACACACACACACACACACACACACACACACACAGTGTCTGCTACAATCGGTTTGGTTTGGTGAGGAGTAGATAGGAGGTGAACTCGCCCAAGGTCACCCGTGACCCACATCTCACCCCCCCAACCCAGTTCCTTCAGCCTGGCCTCACTCTGGCTAAAAGAAGCCTTTAGACTTCATCCATCTGCCTTCCAGTTGCTATGGATAATTAGCCATGGCTGTTTATTTACATAACTTCTATTTGCCTAGGGACCCATAAGCTTATTTATTCCAATAAGCAGATACCATAACACCTGTGTAAATTGGAAGAAAAAAATGCAAGACATTTTTACTGAAACAGACAAGATTTTTTTTGTTAATAAACTTACATGTGGCAGTTATAGATCCTAATTGATATTGGACATGGTGTCTCAGAACTGTCTGCTATTTGAAAAACAATAAAAAGCTTAATAATTGGCAACTCCAAGGACCAGGAAAACTTCAACAGCTTCACCGACTTGAGAGTAGCTACAATTTTTGTTCGAAGAACAGTGGGGCATCTGGCAGTGGAGGAAAGCAGTTGCTTCCAATCAAGCATGATTCTGAATAACCAATATTGATTTAATGAGGTTTTACTCTATATCAGCATTTCAGCCAGCGCTATCATAGCCGACAACCTTCCAAGGTCAAGCCCAGAGGTTTTCCCCCTCACCTGAGGTGGAAAATAATAAAATCCATTTTCCCCTGGGGGGAAAAAACTACCTATAAATCACAGTTTCCACGCCTCACGTGACTGCCTCAGATGGCTCCGCTCCCCAGCGTGTCTGTCAGTCAGTCCTGCGGCTGCCTCAAGGAGACTCCATCAGACTCCGGGGAGGGAGGAGTAGGAGGAAAGTGACAACTTGGGCATCAGACTGACAGCTGAGCAGGGCTGTGTCACAGAGAGGCTGGGACTTCAGGGAAAGAGTCTCTCGGCATCTCACGGTTGCTTTTTTTCCCCCGTAAGTAAAATGAGCCCGAGCCATAATAGTCATTCAGCCTAAAAATGGGAGCAGCCTCAGAAGACAAAGGTTACTGGCTAGATGACATCGCTCTTTATTTTCATAAATCAGGTCCGTCAGCTACTGTCCCACCACGTTGAACTACTGTGTGTTCCCTTACACCGCAACTAATGCAAATATGTAGCCTATTATACAAATTGGTGGTTTTGTAGCACAGACTGTAAGCCACCCGTTGAAATCAGGGTCATTCTACTAGAGTTGAATTCACACTTCTCTGTGCAATGATGAGATTGCACGTGAGGGACTCTGAGCCCTAAGACAAAAGGGGAGAGATTGGGGGTTATTGCCAAGTACCCTCCACAACGGACTCAGATCCTGCCCGAGCCCTACAGAGAACAAGAGTCTTGCACCCACGGAGACAGGTGGTACAGAGTTATTGCGTCATGATCTTGTGGGCTTGCACACGCTGTTGGCCTATTTCAATTCTGGAAAGCTGCTCGTTGACGGCTGTACAGCCTAAAGCCCCTAGAGGGCGCCACGGGGACGCTCTGGGCGCCGCCCTCTGCCGGCGGTGCGGACAGGAAGGGACTTGTCTAGGGAGCCCCGGGAGAGAACGTGCCCAGGGAGAGACGGTCCGCCAGGGCTGTGCGGAGCCGGGCTGCCTGCTGCTGACACGGAGCGGGAAGATGGAGAAAAGTCAGCCAAGCCCTGCAGTGAGCTAGCACTCCTGTCGGTTCTAGCCAGCAAAAAGCCTGTCCAACGATTGCAGTGACAGGATGGCTATTGTTATGGACTCAAGAAAATGGTTGCCTCACTTTTCCTGGTATATTGATGAAGATTTTATCCACGTGTACAATGATGTGGGCATCTTTGTGAATTGTCTTAGATCATCTATTGTTGTATAATATTTTATCCGCAGATGGGTAGCATTATGGAGAACAGGCATTTCAGGGCCATAAATCCTAGAATATATCCAACACGTTATCGGACAAACAATTGCTATTTCTTGGTCTAATGTATCCTTGTCCTCTCCGCTAAACCCTTCATTCCCATCCATCTCATGCTCAGCCATCACCCTGCCACCCACTAAACACCTACTAGGTGCTAGAGCTGGAATTACAGCTGATTTATGAGGATTTTCAGAGCTCAAGGAATTTATCATCTCAACTCTCCCTCTATATTTCCTTTCACTCAGCATGTGGAGAGAAGGTAATGGGAAATAAAATTTGGGGAAATATTTGGGCCCCAGACAGTGGAAAGCATTAAATTCCATGCCAAAGGATTTTAGATTTCATCCTTTGGCAATGGGAAGCAATGAAGAATTTTAAGCAAGAGATTTAGATTCAGCTTCGAGTTTTCTTAAGCTCTGAAGGATTAAAAAAATATTCACCTGTCTTAGTAATGCAATTAAAACACTGAAATGGCATTTTAACCTATTGAATTGCCAGTTGTTTTACAAAACAAGAAGTAGTGTAGCCAAGGATTCCTTAAAATTAATGATAGTATCACTTACTGATAGGAGTTTAAAACTGGCACATTCCTTGAGGTTAATTAGGTGTGTGTATGTGTGTGTGTGTGTGTGTGTGTGTGTGTGTATACATATATAGAGAGATGTATATACACACATATATATATGATATATAATATGATGCACAAAATGTTGTATCCCCTTTGACTTGAAAATACTTCTAATTCAAGGAAGAAATGATAGAAGTTTAACCTAGAGTTGGAACAGGGAGGTAATGAAGAAGAGAATACCAAAAAGGAGATAGACGCCATAAAACCTGGTAACCAATTATATACATAATGATAAATAATTAGGAAAATGATTCCATGGGTTCCAGCCTGAACAACTAAATCTGTGTAAACACTTTAAAATTACAATTAGAGTAGTCTTTCTGGATAAATTACAGGAGGGCAGTTTAAGGTTAACTGTTGAGGGACGTCACTGGTGGTCCAGGGGCTGAGATTCCAAGCTCCCAATGCGAGGGACCCGGATTCAGTCCCTGGTCAAGGAACTAGATCCCACATGTCGCAACTAAGAGTTTGCATGCCATAACTAAGACCCAGGGCAGCAAAATTAAAAAATGAATATTTTAAAAACAATAAAGTTAACTGTTGAATATTTGAAAGCACAGAGTGTATAAGGGGAAATATCTGCAGGACACCCAGAGGAGAAGCCTCACTGAATGTGAAGATTGCAGGTGAGAGTTTAGAAAGTATTTGTGATATTTAAGAAGTCTGTTGAGTGGTGAAAACAGAAACCATACCACGAAGGACTGAAGAATAGGTGTCAGGTAAGAAAGCCGAAATAGATCCTAGACCATAGAGTTAGGGACCTAGCTTAAAGGAGAATAGAATCACGGGAATAGTTTGCTTGAGTCTGAGAGTTTTTCAGTGGAAGTAGCTTGGGAAGAAGTTGAAGTTGGGGGGGAGCACCCAGTGGAAGGGGAGAAGGAGAAGGGAAACCATTTTAAAGAGGTAGGGGTTGAGTTGCCAGATTTGGCAAAGAAAACAACACGATATTCAGTTAAACTTAAATTTCAGATAAACAGTGAATCTTTTTTAGCTTAAGTTCCCTCGTGCAATACTTGAGACTTACCTGTACTAAAAAATATGTTCTCTATTTACCCAAAATTTCAGTTCAACTGGACATCCTGTATTTTATCCAGCAACTCTAGGTCAGGAGGAGGACCAGGAGCCTGGGCCAGGAAGGGATGTGGGGCACGTCTGTTCAATGTGGGAGAGGAGGCAGGGACCAGTGAAGAGACAGGAATTTAAGAGGAGGACATGAGGAGACTTAGGGAGCTCAGAAGTCACAGCTTCTGCTTCTCAGAGGCTTCCACTTCTCAGATCCGAGAAAGCAAGCAAGTCAGAGGACAGGACAGGGACCTGATGTAAAAGTGGGGATCTTCAATGGTGCTGGCTGGGAGGGGGACCACCAAGAGGGCACATGGCCTCTGAAATTCGCAGAGGGTGATGGAGTGATGCTCGAGGCGGAGCCAGCATCAAGCACACAGCACCTCAAAGATCACTTCACCACGTTTACATTTCCCTTTCACCAGACCATGGAAGCCGAGTCAGTGAGAGGTGCTAAGGGGTTTTAAGCACCTTTGGATACTTGTGGGGAGAGAATTAAAGGCGAGGAAGAGTGAAGATTAGGGTATCAGGGCTCAGACTATGGTAGGACTTCAGGGAAAAGATGAGATAAGAAATCTAGAGAGACAGAGGGAGAGAAGGGGCACTGAGGACAGGATCATTAAGGCTTCACCATTAATTAGATCAGGGGGATTGATTAGGAAAAGAGAGGTAAAAGAAAGGCATTCAGGTAGTTTCCTAATCGCTGATGTGAACAAATGAGTAAGGAAAGAACACTGAGATAAGGAATTCAAAACGAGACACAGGTTTCACTAGCAGAAAAGACACCTAGCCTGCCCCCCTCACCTCCCTGGACCATGAGGGGAGGAGAGATGGCTCGCACCGTGCTCTCTGTTCACTGAGAATCTCAGCACTGAGCGTTTCACATTCCTATCTGAGCTCTCTGACAATTCTATAGGACATCATTATCCCCATGTGGCAGGAGGATATTTGGAATTATTAATCAATTTTCTGTTTTTTCCCCTAGTAGTTCACTTTTTTCACCTCTTCGCTGCTCCCAGTTCAAGAGCTAGATCAGTCAATAGCCATTGCCTTAGGGGGGCAGGTAATACAAGGTAAGAGAGGGAAAAGAAAGAAAGAAAGAATATGCTGGCATTCTGTTCTAAAAGTTCAATGTTCTCATAAGACTCAAAAGATCTTGTGCCAAAAAAAAAAAAAGACCTTGTGCATAGGTTAAATGTTCAAGTGGAGGGAATTTTAGGAGCAGAGCTTTCTCTGGAGACTTGAAAGGCTTCTTTCCAGCTGGGGAAAGGGAAGACAGCTAGAGAGATGTTTGATAGCAGATTTTCCTGGGCCCCAGAGGTGGGGTCCTGCACCTACTGACCAGTGGACACCCCCACCCCACCCTGGAAGATGGTAAGAGCCCCAGAGAGAAATGTGTGAATCAAGACAAAAGTACCTTAGCAGCGTGACAGAGAACTTTATGCCCCAGTGTTGCCTGGGAGCAGCAAAATCATTGCAAGAGTCTCATGCATAACATGAGAAACACGGAACCTGGTAAGTCTACCTGGAAAGAAGCAAGGGTCACTCAGGGCAGACTCAGTTTGATAGATGACCCAGATCTAGGTGGGGCAAAGAACACTTCGATTTTTGTGGTCAGGTGATGGCCAGAGTAAGAGGGGCTCTCCCCAAAGCTCTGATTCTATAAGAAAGAAGGGGAGAGGAAAAGAGAGGAGGATCCCTAATTCAGCTGTGATTAAGTCACTGCCATCTCAACAGAATGGCATCTTATAATATTTGACTCCATTTTAGATAAAAGTTGTATCATTTTAAGGACTGTATCATAGGATATAGTCTTATCATAGTTAGAATGGAAAGTAATCATTGGAAATTTTTGATAGTTATCTTCTTTGTCCAACCAAGTTATAAATGGAGGTTTATATCTACAGCTTACATGATGAGTCGCTCCAGTCATGTCTGTCTCTGTGAGACCCCATGGACTGTAGCCCACCACGCCCTTCTGTCCATGGGATTCACCAGGCAAGGATACTGGAGCGGGTTGCCATGCCCTCCTCCAGGGGATTGAACCCTGGTCTTTTATGTCTCCTGCATTGGCAGGTGGGTTCTTTACCACTAGCACCACCTGGGAAGCCCATCTACAGCTTAGATTTTATAAATGCAAAAACTCAGGCTGGGGAGTTGCTGCGTCTCCTCAAAGCTGAGGAAGGAGAGGAGCAAAGGCGCAGCCTGGTGTGTCTGGCTCCAAAGCCCACCCCTCCTCACCACTGTGATTCATTATCCAGGGGGAGCAGTTTTCACCCTCTGCCACCTTTTTTTGAAGTACAAAAATGGGTTTCAATGGGATTCCGTTCTAATAAATTCATTGTAAGTCGAAAACATCGTTAAGTCCAAAATGCACTTAATATACCCAGCTTATCAAACACCAGAGCTTAGCCTACCCGTAACATACACAGAACGCTTACATTAGCCTGTGAAGTGAAGTCACCCAGTCGTGCCCGACTCTTTGCGACCCCATGGACTGCAGCCTACCAGGCTCCTAAGTCCATGGGATTTTCCAGGCAAGAATACTGGAGTGGGTTGCCATTTCCTTCTCCAGGGGATCTTCCCGACCCAGGGATCGAATCTGGGTCTCCCGCATTGTAGGCAGACGCTTTACCATCTGAGCTACCAGGGCACCGAATTGTCTAACACAAAGGCTATTTAAAGTGTTGACTATCCCATGTAATTTGTCAAATACTGTACTGAAAACAAAAGCCAGAAGGGGTGTGTGGCTCCAGATGGTTGTAGCAGTTGTTTAGCCCTCACAATTGTGGGGCTGACTGGGAGCCAGTGCCTGCATCACAAGAGAGGATGTACCATGTACCACGAGCCTAGGAAGAGATCAAGATTCAAAATTCAAAGCATGGTTTCTACTGAAAGCGTATCAGTTTTGCACCATCTGTTTTTAAATATTTATTTATTCGGCTGTGCTGGGTCTTGGTTGCTACGCGGGCTTCTCATTGTGGCAGCCTCTCTTGTTGCGGAGCTTCTGCTCTGGGTACTCCGGCTTCAGTAGTCGGGGCTCGAGGGTTCTAGAGCGCAGCAATGGTTGTGGTGCACAGGCTTAGCGGCTCCACAGCATGTGGGAGCTTCCCAGACCAGGGATAGAACCTGTGTCTCCAGCATTGGCAGGCGGATTCTTTACCACTGAGCCACCAGGGAAGCCCTGTACCATCTCAAAGTTGAAAAATCCCAAGTCGCACCATCATCTGTCGGGAACTGTCTGCACTGACTCCAGATCAACCTCGTGAAGTGATGGGAGTTATCACTGCCAACGAGATCCCAAGAGCTAAGAAGCTTCCAAGTTAGGAACTTTCTCTGAACAGTCAGTTACTTGGATGTGGTGGCTGTCAGAATCACTAGACCAATGAATGCAGTTAAAACAACAATTTGCATTCTTAAAGCCCAAATAATGCCACCAGGAGTCAAACTGAGATTTTTATGCTGCCATTAAAACAAAGTATCAGCAATTCCTCAGGGAAAGGGGAAACGGAGAGTTCAAAGGACACATTAGCAAGTTTCTCAATTAAATGCCTACCAGTAATATGACTTCATTTTAACACCCTCATACTCAGTCATTTAATTTTTCTTGGAAAAAGGAAAAACCCTGGGAGGGGTGGGTGCGTGGAACCGAATGCCTGTCTAAGCAGACGGAGCAAATGCTTTCTCCAAGAGGCTACTGAGCAGTAGGTCTGATTATGTCTATTTCTGAACAAGAAAATTGATCCATTAAGGGGAAAGGAGGTTTTCAGAGCAAGCACTGAGGAGAAAAACAAAAACCAAAAAGCTGCAGGCGGTGCTCCTGCTGGGAGTTAATGAAAGTTCCGCAGAAGAAGTTAGATTCCTATTGGAAGCCACGAGGGCTGAGTCTGCTTCCGTCAAGCCGGAGCGAAGGAATGCGCTGGGCAAAGAAGGAACAAGAACGATTTTTCAGGAGTTTATACAACTGATGTTTCAGCTTCTGGGGGAGGGGCGGGGCTGAGCTCTGTGGTCCATGAAAGGAGTTTCTTCCCAAACCATCCATCCTCAGAGGACGAGAGATGCTAGGTGTCTCATCTGACCACGATGGGCACATCATAGTACAACCCAAGTATGAGATCTTTCAGAGAACACTAGAGCATGGACCCAGGAGGTATTCTGTATACATAGGGCGACTAATGAACACTTCCTTCAGCACTTAGGGGAAGAAGCAGGCACGGTCACAGTGGACCACAAGACACAGAAAAAAGAGTAATTCTTTGATCAAACTGTAGACAACCTGGGTTTCTTTACTTCCGTCACTGCTGTTCACCAGCACTTATTGCACAGTTAGCACCCAGTCTGAACTTGTTCATGAATGAGTGGCCACAGAGACGATCGTAAGACTGGGAGCCACCTCTGAAGGTCAGTTACTCTAAATCCTCATCCACCAATAATACACTAGGTAGTGGCATCGCCCTGCAGATCAGCAGTCAGGATGATAAATCCTAGGAGAGAAAGATGGCTGAGATGCGTAGATGGGTGAGGGATCTATACATCTGTCTCTCATGGGAAATCACTGGGAATAAGACAAAAATCTGTCTGTGTGAGTGTGAGCGTGCTCCTGCCTAGGTAGGGAAGAGAAGGGAACACGCATATAAGAACCTATTACTTTAAGACTGCTGGGTGTGCCTTTCCCTGGTGGCTCAGTGGCAAAGAATCCACCTTCAATGCAGAACACCAGGAGCTGCAGGCTGGATCCCTGGGTCAGGAAGATCCCCTGGAGGAGGGCATGGCAACCCCCTCCAGTACTCTTGCCTGGAGAATCCCATGGAGAGAGGAGCTTGGCAGACACAGTGGCATTAGCCTAAGTTTCTCTCCCAGTTCTCCCAGTGACCTTGTAATAATAAATCAATAAGACTAAGAGATCATCTAAAACCACTCCCTCCCTGGGCTTGAACTGTCAATTAATTATTCTCTCTCTTTCTTCATTGGTGGTTCACACTCGGGTAAACTTTGCATATCAGGATTTGTCCCACATCAGGATGATAAACCTGGGTTAACTTTTGAGATCCTCACCCACCGAGTCCTCTCCCCCTTCCTCACAATGGGCAGAGCTGAGTCCTGCCCTGGGAGGCTGGTTCATTTTGTCCTTTAAAGTTAATCGGCGCCAAGCCTCAGAGAGTGGAAGGTGGTGTCCTGAACCCCGAATTAGACAAGGTCCCCGTCCTCGGGGAACTCACACACCCAGACCTCGGGTCCTGCAAAACGGTCACGTTACAGGCCTGCCATCTGCTGCCAGGGACCCACAGATTCCTTTCACTCTTCCAGTGAAAATGTGAAAGTCAGCACCAATCATCATACAGCACTTAGCCATTGCAAAGGTCAAAAGTTCCCACCAGGGCATTTTCCCCTTTGAAATGCCTTTGTGGGAACGGACTCCCTAGAACTGGGGATAGGACCGCCTTCACTGTGGGCTATTGAGGGACGGGTCTGAACATTCACCCACCCCCACCCACCCCCTGCCTCCGCTCGACTGTCCTACTTGGATTCAACAGTTCGAGGCACCATATGGCAAAGGTTGAGGTCAGACGGATAAAAACGTCTCATTACGCTGCAGCATGGTTAACAAACACGTGAATGTAAATTCGAACACAATGTAAAACTGTGGCAAACCAGGCTGAAAAGAGACTTTAGTTAGGGCAGGAAATCTGTTTCGCAGCTCCACCCCCGCCCTTCCACTTCATTACAGGTATTGTGGGGAAGAAAAGGGGGTTTTGTGTCCTCTCTTGGCAATCTGCAGGCTGCTTTTCGGCCAGATTTCTAATGACTTTTCAATGGTGACTTAAGAGGGTCCGGGCCCGCAAAGTTGGAGTTCAGCTCGGCTCCGTTCTTTCTGTTTGCCCCCCTCCGCTGAACTGTGCTCACACACGGCGCCCATCAGCAGGCCTCTAGTGTCAGCAGCTTTTCTCCGAGCCTCTCTTCACGGCTCCCTCTCCAGGTTACCACGCTCTCTGGGGTCACTGGTTCAGTCTAGCGGCAAGAGAAACCCCTCCAAGGGGCAGTGGTTTAGACTCGAATTGGATCCCTGGCAATTTGTAAAACATCCTTGGTGGTGTGGCCACCCCTACCAGCAAAAATGGAGTTCCCTGTAACCCCAGGCAGGGATTGGAACTGAAAACCAACTTTGTCTCTCAAGCCAGCAGCCCTCACTCAACACACACACACACACACAAACACACACACACACCAGACAATGCAGTAGACCCTGCTGAAAGGTCCGGAATGCCTCAGCCCTCTCCTTTGAGGCCCAGAGTGGGAAAGCTTGGAAGAAAGTCTGAGAGGGACCTAGGAGAGACGCAGGCTTGGGCAGCAGAGCCCAAGGGATGTGCTGGGACCACATGAACTGCTCACTCGGAAGCTCGCACAGAAGCCTCTTCCTGGAGATCTCTCTGGTGATCCAGTCAGTGAGACTCCACCTGCCAATGCAGAGGACACGGGTTTGATCCCTGGTCCGGGAGGATCCTACATGCTCTGGGGCAGCGATGCCCATGTGCCACAATCACTGAGCCTGTGCTCGGGAGCCTGCAAACCGCAGCGACTGAGCTCGTGGGCTGCACCTCCTGACCCTGCGCTCCTAGAGCCCATGCCCCGCAACAGAAGCCACTGCAGTGAGAAGCCCACGCAGCACCCCTAGGGAGTAGCCCCTGCTCACCGCACCTGGAGAATGTCCACGCGCAGCAGTGAAGACCCAGTTCAGCCAAACAGAAAAAAACAAATAAAATACAATTTTAAAAAGGGAGAATAAAAGCAATGTCTGCCTGGACCAGACACTCGCTCCATCCCCATCTTCAGCACTGAGCCAGCAGCAGGGCCACCTTCAGCCTATAAGAGATGCGTGTGCAAATGAGGGAACCCGTGACCCCACACGCCTGTCCGGGGTCATCTCACAGCACACCTGGGTGCACGCTTGGCAAACAGCACAAACTAGACTCCAGCCCCACGTGCCCCCGCGGGCTCCACCCACCACAGGACCCCAAAACGACAAAGACTCTCCTCTCTCCTCGGCCCCATCCAACTGCGCCATCCAGATGAGCCCTGGACTCTTTCTGCTCCTGGTTTTCTGAGGCTGAGATGGAGATCACAGTGCATCGTTAATACCTGTCTCTTCGTTGGCCCATCAGGCTAACCTGGCTACTGGGTCCTGATAGGTAGCCCACGGTCGGTATCGCATTCCATAAAATGTCTGATAAAGGGAATTTAACCCTTGGTTTCTCCACCCTAAAATGGGAACAATAAAAATCGCCACCTTCATTGTCTTTCTCTTCTGGAAATGTCACGTCAGCACCTGTCACTTTTTCCCTCTGAGCATGCACATCCTGACACCCACCAGTGACAGTTCTTCATGCCCCCAGGGCTGCTACGTACCGGCACGTTTACTGATGAATTAAATAACAGAGGATGGCAAGCCCATGGGTGTTTCCCACGTGGCTGGTGTTTTCAGCAGCCTACTGGGCATTTCTCTGTTCTTCGTTGACCTTAATCCTTCCCACAGCTAATTCAGTGTATGTTCTTAGGCAAGACATTTCTCTCCAGATTGTTTCCTCTTCTCAAAATTGAAGAGGTGAAGATGGTTTCCAAGGTCAAACTTCGTTCTAAAATTTCCCTACTCAGTGATCCAAAAGGTCTCTTAAAGATCATGTAAATAGCACATGTTCCTGTAAATATAAGAGACGAAGGAGAATATATTGGGCACACCCAATGTCAAAAGTAAAATGGGGGGATGAATTGGGAGATTGGGATTGAGACGTATGCACTACTGATACTATGTATGAAGTGGATAACTAATGAGACCCTACACAGGAAACTCTACCCCAGTTTTATGGGGACCTAAATGGGAAGGAAATCCAAAAAAGAGGGGATAGATGTAAACACATGGCTACTCACACCAGTATTCTTGCCTGGAGAATCCCACTGACAGAGGAGCCTGGCAGGCTACAGTCTGTGGGGCCGAAATGAGTAGGACATGACTGAGTGACTAAAACTACATTCACTTTCTCTGTACCGCAGAAACTAACACAGCGGGGTAAAGCAACTAACCCTAATAAAAATTGATGTTAAAAAAGTAAAACGAGGGGCTTCCCTGGTGGTTCAGTGGTAAGCAATCCGCTTGCTAATGCAGGAGACACATGTTCGATCCCTGGTCCGGGAAGATTCCACACGTCACGGAGCAACTAAGTCCGTGAGCCACAGCTACTGAGGCCGGAGCACCCATGCTCCCCAGCAAGAGAAGCCGCCGCAACGAGAATCCTGAGCACCACCACCAGAGAGTATCCCCTGCTCACTGCAACTAGAGAAAAGCCTCAGCAGCAACAGAGATCCAGCACAGCCAAAAATAAATAAGTAATTTCTAAAAGCCACGTACGTATAAAGGCAGGCAAAATGGGTGCAATCATTCCGCCAGGAAAGGAGCTCATTCACTGATGGGGAAGGGCGGACTGATAAACAGGCTTGATGACATCAAGAATCAGCTTCCTTCGCTCCGGTCCTCTGCCCTCCCTCACTCAGCAAGCCCTGGTTTCCAGGCAAAGGCTGGTAATTACCGAAACACATTTTGCTCTGTTTTTTTTCTATCTCACACACGAAAGAAAGGAGTCGGGTAATAGAAATTGATTGGACTTGGTTTCTTTCCCTGGGAGCCTTCAAATTCTCTTATATTATCTGGAAGTGAGAAAAAGCAGGGGAAGAGATGAATCCTATGAACATCCAATCAAAATAGCAAAGTTGAGTCTTCTACCCTGGAACCTTTAAAAGGAGTTCTTTGAAGACCTACATCAGAGATCAGCATTGACTTGCAGGGATTTCTGAAGTTCTCAGGCCTATCGTGGGAACCTCCCACACAATCATTTCAAATCAGTCAAGAAAAAAATAGTCATCCTGGGCTCCTGAGGTTGCCAGTGAGGAGATACACAATCAGAGGTGTGTGTGGTACCAGCAGGGTTAGAGAGAAAGGGAAGAGGCTCGGGGCACACAAAGCCACACTCGGCACAAATTATTTATCAGAAAGCTTGTGAAATGGCTCTTTCCCATTGCATTAATAATATTTGATAGAAGTGGGAACTTTCCAGGTCTTCCAACAAGCAGCCAGGGACCTCCCCCCGGCCCTCCTGGTACCCCCCCCCCAAAACTCACCTCCTCACCCCCCACGAATGATTGACAGCCAAGGAATGCAGCCATGACAGTCCCTTTCATTGCTTTCTTAGGCTCTTTTTCCTCCTTTCTTCCCCACCACGGGGGAAAATACAGGCGAAGGGCAGCAGGAGGAGGGTCGACTGTCTTTTCAACCACAGGCCTCAGAGAGAAAGATTTCTCAGCAGGGCGTGGGGATTAAAGTGTCCCTCACGAGCACCAAGGGCTCGCCTTGGCCTCGGTGGAGGGGGGCGGGAGGATTCCAGCCCCTCTTTCTCCTCGCGTGCCTTGGCAGAGCCCCAAGACCTTACAGGGTTCCCCTCCCCTGCCTCACACGCTTGCCTGATGCCTTCAAACCACCCCCCCCGACCCGTAAGCAGGCAGAGAGGCAGGGCCCCTGAGGAATGGCCAGAAGAGGTCAAGACATGGCCCCCCGGGCCAGGCAGGGCTGGGGGTGCTGGGCGGGGCGGGGGGGGCCCGCTGGGCTTCCACCCAGAGCTGAACCACCACGGCTCCTGGAGGAGGCTCCAATACTGTCGCTGCCTGTAATTAAAATACAAGCCTGATAGAAAAAGAGCTTTTCGTTTAAAGGTTTGCTAGAGATGCTGGAAGGATCCCTATACTTGAATGAATTCATCACCGCCAAATGACATATTTATGCCGTGCGCTTAGTTATGCCTTTGCTAACTCTATGATTCTAATTTATTTGCTGGTAAAACACCATCCCCGCTGATGTGCTCTGCTGTGTATGTCTGTCAAATACCTACTTGATAAACAAACAACATGACAGATAAATAACAAAGCCCATTGTGGAGAATAGCAATGGATCTCTCCATCCCGGGGACAAACCCTGAGCTGCAGGTGCTTGCTCCCCAAGCTTCATGTGGGAACACCTCCTAGAGAGACCCCAGGCCTCTCCCTTCCCTCCTCCAATCCCCCAGCAACATACCCTGAACCTTAGGCCACAGTCTTCACTTTTCACTGACTATGTTTCCCAGCAGTCTGACTTCTTTTTGGGTCTAGAGGCCCCCAGAACTCCCCAACAGCACTACTGAACTTACCTCACCATCCCCATCCCCGCCAGCCCCCACGCCCCCCACACCACCAAAGCTCCCCACCCCCCACTCCCCCACCAGAAGACTCCCTCATCCTCTGACTCCACGAGCCATTGGCCGGCAGTTTATCCATTCAGACACCAACCGGCAGAGCTAGTGATCCCAGCTACTGTTCACGGAGCACTACCATTCACCCGCCACAGGTCAAGGACGTAGGATGCGTGACTTCTATGCCCTGAAAGTATTAGTTGCTCAGTTGGGTCCTGCTCTTTATGACCCCATGGACTGTAGCCCGCCAGGCTCCTCTGCTCATGGGGATTCTCCCGGCAAGAATACTGGAGGGAGTTGCCACGCCCTTTTCCAGGGGATCTTCACCCGACCCAGCTGAGCTATGAGGGAAGCCCGAAGGACTACTGAAGAGTCAATGCAAGTTTTCAGGCCGTCTTAACTAAATGAGAGGGACTGTGCAGCAATCCAACTGGTTTCTCAGAAACCGACTATCAGACAACTGATTCTAATGATCTTTGATTTGTTTTTTTCTTTTTTTTAATGGTAACTATACTTTGCTGGGCAGTGAAGCCCTGAGAGACCCTGGGAGAGTCTCACCATTAATCTTTGCCAGTGGAGTCTTCCCAACTTTCTCTGGGAGGAAATCAGAGGAGGAAGGAGCTGGAAGGAAAAATGTGATGTCGAGGAGTCCAGCCCTCTCACTCTACAGCTGGGAAGACGAGGACAAATGGCTTAGGGAATCCAGCCAGCAAACAAATGCCGTGACACCAGGCCATTCCTCTCCGGGTGACATTTGTTCCTCGGCGTTTCCTCTCCAGCGGCCATCCTTGAAAAAGCCAGTATCCCTCCGGGGCTGATCACAGTCAGGAACTGCAGCACATCTGGCCATTTCTCTGAGTGTCAGTTTCCTAGTCTTTCAAGTGAGTGCACTGACCAGGCGGGGGGCCTCCTAAACCCAGATACATCTGCTCAAGGCAGACAGGTAACATAACTGATGTAAGCAGGCAATTGTGAAGTAATCAGAGTGGTGGGGCTGGGGAGAAATGGAAAACTAAAGGCCTTCACACTTGAATTTAAGACATTAACCGAAATCCTTTGGCACAGGGTCTGTAATCGCTGACCTTGATGACCCCAGTCCCTCTCAGACCTGGGAGACTCTGATTCTATTATTTTGTTTTCCTCAGCACATTGTTTATCAGATTGATTTACTCTGTGACAGTCAGTTATGCTCAGGGGATCAAGGGAGTGGGGTGATTTTCCAAGGGAGAAATGGGGAAACTTTTCAAGTTGAGGATGCCATCTTGACTAGGCAGCTACCGGAACATAGCTGTATTGAACCCTGTCAAACAAAAAACAGGGAGTACTCTATAAATCTCACAGTTTTGCCCCAGGTAATCTCTAATGGAATAACCTGCACCAACTAAGTCCACTGCAGAGAACTTTTCATTTGCAACGAGAAGGGCAGCTCCTGGAACTGTGTGCAGTGTGCAGCCTGTACAACAGTACATAGCAACCCCAAGTGGCCTGACCTTTTAAAAAAAAAAGTTCTGGAGACCTCTAGACCCTAGAAGAAATGCTCAGCTGCTCCCAGGCCTGAGGCAACCATTAACCCAGTTTTCCTACTTCCTGAACCACCAAGTTTTCTTTCTGCTAAACCTCTCTGCCCCAAAGGCATTTAACAGGCCTGGCTATTGTAGCAAAAAAGAGGTGCAAGAGACAAGCAGCATTCATCGGGCATGCACACACCCTCTCCTGAACAAGCTCAGCCTGGAGGACAAAAGATGACTACCTTCCTCCCAGGGATTTCTCTTTATCTCTTTCAGAGGTGTCTGGCCCCCAGGGATACTGTCGCTCCTTGAACCCTCTTCAGACCTGATCTGTACAAGTTCCAGCCCCTGGGCCCAGCTTCGGTCCCTTCTCCAAGACCTGCCACTGTCCCCCAGGGAGCGCAGCCTTCTCAACAGCCTGCTGCCGGCCTGCTGAGCATCCTCCCCGGGGTGGGAGAGAGGAGGACAGCAGCCTTGCTAGAAGGAGTCGCACCTTTCTCTGCCCGAGGAACCAGGGCTCCTCCATCTGCAGCTGCCAACTCTCCCGATGTTACTGTGCGCGTGGGGACCCCAGGACAGCGCCAGCAGGATAACATCACAATTGCTGGCAACCCAGCTCTTGCAGCACTGGCTCCTTCCCTGGGGGCCCATTTGCCCTTTTCCAGGGTCCTCCACAACCACGCTGCAAACTCTATTCTGCAGAAACAAAAGCTTGGGTGCCTTGTGTATCCTCAAGGTCTTCTCATTTTCAGGAAAAACTCAGGGCTGGGGATCAGGACATCCTTGGCTGACTCAGTCACCAACTGGGAGTTTAACCCTGAACTGGATCAGAGTCTTTCTGCATCTCCTGTCCTCACCTGCAAGTTTCCAGGTCCAACAATCCAGGCTGTTAGGAGCCGTGACCCTTCGACTTGTCCAGACCCAACTCCTGTCACTGAAATGTCTGCCTTCCTCCTAAAATCTGATCCGGTGGCCAGTCACTCTTCCTGGGCCCCCCGAGGGCAACAGCAGCTCCTCCATGGTCAACTGGGGAGGGGTAACCAGCAAACAAACAGCCCCACCTCAGCTTTCTCCTCCCTCTCCCGCTAATTTGTCTCAATCACAGCATCTTCACCTAGACACTCCACCAGCTCAGTTCTCTTTGAAACCGGTTTGGGGCTCATGTCAAACCCCTGCTCTTTGCAGGTGGTGCTAGTAAAGAACCCACCTGCCAATACAGGAGACATAAAAGATCATGGGTCCAATCCCTGGGTCAGGAAGATCCTCTAGTGAAGGAAATGGACTCCAGTATTCTTGCCTGGAGAATCCCATGAATGACAGAGCCTGACGGGCTACAGTCCATAGGTTGGCAGAGTTAGGCATGATGAAGCAACTTAGCATGCAAGCAAGAAGAAGATTTTGGTGCCCACACCTCTAGTTCCAGAAATAATTCCAAACAAATTTAAGCGGCCAAAATAGATACTGAAATTCTAACTGTGTTTTGTTTTCATTCCCAAGACTTTCAGATCACATATGTTTAAAGCAGTTCATTGGGACTGCATTTGTCTCGATCACCTCACCGAGGCTGCCTATCAGCTGGTATCTCATAATCTCTTCTAAAAACAAGCATGAGCATCCCTCAGCACAGCTGCTTGGACCAAGTGTGGACATCTGACCGACTGAGCCAATCAAAACCTTGAGTGAGAAAAGGTCTGTGCAAGAGACCAAAAACGAATAGCCCGACAGTGCTAGGAGACTGGGGTCAGAGTCCTTGCAGCCAGTCAGGACAGCCAAAGGGGAGCCAAGTTACGAAAGCTTGCAGAGGAAGCCGGACTAGAGAGGGGGAGAGGGCAGACTGGGGGACGAGGGAGAGGCGTCCCCGCCGGCAGCCTGCAGGCTCCCAGCTCCGGGCCCGGGGCTGCAGCTCCTGCTGGTGCAGCCATGAGATGACTCCCCGGCTCCCTCATCTTCCTGCCCAAGCGTGAGAACAGCCGCATCAGAATCACCCGGGACTTTTTCGAACTGCAGACTCGCTTTCTCTACCCCAGAGCCACTGTATCAGAATCTGCATTTTCAAGAGCTCTCTGGTGATGCACTTGCTCATAAGAGCTACTGGCATGAGAGTTTTCCTTCCTGTTAAGACACCCTACTTGACAGACTCACCCCCACCGCAACTCGGCCTGGTCTGCACCCCGAGTTCCCGGGCCCAGGCTCCCTGCTGCGGCCTCTCCGCCCCGGCGTCTCCCCAGACCCCCAGCCTCACACTGGGCCTGTCACCTGACAAATCCAGCAAGGAAGGAATTAATCACTGCCATAAGCAGAGCTCCCGCAGCCACCTAGCTCCTCCTCTGGGGAGGACTGCGTGCCCTTCCTCACGGAGCCTGCCCAGCCGCCTCCTGGCCTGTCTCCCTGCCTGTGGCCCCAACACCAAGACCTGCACGTGCTCCAGAAGAGTCTCCACTCATGACTCGGGCCGTGGATCCACTTGCCCTTGACTTGTTCAGCTGCCATCTCTACAACCAGCTTTTGTCCCCTGAGCGATTTCTCCAGCTCTGGTGGCAAAGGGGTTCTCCTGCTTGTCAACCCACAGACGGTCTTGGAGCTTGGCTGCCCGAAGCTTGTCCCCATGACAGACTCACACCAGAGACCTGGACACGAACTGTCCTTCAACCCCTGACTGGTACCCAGGGACCAAGGACTCGAGGCACCAACTTCTCTGCCAGCATCGGTTCCAAGACTGAGCTGCAAGACCCTAGACTGACATGACCCTCCTCTGGGTAAGGATGGAGGCATTCCGGGCCACCTAGCTCCTCCTGGCAAAGGGCTCTGGGGACCCAAGGACAGCCAGGCTGCTCCAAAGCTGGGTCTTTGCACAGTCTGGGTGGGTCCACGGGTTCAGAAGGAAGCTGCCAACTTCCCGTGCTCCTCTGGAGCCCCTGCCTCAAGCTGACCCCTAGGCATGTATCCAAATGCAGGGAGGAGTCCTCTGGAAGCACATGACCATGGTGGCCTGCATCTGATTGCTTCCGGCACCTTACCTCCTTGAAGCCTCACAAGAGCTCCGAGTCACTCTGAAGGTGGGGTATGCGGGCACGATCATCCCCTGAGCGAGAAACCAGCGCTCAGAGAGGTAAGGGGTCTACCCCAGTTCACTCCAGGCTTGGTGGAACTGGCCTCAGATGAAGCGTTTCTGACCCCGGTCGAGCATTCGAGCGCCCCAGCCAGCCTCGTCTCTTGAGAGCTGTACTCTCCTGTGCTCACTCTCACTTCCCTCCTCTCGATCCCTTCTCAGCACACTCCACTCATCTCACCTCCTCCTGCCACAAAACCATGTCTCACCGTCACCGATGACCTCTCTTGTGGGTTGAACAGTGTTCCCCAGAAAGATGTGGTCAGGTCCCAACCCCCCAGTCCCTGATGTGACCTTATTTGGAAATGGGTTCTGGGCCGATGTCATCAAGTTGAGATGAAGCCTCACTGGATTAGAGCGGCCTTCTCTAATCTGACTCATGTCCCTACAAGAAGAAGGACATTGGACACAGACACATGGACCCATGCAGGAAGAAGGCCGTGCAGAGGTGGAGACAGAGACTGGAGCGGTCCATGGCCAAGCCAAGGCCCACCAAGGGCTGTGGACCACAAACGGAAACTGGGAAGAGACAGCAAAGACCCTCCCCTTCAGCCTTCAGAGAAAGCATGGCCCAGCTGACACCTTGGTTTCAGACATCTAGCCTCCAGAACTGTGAAACATACATTTCTGTTGTTTTCGGCCACCAGTGTGTGGTCAGCAGTTACGGCAGCCCTAGGAAGTGAATAGCATCTCAACGTTGCTGAAACCCACAGACAGGTTCCATCCTTGGTATTGCTCGACGTCTCAGCAGCACATGGCTCTCGTAACCCTGCCCCTCCCACAAACGGGCTGTCTCTCAGACACTGCGCCCTCCCACTGGCCGCCGTCCACTGGTCAAACAGGCTGTCTCTCAGACACTGCGCCCTCCCGCTGGCCCCCGTCCACTGGTCAGACGGGCTGTCTCTCAGACACTGCGCCCTCCCACTGGCCCCCATCCACTGGTCAGTTCCTTGTTTCTCCTCCGTAGGTTCATTCCTCCATCTGGAGTTGGGGTTCGGGAGGGTTGGGCTGATCCCAGGCCATCTTGCTTTCTTGGTGGTGGTGGTTTAGCTGCTAAGTCGTGTCCGACTCTTGCGACCCCGTGGACTGGAGCCCACCAGGGACTCCTCTGTCCGTGGGATTCTCCAGGCGAGGATACTGCAGTGGGTGGCCATTTCCTCCTTCACTTGCTTTCTTACTCTACTCTTCTTGGGGGAAACACTTCATTCACCTATTCTCCGGAAACTCTGAGAATCTGAGTCCAGCCCTCTCCCCAAGCACCAGGAGTTCACGTCCGATTGTCTGTTTGGTTCTCTCCAAAGCTCATGTGCCAAAAGTGAAACTCAGAGTCTTCCCCATCCACCCCGTTGGGTTTGGCAGAAACCTAGGTGTCATCCTTGACCTCTCCTTCTCCCTCACCCTCTGTCTGACCTCTCACCAGGTCTTGGTTTACTTTAAAAGCATTTTGTCTTTGCAGTCAGTCCGTTTCTCCCGTCGTCACAGCCGTGTGCTAGTCTGAGCTTTCGGCATCTCTCCCCGGGCCAGTGAGGCAGCAGCGTGCTTTGCTGGCTCCTGTCTCCCCTCCACAGGGATCTTAGTTCCCCGACCGGGGATCGAACCCCCGCCCCCAACACTGGCCGTGTGGAGTCTTGACCACGGGACCAGCAGGGAAATCCTCCCATCCCCTCTTGCTTCCCTCCAACTGTACCCCAGCCAGCAAACAGAGCAGTCTCAAAACACAAATCTCATCCAATCCCTGCCCAGTTTAGAGCCTTCACCATTGTCCCCCAGTTCCTAAGACAAAGAACAGAATCCCTGCAAGGAAACAGGAAGACCCTGAGCGACACAGCCCCTGACCGATGTGGATACGTTTGCTAGCTGCTCCATGTCTGTTTTCTCTCCTGTAATATGGAAGTCCAGAGAGCACAGAGCTATCAGGTTTATCGGTAAATACATGTGGTGGTTAGTATGTGCCTGGAATATCATATAGTAAGGCTTGAATTGAAGCAGCAGTTACTACCATCATCATCATTATTGCACATTCATGTCAGTATTTCCAGGCCTCCCACTGCAAGGTGTTTTATCCTTGCTCTCCTCACCCAGACATGCTGACCTTCTTTCCTGTCTGCTGCCACAGGGCCTTAGTACATACTTGGCATCTGCCTGTCATATCTTCCACCTCATTGCCCAGTTACCTTCCACTCAACTTGCAGATTTCAGCAGAAGTGTCCCCTCTTCAGTGAAGCCTTCCCTGACCTTCCAAGAATTAGGCATCCCCCCTCTGCCATCGTAACGGCATGTTCTCTTGGTTGTGATTATACTTGTATTGGGATGATTTGTTAACATTATCAGCTTTATTATTATTAACATTGTTATAACTTTATGAACATATGCCTCTGTGTCTAAGAGGCTTCCCTGGTAGCTCAGACAGTAAAGAATCTGCCTGCAACACAGGAAACCCAGTTTGATCCCTGGGTCAGGAAGATTTCCCCAGAAAAGGGAATGGCTTCCCACTCCAGTATTCTTGCCTGATAATTCCATGAACAGAGGAGCCTGGTGGGCTGTACAGTCTACGGTTGCAAAAATTTGAACACAACTGAGCAAGCAACACTTCCAGTTCACTTTCACTTTTCTTTGACTAAACTGAAAGCTTCGTGAGTGCAGGGCTCATGCCTGAGTTTCTTGCCGTTTATCCCCTATCCCAGCACAGGGATCTTCATCAATCCTCAGAAACCAACTGCACATTTAAATGAACACTCTGTCCATCCAGCTCACTACCTGCAGCAGATTTTTCTCTAAGTCCCTGTCTGTCCGTGGTGCTGAAACCGCCACAAGGATGAGCAGGCAGAACCACCAGGTGGAGTCTTTGAGAGCAAGCCTGCTCTGTTCCAAGCAATAGGGAAGTAAGTGTTCCCTGTTCCAGTCCTTCTCTCTGGGTAACCCATTCTAGAGGCATTAAAACCATCTATCATGCTGTTTATCACAACACATCCAGATGCTCTGAGCAGTAAAGCCATTCACAACACACAGGCATCCCATTTCGGGAAGATGCTCCCAATTGAGCCTTCCCAGGAGATCTTTCAGGAGAGGAGAGACACCCATCTGTCTGCAGAGCTCCCTTCCAGCCCAGTGACAGATGTCGTGGGACCAGTCTTCAGAGCCTGCAGGTAGCAGACCCTGAAGGGGAGCCTTGTCCCCTTCAAGCTGACAGCAAGTTCTGCCTTTGTTCGGATATTAGAAAATGCTAAGCATGGCTTGGTTTTCCAGAAGACTTGTCCGTTCAAAATAAAGAGGGCTTCGTGGGGTGTTTCCCCCTCTGAAGTTTCAAATAAAATCAAACTTTGCAAAAAGAGGTTTCTGCTGAGAACAAAATCAAGATCCAAAAGCAAAAGAGGCTTCCATCTCCTGGATCAATGAGCCAGATCTAACAAGATGGAGTTTAATTGGAATGAGTTTAAGGTTCTCCACGTGGGTCCAACCAGCTGAAAGGAGAATAGGGTGGTGGGGATGAGCCTTGGCAACAGCCCTGGTGACAAAGATATACTCGATTCTGCTCAATAGGAGTCATCTGGCTGCCAAAAAGGCTTAAGCGTTGTTAATGGAAAGAGAGCACCTGGTGGGACAGAGAGGACCATCTTATCCACTCTGTTCTGATCACAGCACATTGGAATATTGTCTCAGCACAGAGCACAGAACCTAATTTTCACAGAATACAGTCCGGCCGAACAGCATTCCCTGGCAGGGAAGGCGGGGCAATTTCTTAGAAGATTCAGCACAGGTCACAGCGCAAGGGTCAGGAAACCAGGACCATCTGTTCTAGAAAGAACAAGCTTGTTCGTTTTGTTCAATCATTAAGTTGTGTCCAACTCTTTGCAACCCCATGGACTGCAGCACGCCAGACTTTCCTGTTCTTCACCAACTCCCGGAGTTTGCTCAAAGTCATATCCATTGAATAAGTGATGACAGCCAACCATCTCATCCTTTGTTGTCCCCTTCTCCTCCTGTCTTTAATCTTTCCCAGCATCGGGGGCTTTTCCAATGAGCCAGCTCTTGGCATCAGGTGGCCAGAGTATTGGAGTTTCAGCTTCAGCATCAATCCTTCTGATGAATATTCATGGTTGATTTCCTTTAGGATGGACCGGTTTGATCTCCTTGCAGTCCAAGGGACTCTAGTATGCAAACACTTTGGACAGGTGGGGAAGAAACTAGACATTCTGGGAGACTCAATTTGATTCCCCTAGAGCCAAAGGAGAAAACAGAGGGAAGCGGGTTTGGCTCAATATAAAGAATGCCAGTGTTGGTATTGCTCTGTCTTTTAGTTTTTTAATTACACAACTAATATGTGTACGTTGTCAAAGAAAAGTTCAAACAATACAGGGACATATAAAGTTTCCCATTTAGCCTCACCACATTTCCATATTTTACTTCCCTGCCTATTCACCTGCCTATATGGAACCACATTTAAGTTTAGTGTATATCCTTCAAGCCCTTTCAAAGTGCATTCACACAAACACATACACACACACACACTAGTTTGACTTTTGGGTTCTCAATGAGACCATACTTTACCCACTGGGAAACACTCTCTTGAGCACTGGAACCATGGGGTGGGCAGTGATGGAGAGGGAGTGAGACCCTCCCCTTTCCTGGAGATGCTCAGAGACTGGGCATTTGTTAACCAGGATACGTACAGAGGGAACTCAAGCATTGGCTAGACCCTTAATTCTCTCAAACTTTAGCTTGAAGAAAAATCACAGAGGGAGTTTTTTGAAATTTCAGATTCTGAATCCAAAATCCAGAGAGCCTGACATAGGAGATCTTGGGTCCTCTGAATAGACATGTTCCACAAGCACCCCACAGCAGTCAGATGGAAACGGTCCGTGATCCACACAGTGTCAGAAAACACTGAAGTGGATGGTTAGACCACTTGACTTCAACTTGGACTGGATCGAACTGGAAAGCGCTTCTCCTGAGGCAGTGCTAGCAGGAAGGAGACAGCCATGATGTCTATGTGTCTAGCTAATTCTCGGCCTGCTTTTCCCCGCTGCCTGAGCCCAGGGCTACGCTCTTGCCTCCATCTAGAAAACCAATGGATTCTTTCCAAGGGCTCGGCGTGGGATAAATCCCTAGCTCAGAAAGCAGGGTGAAGAGCACCAGTCTGAGAAAGGTAGGGACCTGCCATGGCCCAGGCTCCTTGAGAACAGTGCAGCAAGCTGGTGCCTGGTGGACAAGGATCCTCCAGGTATCCATCATTCCACATGCTTCCGGGTTCCCCACAAACCCCAGAAGTGGAGGTTGGAAAGGCGTACAGAGTTTTAACAGTCCCAGTGACTGGGGCGATGTTACCATTTGGTGAGGGAGGCCAGACACCCTGCAGTTCAAGAAAGTGCTCGAGCTCAGACCCTCCATCGTGTCCGACTCTGTGCGACCCCATGGACTGTAGCCCGCCAGGCTCCTCTGTCCATGGGATTCTCCAGGCAAGGACACTGGAGTGGGTTGCCATTTCCTCCTCCAGGGGATCTTCCCGACCCAGGGATCAAACCCGCGCCTCCTGTGTCTCCTGTACTGCAGGTGGATTCTTTACCACTGAGCCACCTGGGAAGCCCTTCAGGAAAGAGAATCACACAAAGAAAAGGCAGCCCCCGACCCCTGCCCACAGTGTGCAAATCACTTGCCCTCCACCCACCCATGCACACCACCATCAACCGTGCCACTGATGTCCACGGGAGCTATGCCCCTTGATGTGTCTGCTGCTCATCACATTGATGCCTGCTTTAAAAACATCCAGGGGGCTTTAGAAAAGAAGCAAAGACCCTGCAGAACCATGTAGGCAAAGCACAGGGCCATCAGCAAGGTTCAGTCCATCCTCGGCTATGTCCAGGCCCTCCCCGACCTGAGAACTCCCCTCCTGCGCAGACAGCTCTTTCCTACTGGAGTATCGGCTCCTAACGAGGAGCTGCCCTCAGACCAGTACCAGGGCCGCCTGTTTCCTGGCTCTCTCTCCAGAGGGCTCTTGCACAAAGAGGCTTTTTCTCACCTCAAGGTGCTCTCGGGCTGGCTCCACAGGCGTGCTCTGCACAGCAGGACCGTGTCCTCAAATGGTTGAGGCCATTTGCTTTGTCAACTGACAAATGTCATTTATCATTTGAGACAGAGATTGGATATTGGAGCCTCTGGCTGGTGAAAGCTGTTGAATTTTTTTTTTTTTTTCCAGGATGGCTTAGCAGAAACTTGGCAAACGGAAATGTTTTCTTGAGCTGTGGATTTAAAGGTACAGTCGCCCTCTGCAGAAAAATATGAATATCAGCCAGACTTTCAAGACGGCCAAACCCTACAGGTCAATTTAACAATAGGTAGCACTTACTCATCCTGTCTTCCGCAGGTGCATTACCAGTATTTTTTCTCAAATCCCCTAGTATTTTGTAGACTTCAAACTCTGAGGGGATGGAAACAAGCACCTTCCTTCTTCTGATTCCCCCATGGCACCTAGGACAGTGCTGGATTCATCCCACACCAGATACAAAAGCACCCACTGATTGATTATTGACTGACCATTACCATGGCTTTATTGTTTCCTCATCTGTCTTACTCATTCTATTGCAATCTTGTACGCTGTCCTCTCTACCCCTGACCCGCACTACAGGACACAATCTAAGACTTCCCTCAGGAAGGTTTTTCTTGGGACTTCCCTGGTGGTCCAGTGGTTAAGACTCAGTGCTACCAGTGCAAGAGGTGTGGGTTCGATCCCTGGTCAGGGAACTTAGATCCCACATGCCATGCAATGTGGCTAAGAAAATGATTTTTTTTTTAAGAAGTCTTTTCTTGGGCAAACCCTGATCTTTCTCTTTGCATTTCCCTGGATTTAAATGCAGGAGTAGTTTAGAAGGATGTATTTGCTTTTGTGCTGTGCATATAGTCTTTTCAACCGGCCTACTGGTTTCCTGAGAGTGGGCATCACTTTTTCTGCTGTCTTTATATCCCCAGTTGAAACTACTACCATGCTTGGCTTTCATTGGCTGATCAATGAAAAGAAAGAAGAAAGGAATGAATGAATAAATGTTTTTATAAATGTATGCTTGAATAAGACTGCACTTTATCATCTGGGAAGCCTTTTGCAATAGTTAAGGTCCTTTCACGTGCATTATCTATCACCTAAAGTCACAGCCCCATGAGTGCTATCTCACTTTATGGGTGAGGAAATACCCAGAAAGACTGTATGCTCCCCAGAATCACATAGCTAACAGCCAACAGAGCCAGACTCAGAGATCCCAATCCCAAATCCAATCATCTTCCCACAGAAACAAACCATCTTAGCTAGTGATCCATGTTAATCTCGGAAGAACTTGTTTTTTATGTTTTCTCTTATTACTAAATTCACATGGACCAAAAATAAAATTTTAGCTTCATGAAGAGTGTGTTTCATTATTAATAATGCTCTGAGTGACTAATTTAGAATTTATTATTTTGAGCCATGAATAACAACCACATTTATTTCATTATTTAGGAGAATGAGTTATGCTCTTGCCTAATTAGTGTTTTAAGATTTGTTTACAACTTTTACAGAAGTAGACTTTTCAGTACTGACTCTTCCCTGGGGCTTTTCAAGTCTTTGCCGGTTATGGTTACTCTAGCTACTCCTAAGGATTTTAAAGCTTTCTATGCTTTAACTCATTTACATAAGCTTCCAGGAACAGGAGCACAGAGCAATCATAACTAGTATTTACTGAACACTTACTGTGTGCCAGGTATTGTGCAAACTACTTTACATAGATTATTTTATTTAATTTTCACAAGAATCCAGGAGGAGAGTACAGTTAACATCCTCTTTAAAGAAGAGGAAGCCGATGAACCATGCATATGTAAAATAGATAGCAAATGGGAATTTGCTCTATGACTCAGGGAACTCAAACAGGGGCTCTGTGACCACCTAGAGGAGTGGGATGGGGTGGGAGGTGGGAGGGAGGTTCAGGAGGGAGGGGACACATGTCTACTTGTAGCTGATTCATGTTCATGATTGACAGAAGCCAATGCAATACTGTAAAGCAATTATTCTTCAATGAAAAATAGACAAATCCATTAAAAAAGAGAGAAAGCCATCTCCAAGATGGTAAGTAACATTCCCGAGGTTATCTAATGCTGGATCTGGGATTCAACCTCAGAGCTATTTGACTCCAAAGCCCTAATAAGTAGTCACTTTATTGTAAGAACTCTAACTGGAAGCCAGAGGACCTGGGTTCTACATGACCCTTTGTCACCAATCACGTGGTTTCAGGGACAGAAGGGTTCCCAGAAGTGATGCTCTTGGAGTCTGAAGGTAAGTAGGCATTTGTAGCAGAGGAAAACACACTTTGAGCAGAGTATCTTCAAAGAATTCAAGAGGCATGAAAGCTACAAGCACTCAGGTTGGCAGCCCTTGAAATTCTACAGAGGTGTTCCTTTAGGTAGCAACAGGAAACCAACAACATCCATAGGGGCTTTCTCAAAATGATTTTGGACACTTTTGGAAGACATGGAATAACCACAACAGTGATCGAATCTGACAAAGTTGCAGGTTAACCCAATAGCACCAGGCTTCAGATGTCCCAGAAACAGAATTGTGACCTGGTACCCTGAGCTTCTCCAAGCAGAGGCAGCTCAAGTCAGAGGGCACTTGAGTTCCACAGGACAGCAAGTCTGTATCAATGTCTTGACTTTGTTTAGTCATTCTAGTCATGTCCGACTCTTTGCGACCCCGTGGACTATAGCCCACCAGGCTCCTCTGTCCGTGGGATTCTCCAGGTGAGAATACTGGAGTAGGTTGCCATTCCCTTCTCCGGGGAATCTTCCCCACCCAGTGATTGAACCCATGTCTCCTGCATTGGCAGGCAGATTCTTTACCACTGAGTCAACTGGGAAGCCCCATCACTGTCTTCCCATCCTCTTTACTGTGAGGCATTCTCTCTCCCACTTCGTTTTTCACTGAGCTGACAATCACAGAGATGTGCCCCCTGACTACCAGGGTAGCCATCATTCCAAGGAGGTCGATTAAGGCCCTCTGCAGGGAACCTCAAACTAGGACAAGCAGGGGAGCTGAGAGGTAACAGCTACCATCCAATGACCTCACTAAAGGGTGTTGGTCCAATGGCCAAGGTGCCCAGAACTGCCCCGGTGTCTGCCAGCCTGAGTGTGCTGGTTCCACTACTACCCATTGCAATGCACTCTGAAGCCTGCCTATAAAGCACTTTTTGCCTCAGTTAGTTGAAATTTGGTTGCTTGCACCCAAATAACTCTAATGCTCAGTTCACTTCAGTCACTCAGTTGTATCCAACTCTTTGTGGCCCCATGGACCACAGGATGCCAGGCCTCCCTGTCCATCACCAACTCCCTGAGCTTACTCAAACTCACATCCACTGAGTCGGTGATGCCCTCCAACCATCCCATCCTCTGTCATCCCCTTCTCCTCCTGCCCTCTATCTTTCCCAGCATCAGGGTCTTTTCAAATGAGTCAGTTCTTCCCATCAGGTGGCCAAAGTACTGGAGTTTCAGCTTCAGCATCAGTCCTTCCAATGAATGCTCAGGACTCATTTCCTTTAGGATTGACTGGTTGTACCTCCTTGCAGTCCAAGAGACTCTCAAAAGTCTTCTCCAATGCCACAGTTCAAAAGCATCAGTTCTTCAGTGCTCAGCTTTCTTTATGGTCCAACTCTCACATCCGTACATGACTACTGGAAAAACCATAGCTTTGACTAGACAGACCTTTGTTGGCAAAGTAATGTCTCTGCTTTTTAATATGCTGTCTAGTTTGGTCATAGCTTTTCTTCCAAGGAGCGAGCATCTTTTAATTTCATGACTGCAGTTACCATCTGCAGTGATTTTAGAGACCAAGAAAATAAAGTCTTTCACTGTTTCCATTGTTTCCCCCATCTATTTGCCATGAAGTGATGGGACTGCACATGAGTTTGGGTGGACTCCGGGAGTTGATGATGGACAGGGAGGCCTGGCGTACTGCAGTCCATGGGGTCCCAGAGTCGGACACGACTGAGCAACTAAACTGAACTGAACTGAACTGATGGAGCTGGATGCCATGATCTTAGTTTTCTGAATGTTGAGGTTTAAGCCGACTTTTTCACTCTCCTCTCTCACTTTCATCAAGTGGCTGTTTAGTTTTCTTAGCTTTCTGCCATAAGGGTGGTGTCATCTGCCTATCTGAGGTTATTGATATTTCTCCCAGCAATCTTGATTCCAACTTGTGCTTCATCTGACCCGGCATTTCACATGATGTACTCTGCATATAAGTTAAATAAGCAGGTTGACAATATTAAACCTTGACATACTCCTTTCCTGATTTGGAACCAGTTCATTGTTCCATGTCCAGTTCTAACTGTTGCTTCCTGACCTGCATACAGATTTCTCAGGAGGCAGGTCAGGCAGTCTGGTATTCCCATCTCTTGAAGAATTTTCCAGTTTGTTATGATCCACACAGTCAAAGACTTTGGCATAGTCAATAAAGTAGAAGTAGATGTTTTTCTAGAACTCTTGTTTTTTGATGATCCAGTGGATGTTGGCAATTTGATCTCTGGTTCCTCTGCCTTTTCTAAATACAGCTTGAACATGTGGAAGTTCACAGTTCACTACTGTTGAAACCTGGCTTGGAGAATTTTGAGCATTACTTTGCTAGTGTGTGAAGTGAGTGCAACAGTGCAGTAGTTTGAGCATTCTTTGGGATTGGAATGAAAGCTGACCTTTTCCAGTCCTGTGGCCACTGCTGAATTTTCCAAATTTGCTGGCATATTGAGTGCAGCACTTTCACAGCATCATCTTTCAGGATTTGAAAGAGCTCAACTGGAATTCCATCACCTCCACTAGCTTTGTTCATAGTGATGCTTCATAAGGCCCACTTGACTTCACATTCCAGGATGTCTGGCTCTAGGTGAGTGACTGCACTATTGTGGTTATCTGTCTCATGAAGATCTTTTTTGTACAGTTCTTCTGTGTATTCTTGCCACCTCTTCTTAATATCTTCTGCTTCTGTTAGGTCCATACCATTTCTGTCCTTTATTATGGCCATCTTTGCATGAAATGTTCCTGTGGTATATCTAATTTTCTTGAAGAGATCTCTAGTCTTTCCCATTCTATTGTTTTCCTCTATTTCTTTGCATTGAATCCTGAGGAAGGCTTTCTTATCTCTCCTTGCTATTCCTTGGAACTCTGCATGCAAATAGGAATATCTTTCCTTTTCTCCTTTGCCTTTAGCTTCTCTTCTTTTCTCAGCTATTTGTAAGGCCTCCTCAGACAACCATTTTGCTTTTTTGCGATTCTTTTTCTTGGGGATGGTCTTGATCACTGCCTCTTGTACAATGTTAAAACCTCCATCCACAGTTCTTCAGGCACTGTCTATCAGATCTAATCCCTTGAATCTATTTGTCACTTTCAATGTATAATCGTAAGGGATTTGATTTAGGTTATACCTGAATGGTCTAGTGGTTTTCCCTACTTTCTTCAATTTAAGTCTGAATTTGGCAATAAGGAGTTCATGATCTGAGCCCCACTCAGCTCCTGGTCTTGTTTTTGCTGACTGTACAGAGCATCTCCATCTTGGCTGCAAAGAATGTAATCAATCTGATTTCGGTGTTGACCATCTGCTGATGTCCATGTGTAGAGTCTTCTTTCGTGTTGTTGGAAGAGGGTGTTTGCTACGACCAGTGTGTTACCTTGGCAAAACTCTGTTAGCCTTTTACCTGCTTCATTCTGTACTGCAAGGACCAATTTGCCTATTACTCCAGGTATTTCTTGACTTCCTACTTTTGCATTTCAGTCCCCTCTGATGAAAAGAACATCTTTTTGGGGTATTAGTTCTAGAAGATCTTGTAGATCTTCATAGAACTGTTAAACTTCAGCTTCTTCAGCATGAGTGGTTGGGACATAGACTTGGGTTACTGTGATATTGAATGGTTTACCTTGGAAATGAACAGAGATCATTCCGTCGTTTTTGAGATTGTAGCCAAGTACTGCGTTTCAGACTCTTTACTAGCCATCTTTACTATGATGGCTACTCCATTTCTTCTAAGGGACTCTTGCCCACAGTAGTAGATACAACAGTCATCTGAGTTAAATTCACCCATTCCAGTCCATTTTAGTTCACTGATTCCTAAAATGTCGATGTTCATTCTTGCTGTCTCTTATTTGACCACTTCCAATTTGCCTTGATTCATGGACCTAACATTCCATTCCTCCTAACTCTAATGCTCACTGACAGGAAATACAGGTCTAAGAATGTTTTGTGAGGTCTTAGGCTAATCCCAAGGCAAGTCCAAGATGCCCATCATCTAGAATGGGGTATCTGGCCAGTCTCATAATCTGCTGGACTCCAAAAGAACCCTTTGGAAATGTTCCTAGAGCCAACAGAACCGGCTACCACCACAACATGAACCAGACACCAAGTTGCCCTTAACATTCCACTCCAACCCTGGTGAAATGGAAAGAGTGGCTTCCTCCCCATATGCAGTGGCAGTCTTCAACCCTCCATCCTCTCCCCCCACAGTCCTTACAGTCCATCCAAATACTGTGAGCTAAAGATAAGTCAGGGTCTTCCCTGATGACTCAGGGGGTAAAGAATTTGCAATGCAGGACACACAGGAAACGCAAGTTCGATCCCTGGGTGGGGAAGATCCCCTAGAGAAGGAAATGGCAACCCATTCCAGTATCCTTGCTTGGAAATCCCATGGACGGAGGAGTCTGGCAGGCTACAGCCCATAGAGTCACAAAGAGTCAGACACGACTGAGTGACTTCACTCACCCCCTCAAAGATAAGTCAGGGCTCCCCTCGTGGCTCAGTGGTAGAGAATCTTCCTGACAATACAGGAGCCGCAGGAGTTGTCAGTTCGATCCCTGGGTCCGAAAGATCCCCTGGAGGAGGAAATGGCAACCCCCTTCAGTATTCTCACCTGGGAAATCCCATGGACAGAGGAGCCTGGCAGGCTACAGCTCATGGGGTCGCAAAAGAATCAGACATGACTCAGCAACTAAACAGAAACAACAAAAGGTAAGTCAAGATGCCTTTTTCTGAAAGTCAGCAAGATTGAAGAAACTCATACGTTACACCGATCCTTAAAATCCTTCGAGAGGTATAATTGTCAGCATTTCCTCCATGATGCAACTGAAGCAAAGAGATATTAACTCTCCAAGTAATTTGCACAACTGGTAGCCACCAACGTGCATCCCAGCTCTTTTGCTACGTGTAGCAGACACATCTTTTACCTCTCCAGCCTCCCTTGTCTCCAAGACTTTATCCTCTTGCTTCTACCTCAGTCACTGCTTTGAGCAGTCAATTTCCCAAAGCCCACTCAGTTCTCCTACCTGAGGCCAGCCAGCCATGTACGCTTAGACCACCCCCAGGTTCAGTGATTCACCAAGAAGACTCACCTGCTCCAGCATACCCATGTGTTCATGGCTATGAGTTGTTACAGCAAAAAGATACAAAGCCTCATCAGCCAAGGGAAAAGGCACATGGGGTGACATCCAGAGGAGACCAGGCCCAAGCTTCCAAGAATCCTCTCCCAGTGAAATCCTGCAGGACTCGCTCAATTACTCCCGCAGGTGGATGTGACAATACAGTGAAATGTTGTCTACCAGCAAGGCTCATTGCCTGGGGGGGTTGCTGGGGACTGGCCATGTAGGCATCCTCTGCCAACACACACCAAACTCCCAGAAGGGAAACGTGTTCAGCATAAGCTACGTCACTTGCCTGAAATGTTTAGGCACAGAGAAGCATTCTTAGGCGATGATGGGAACCCCTCTGACATCCAAGTTTCCAGACGCCAGCCAAGCATCAAGCCTGCAAGCGGGCCTTTTTAAGAATAGTAAGTTTCCAGCCTGCTCTGTTTACTCCATTCTGCGTATTTGTAACTTTGGGTGACATCTCATATCATAGGGCCTGAACTCTGACCTCTTGAGTGGCTTTCAAGGGGGTCTTATGGGCAAACCATACAAAAAAGCACTCTCCCCATGGGAGAAGTAGGACTGGGAGGATATATCCCATTTCATCTTCCTCCCAAGGACTGTCTAAGTCATAGTTTTTCTATCAGATCTGCCCCCAAAGCGTCCTGCATGGCTGAGGTGTACCTGCTGAACAACTAACTGGCGATGGGTTTTGTTTATTGTTGCTACTGCTGCTGTGTATGTGTTCACAGAGGCCGTCACGAAGCAGTCACGTATCACTTTGAGTCGATTCCCATCCTTTCCCGCCTCCTCTCTCTTTTTCTTTACTCTCCTCGCCCTGGGATTGCAACTCCCAAATAACACATTTGCACTGAAGCCTTGTCTCAAACTTTGATTTCTAAGATGCTGCCTGAGACACCATGCTCTGTTGGGAACATCTTTGCACAATGCCACTTTAGTTTTCTCTTATTCTAGGATCAGTTCATTTCAGTCACTCAGTCGTGTCTGACTCTTTGCAACCCCATGTACTGAAGCACACCAGGCCTCCCTGTCCATCACAACTCTCAGAGTTTACTCAAACTCATGTCCATAGAGTCAGTGATGCCGTCCAATCATCTCATCCTCTGTCGTCCCCTTCTCCTGCCTTCAATCTTTCCCAGCATCAGGGTCTTTTCAAACGAGTCAGTTCTTCCCATCAGGTGGCCAAAGTATTGGAGTTTCAGCTTCAGTATCAGTCCTTCCAATGAATATTCAGGACTGATTTCTTTTTGGATTGACTGGTTGGATCTTCTTGTTGTCCAAGGGACTCTCAAGAGCCTTCTCCAGCACCACACAGTTCAGAAGCATCAATTCTTCGGCACGCAGTTTTCTTTATAGTCCACCTCTCACATCCATACATGACCACTGGGAAAACCATAGCTTTGACTAGATGGACCTTTGTTGGCAAAGTAGTGTCTCTGCTTTTTAATATGCTGTCTAGTTTGGTCATAACTTTTCTTCCAAGGAGCAAGCATCTTTTAATTTCACAGCTGCAGTCACCATCTACAGTGATTTTGGAGCTCCCCCAAAATTAAGTCTGTCACTGTTTCCATTGTTTCCCCATCTATTAGATCACAACATCTGGTCCCATCACTATCCTAGGATAGACCTCTCACATTGGTTGAAAGAGTTTGGATGCCTGCCTTAGAGAAAGGTAAGTTTATTCTCTAGAAGAACTAGATAGTCATCATTTGTACTACACAAATACCAATAAAATATCAAGCAATATAATGACCCTGGAGAAACAACAGTGAGTTGAACAGACATGGTCCCTGTCTCCACTCTTGAGGATCTTTCAGACTTTGGAAGAGAGAGTTAATTAAACAATGACAAAGAAATTGTGTCAAGTTATGAAATAAAGACAAGGGAGTCACAAGAGGTTGTGGTAGGAGAAGCCATTTGGAGCAAGTTGTGTTCACATGGGAGGGGCTGGGAAGAGGGAAAAGCCTGTGGGAGACCTCTGGACTGCAGACGTGAATTTAAGCATCTTCTCCGTGTATAAGCACAGTGATGGGAGCCAGGGGAGTGGTTGAGAAGGTGCAGAGAAAAGTGTATCTGGCGTGGGTCAGGCACTTAGCCGTCTCTCCCTCCTCTGAACTCCCAAGGAACTCTCTGAGCTGCCAAAAACTTTTCAAAGTCCATAACATTTACCTGATACCTCAGCTGTGAGTTATTGTTTCATCTGCATGAGCCTGGTGTCGCCAACTAGGTTATAGTGACCTTGAAAACAAGGAGAACAAGAGCCTTATCTAGCCCTGACAGTAAGGGAAGGGTGGATGTTCGACTGTCTTAATTCAGCAGTCCCCAACATTTTTGGCATCAAGAACTGGCTTCATGTAAGACAGTTTTCCATGGATGGGGTTGGGAGGCGGGGAGCAATGGTTTGGGGATGATTCAAGGACATTACATTTATTGTGTAGTTTATTCCTCTTTTGCGGCAATCTTAGGATGTTCCACCTTGACTTTAGAGTTAGGGATGGCACTCCTATGAGAATGTAATGCTGCTGCTGCTCTGGCAGGAGGTGGAGCTCAGGTGGTGATGCAAGTGATGGGGAGCGGCTGTAAATACAGATGAACCTTCGCTCAGCTGCTGTTCCCCAACTGCTGCGCAGCCCAGCTCCTAACAGGCCGGAGACCAGTACCAGCCCATCACCCAGGGATTGGGGCCTCCAGTCTAATTGCCCTAATGATTGATTAAGATCCTGGAAGGGGAGAATGTCTTGAGGGTTTCTCTTTGTCAACTTCCCCCTTTTGCCTGTAAGAAAATGGGAAACCAGAGAGGTGAAAATTTGTCCCCATGCCCCAAGGTTTATCATCCTGTCACACAATTGCCAGTAATGTTTTGTTTCCCCTCTTAAACTTCAGCAGCCCCAAGAAGGCAGGGCTTGTGTCTACCTTACTTGCTCTTATATTCCCTGGGCTTAGCACAGGGCCTGGCACACAGGACTCCAGACACGGTTTTTGAATGAAGTGAGTAATAAAACGCTAGTGCAGGCGGAACTCAAGCTAGGAAGCAGGTCTGCTGACCCTGCCCAGAGTTCCAGCCACCAGCACGCAGCCTCGTGTCCCTGTCACACAGTGAATCAGACCCTGCTTTCTGAGGTTGATAATCCTCTTGTTGGAGCCCCAGGAACAAAGTCTGTCCCTGGCGACTGCTCTGAGCATCAGAACTATGTTGAGAAAGTCCTGTCGTTCAAGCACAACATCCAGTTCAGCCTCCAAAGTCCACGAGCCCTGTTGATTGGAGTAGGTTGGCGGGGTGGCGGGGTGGGGGGGGTGGGGGGGCGGTGCTGAAATGGAATGAGTGGCTGATTTTCTCCAAATGGCACATTTCATTCATGATGCATGATTGTAATCGGGGTTGCCTGAAGCCTGCAGTCCCCACCTCGGCAACAAAAAAAAAAAGGAGAAAAAGAAAAGAAATGGCTATTTTCTGGAGTGAATACACTGAAAGGGCAAGAAATCCATATTCATTTTCTTGCCTCTCGGCTGGACTCTATATTTCGCAGGCAGGTGGAACAAAAATCTTTAAATATCATGCTGATCCAGGAAACGCTCGGCAATATTTAAAGAGCTCCACGTGCCTGCCTCCTGCCCTCCAGTTCTCAGCAGGCAAGACCCACGTCACGGGACTGGACAGCCACTGTTGCAGCCTCAGCGAGCCCCATTCCAGACCCCGGGTTCAGATTAACTGGCGCGTGACCTTTACAAAGTACTGTAGTTTATAGGAATGTTGAATTTTTCAGCAGCCAGGGCAGACTGGCACTGGTGGGAAGGGAGGGATGGGAAACGACTCCAGGCTATTGAAGCCTCCAAGGGGAAAAATGAACTTGGCTTCGACTTTAATGATGTCCTCCGCCCTCTGGAAGCACAGAAGAAAGACAATAGGCAGGGACCGTTCATCAGGGCTCACCCTCCATAAATTACTTGATGAAAATCTTCAGAGTATCATTTAGGTTCTCCCCCTTCCCTCCTCCGGCCCTGACTTCCTTTCTCCCCCAGCAGATGGTTGGAAATCTCAGGACTCCGGGTGTCTTGACCTCCTGCAGATGCTGCGCTCGGGACAGAGGGCTGCTGGGAGAGGAAAAGAAAGAGCCTTAATGCTCCATATCGGGGTGAGCCCCAGGGGGTCCACTAACTGCTTTTTTATGATTGCCACTGACCAGCTCAGATTTCCCCGCCATGAAAGAGCGGCGTGGGCGATTGCAGAGGACCTCAGAGGGAGAGTGATTCGAGGGAGGGCTGAGCGTGATGGGGACCCGGGTCAAACAGATCATGAGTGGACGATTACAGGGCGGGGTGCGCGGCCACGCTTAGGGGCGTCGTCACAAACCGGGTGCTGATACAGTGTCCTCCCTGAGGTCCTCCAACTGGCCATTACCCTCCCCTAATGAGATTATCCTGCATTTCTCTGTATGTAGCTATTAAAGTCTTCTCCACATCTGCTGAAGGTCTCCGGGGGAGGGGCGTGGGGGGCAGTGGTGGGGGCGAGGGGCAGACTCTGTTTTTCTCTCCTCTGCAGTCTGGACGTGCAGGAAAAGGGCCAGGCGGCAGAGGACCCTTCCAAGGGGAGCACGGAGTGGGAAGGGACCCGGGTTCAGAGGGACGTGGGAGAGGAGGGGTCAGCAGAAGCCGTCACAAAGGCCGCTCCTGATCAAAGGGCTCCTGGGAACCGCCAAGAAGTGCCACTTGTCGGCTCACTCCTTCCTCGCCCCAGATGGCGCTCTGTGATCTCATTCACTCACAGCCCCTGGATGTCAATCTGTGGGTGGTGACCCAGCCAAGTCCCTTACAGAGAAGAAAATGAAGTGTCGGTGCCTGAGTTGAGCCGTGTTACAGGGTTAACTCAGGCTCAACTCAGCCACCAACGCTTTACTTTCTTCTCGGTAAAACTGGAAGAGGAGAAACAGGAAAAACGAGGTCCTGACACTTCTGTGACTCACTGCCCCGTAGGCTGTGGGTTTGGGACCGTCAAGGGCCATGAACGTGTCCCGGGAAGACTGATAGCACTGCATGCAAACCTTAGCCACATGCTGCCACACCAGGACCTCAAGGAAAACCCTCATCCCCAGCCCAGCAGAACCGCATTCCGTGACATCCACCACCAAAGCTCCTGCCCGGACCCTCCACCACGACTCAGCCATTTGGTCCTCTCTCCCTCAGCACTGAGCTACATGATGTCCGCTGTCAACATCTCAGGAGCAGATTTCAATGTGTACAACTGTCTCGGCTTTAAATTAAAAAAAAAAAAATTTTCATGATTTTTCCCATTCAAAAATCACTACCCCCAAAACACATTTAAATGCAAGCAGAGTCACTCAGAATTGGGACTAAAACCAACTGCAACGACTGCATTGATGCCTGGAAACAGCATTGCAAGAGGTGTGCAGAGAAGGCCCCTCAGCTCTCAGGAGACACTCCTCAGTGGGTGAATACATTTTGATACACAATGCTTCAGTGTCTGGTTTGTTTTAGCAAAACAGGAGCCCCTTCCCCCCTTTCCAGGCCCAAGGCAACACAATGGAGCCCAGCCCCATGAATCTATTATGTCTTCTAGGGCTTTTAGCAGGAGGATGACTGTTTAACCAATGACACGAGAAGAATCACTATTAGACACTCCAGCTGAAAGTAGAGATTTTATTGATTCCCCACACTGCCCTGCCTTTTTATCTTTGATTGAGAGGCTTTCATGAATCCAAAAAGCTAACACTCTTGCATTGAAAGCAGCAGCAGGCAGTGCAACCCAGACTGAAACCATCTGTCAGTCGAAAAGAAAGATGAAGGTACTTCCCAAAGTACCATCTCTCTGGGCCCCTCTCCCCCAGGACCCTCCGTCACCTACCCCTGAGCACAGGGCCCAGCCCGTCTGGGGTAGGGCTCCTCAAAACAGCTAAATCTTGACAGGGTTTGCTGAAGAGATAAGCAAAACACACCTTCGTATAATTAGGACACTAATTGCACCCTGAGACAGAGTAATTATGTCCCCCTTTTTAGGAAAGCAGTTTGTTCTACACATTTCTACTTTCAAGGTTTCATGATCATTATTTTTTATTGTTTCTGAGGTCTCATTTGGAAAACGATCGGATTTGTCTCTCTGTTTACTAAATATCAGACACGATGTACAAACATCTTTCAATTAGGTGTTCTTCAAGGAGCCCACTCTCCCCCTCTCGATTTTAAACAGGATTCATTTGCATTCATGGGCAAATTAGAATGCAGAAAAGCGGATAAGCAATGTGCAGGTTTACACTTCAGTGAATATTCATAAAGTATGACTCTCCTTGCAACCATTTCCCCGCAAAATGGCCCTCCCACTATGCTCGCCGTGTTTGTCATTCGGGGGCCTTTCCATTTGTTTTAAAGTGCCAGGTTTGGAGACAACACAAATGGATTCAGGCAGGCCCCAAGAAAGCCCGAGCTGGAAGGAAATGGTATTTGTGTTTCATGCCACAACAGAGCACACTGGGAATCCTTGCAACTGACGATGCTGCCTCCCCGCGCAAGCATAAGGGAAATAATCCAAAGTGACAAATGGATTGGGCCGGGGCTGGAGCAGAGACGAGCTCTTGTTCAGCCGTACACCCTCCATCCTCTAAGCCTCTGCTGGACCAGGGTCCTCCATGCACAATGTCTAGACGACGGGGTCTCCCTGCCGACCTCCCTGGGTCCTGTCTTCTCCAAGGTTAGCTCTGCATGGATGGGATCCTCTGGATAATTCAGACTTGAGAAATAAAGCCCTCTTTTGCCTGTATTGTGTTGCTCCAATGAAATGTAAGGTAATTGCATAATCCCCCTCGAAATCAAATGAGCCCTCGGTGAAATACAAGGAATCAATAGGCAAGGTGAGAATTGGCAAAATTAAAGATAAAGGCTTTATCTGCATCATCTGTTATCTGGGAAGGGAGCACATTTTTTCATGGAAGCCATGTTTCCAATTCCCCAAGCGTCTGTCTGCACTTCCGGTGAGGAATCAGTCAGGCAGACAGCAGAACTGGGATCGTGCCAGCCTGTGCAAGAGAAGCAGAGAGGGCCCCATGTGGACCACAGGGCCCTGAGACCTGGGAACAAAGGCTGTCAGGCCACTGGGCAGACCTTCCTCCTCCCACCTCCTCCCAGTAGGTGACTGCTAAGCCAAGGTTTCCACAGATAGGACCCTGGCTTTGGGGCTTACGGTGAAGCCCTGCTCAGAAGGAAATGAAAAGCATGAGACAGAAAGAAATATAAACATAAAAGAGGGGAAAAGAGCTATGGGATCCAAGAGCCCTGGGGTGGCAAGATGCCAGGGAGCTTCTGCCCAACTGCCACTTGTGCTCTGGGGTGTTTGTGGTTCCAGATGGTAAAGCTGCACACAGAAGTCATGACCTGAAGTCAGCGACCCAGCTTCCTCCAAGGGGGGAAGGCCAGCTTATGTTCTGTTGACCGACACCGGTCAACTGGCCAAACAGATTTGCATCTCAGGGGCAGACTCCTGCAGGCTGCTCACAGACCGCCCCCCTAAACGCCCCACTATGAGATCCCTAAAGAGGAGGCAGCTCCCCCTGGTCACTGGCAACCCACTACGAGATCCCCAAAGAGGAGGCAGCTCCCCCATTGGTCACTAGCAATGGACAAGTCACCTCCATTCAGATCATGCAAGAGGCAGGTTTCCCAAACGGGTGACCCCAGGCAGTCAGAGGAGCTTCCCCAGGCCCCCACACCGCACTGGAAGTCGGCAGATGGTGGAGGGGAGACAAGAAGGAGACAGGAACCAGACCCTGGGGCCTAAGGCACAGAAACAGACGTGCTTACTCAGAATCCCCCAGACGAGAACGGGGTTGAAGACACACAGATGGAGACAGGCTCCTTCAGCCCTTGGAGAACTCGGATGCCATTAGAGAGCAGGGGGTGGAAGTTTCTTTTGAATCAAGGCAACCCGCAGAGTTTTTCTGTCAAGCATGGTTTTTCTTTCCAAACCAATCAGGAGGAATGAGACGGCATCGGTGGAGCTGGACGCTGCTCCATCAAGCTGGGGTGGGAGTGCAGACAAGGAGGTGTGCCCACACAGCCGTCTGCTCCGTGATCTCCACCTCCGGGCATTGACCCACTCTGGTTCTTCCATCTCTCACCTCATCCCAGCCTCAGCCCGGCCCTGAGTCCACGCTCACCCATTTTTACAAAGTTCTGGCTCCCCCTCCACTTCCCCCAGCCTTGTCCTGCTGTGGTGCTCCTGTCCCGTCCCAGCACCTGCGTGGCACTCAGAGGGTTGAGGAGCGAGGAAAGGTCTCTTGGCTTCCTGCGCCTTTCCCAGCTCCAGCTGCAGGGCTGCTGAACATCACTGGAAAGCGTGTTCTTCTAGCACGCAGGCCCAGTCACTAAGTCGTGTCTGGCTCTTCGAGACCCCATGGACTGTAGCCCACCCAGGCTCCTCTGTCCCTGGGATTTTCAGGCAAGAATACTGGAGTGGGTTGCTATTTCCTCCTCAAGGGGATTTGCCCAACCCAGGGATCAAACCCACGTCTCTTGCATCTCGTGTTTGGCAGGCAGGTTCTTTACCACTGAGCCACCTGGGAAGCCCAAGTTCTTACTTGAGTCCATCACAACTCAAGCGGCTGGAGGGGGCCGGGGTGGGGTGGGAGTGATCAGAGAGGGTGTATTCATTATTCCTTCTTAAAAGCCCCAAACCATCTGATCCAAACGTCTTCCCTCCCTCCTGCCCCCAAGCCCACTCCCAGAACCCTTTCTCCCTCAGCTGTGCCTTGCTTCCTACTTTACCAAGAGACCATCTGATTCCTTTCTGCAGAAAAAACCTCTTTCCCTTCCGTCTCTTTCTCTGTGCCTCTCCCAGCAAGGAAGTGCCCTTTCTTGCAAAGGCTGTCCCTTCCCACTCCTCCTGGGGCTCCACCACCCCTTCACATGCTTACATTTTCAATTTCCCAGTTTCCACCTGCACCTCCTACGCAGCCTACAATCAGGCTAGGTCACCCTGCTTCCCCCTTGGGTCCTATTCTTGTCTCCCTCCTCTTTCTTCCCTTCCAAGCACATTGCAAGGGGCACCAGCAGCTGCCCTGATTAGTCACTCAGCCTCCTATCACCCCAGCACCCTCCCCATCTCACAAGCCTGAGGAATGACGGTCCACAGGGGACACTTTTCCTTGCTCCTCAGTCTTCTGACTGCACACAGCATTTGACCCTTTGGACCACCATCCCCTTCTCCAAAAGTCCTTGTTTTTCCTGCTATTTCCCTTTCCTGAATGTCTCCCCACTTCTCTGATTACCACCACTTGGTTGCTGTTTGCTGTCTCTCCCTCACTCCCCACATCTGAGAGCTCTCCAGGCTTCCCCCCTCATCCTCTTCTCAAGCTAAGTTCATTGCTTCACCTCTCTGCAAAGGACCCATAATCTGTCCCCGCGCCCCTGCCCTGTGACCAGAGTCCCACTCCACAAGCTGCCTCTGGAAAATTCCATCTACACATTCTGGCCAAGCATACTAAAAATGGCACTGATGTCTTCCTTCAACAAAGATTTGTATGGACCAGATGCCAGGCCAATATCCTGGCACCACACGTAGAAAGGTTAGTAAGAGCCAGTCCTTCCTTTCCAGGCTTTCATCATCTAGAGAAAGAGACAGACATAGATAATCAGATGACTGCAAAACAGTATGGAAATGCAGAGAGACAGCCATGAAAGAGTATGCATCGAAGAGAAGCCCTTAATGGGAAGTCTGGAAGCTTTTTGGAAAGATAGTATGCCTGATTCAAGTCCCAAAAAATAAGTACAAAGAAATAACTATGAAAAATTCTGAGACCAGAATTTTAGTTAAGATAGCAGAACTTACCGATCATGTAGTATTGATTGACTGTACTTGGCAGAGACACAAAGAAGTCAAGCACGACACCTGAGATTCTGGCAATACCATTCTCCCTGGTACCCAGTACTCAGAATCTCAAAGCCATGTTGACTTCTTCTTCCTTCACACCTTCCAACCAATAGTCTAATTCAGGAAATTATACTTTCATATTGTCTCTAAAACCATCCTTACTTTGCTCTTCCACTGCCGTCTTCATAGCTCAAGCCGCCTTTGAATTCTGCTTCTACACTGGAATTCTTTCTCCCACCCATAACTCTGCCTAAAATAATCTTGTTCACACTGTAGAATGATATCTTAGTGAAACCAAGTCCCTCTGTATTGTTTATATAAATATATTCACATGTATTTATATGGAAGAGACAAGATATAACAAGATAATAAGAGTTGGCATGCAGTGAATGCCTGCTCCTCTAAGTCCTAATGAACTGACAGTCCTCTGAGGTAAGTAACATTCTCCCCAATTTACAGATGAGCAAACCGAGGCAAAGAAGGCTCAAGCATTTGCCTTACACCATGCAAGGGTAAGTAACAGAGCCCATATGTAGACTCAGACAGTTAATTCTGAACCACTGTGCTTCTTGCCAAGAAGATGGGGAAGGGGGCAGGTCATGGGAAAGAGCTTTCTTTTTTCACTTTATGCACTTCCCTATTGTTTGAAATTCAAAGAGTGGGAATATGTTGTTTTTGTAACTGGGGGAGGGATGAAGGGAGGGAAAAGAAGAGGAGAGGAGAGGAAGGGAGGGGAAATAAGAGGGTAAGGGAGAGAGGGATGGAGGAAGGGGAGGACAGAAGGCAGACAGAGACGGAGGGAGCATTGAGCAAGGATGTGAAGGAGAGAGAGGGTATCTTTGTCTCCCTTGCTGCTATAGCAAATTACCACATGTTGTTGTTGCTGTTTAGTCGATAAGTCTGTCCGACTCTTTGTGACCCCATGGACTGTAGCCCGCCAGGCTCCTCTGTCCATGGGATTTCCCAGGCAAGAATACTGGAGTGGGTTGCCATGCCCTTCTCCAGGGGATCTCCCCAAGCCAGGGATTGAACCCAAGTCTCCTGCATTGATAGGCGGATTCTTTAATCACTGAGCCAACAAATTACCACATATTTAGTGACTTAAAAATAGAGATTTATTACCTTCATGCAAAATGCCGGGCTGGATGAAGCACAAGCTGAAATCAAGATTGCTGGGAGAAATATCAATAGCCTCAGATATGCAGATGACACCACCCTTATGGCAGAAAGTGAAGAGGAACTGAAGAGCCTCTTGATGAAAGTGAAAAAGGAGAGTGAAAAAGCTGGCTTAAAACTCAACATTCAGAAAACTAAGATCATGGCATCCAGTCCCATCACTTCATGGCAAATAGATGGGGAAACAATGGAAACAGTAACAGACTTTATTTTCTTGGGCTTCAACATCACTGCAGATGGTGACTGCAGACATGAAATTGAAAGATACTTGCTCCTTGGAAGAAAAGCTATGACAAACCTAGAGAACATATTAAACAGCAGAGACATTACTTTGTTGACAAAGTTTTGTTTAGTCAAAGCTATGATTTTTCTAGTAGTCATGTATGGATGTGAGAGTTGGACCTTAAAGAAAGCTGAGCGCAGAAAAACTGATGCTTTTGAACTGTAGTGTTGGAGAAGACTCTTGAGAGTCCCTTGGACTGCAAGGAGATCCAACCAGTCCATCCTAAAGGAGATCAGTCCTGGGTGTTCATTAGAGGGACTGATGTTGAAGCTGAAACTACAATACTTTGGCCACCTGATGCGAAGAGCTGACTCATTGAAAAAGACCCTGATGCTGAGAAAGATTGAAGGCAGGAGGAGAAGGGGACAACAGAGGATGGGATGGTTGGATGGCATCACTGACTCAATGGACATGAGTTTGAGCAAGCTCCGGGAGTTGGTGATGGACAAGGAAGCCTGGCATGCTGCCATCCATGGGGTCGCAAAGAGTCGGACACGATTGAGTGACTTAACTGAAACTGAACCTTATGCTCTGGGTATAAGAGGCCCAAAATGAGTCAGCAGGATTCCATTCCTTCCAGAGCCCCTAAGCAGAGAAAATCCATTTACTTGCTTTTTCTAGCCTCTAGAGGCTGCCTATGGTTCTTGGCTTACGGCCTCCTCCTCCTCGACCTTCAAATCCAGGAGTCTTGTATCTCCAAATCTCCCTCTAAGGCCGACCCTCCTGCCCCCCTCTTATAAGGACCCTCATGATTACATTTCAAGCTTATCTGGATAATCCAGGATAATCTCCCCACCTCAAGATCCTTCATTCAATCATATTTGCAAAGTTATTTTGCCACATAAGTTATTCACATGTCCTGAGAATTGAAAACTTTTCCATTTCCATTCCATACACTGTGCTGTGCAGTGCTTAGTCGCTCAGGCATGTCCTACTCCTTGTGCCCCCATGGACTGTAGCCCGCCAGGCTCCTCGTCCATGGGATTCTCCAGGCAAGAATCCTGGAACGGACTGCCATGCCCTCCTTCAGGGGAAACTTCCTAGCCCAGGAATAGAACCCCAATCTCATATGTAAAATAGGTAACCAGAAAGGACCTACTGAATAGAACACGGAACCCTACTCAATCTCTTATAATAACTATAATGGGGAAGATTCTGGAAAAGAAGATATGTATCTCTTTGATGCACAGCATTGTAAACAGCTAGACTCAATACAAACCTTCAGTGAACAATTTCATGGGCATTTCAGGTGGTGGGAGCTTGGAACTCATTCCATCTACCACCGGGAAGAAAAGGGAGAAGGGAGGAGAGAGGGGAGAGAGAACAAGTTCCACCCGAACTTCAGGACTCCTCTTCCCCCGCATTTGTCCTGATTTTTGTTTTTCAGCTGGACGTTTTCTCTTCCGCCTCGGAGCCCCAGCTGCCCCTTGCTTCCGCTTCCTCTGGGCCCTGAGAGAAAGGAGCGTGTAAGCTCCTGAAAACTGGAACTGTGCCTTTCTCCTCCTGAACCCGTCTGAAGCCACGCACGTGCCTCCTGCAGCACACGGGCTCGACAATATTTGTGGGACTGGATTGAGGTGTTGAAAGCATGGCTTCTCTGCGGGGACCTGCCCTTGTGGCCTCAGCTGCCAGTCTCGAGATTACCTGTCTCATGAGTGAAGTTGCTGAGCCCGGCCCAGCCGTGCCTTTCAGAGCGTTTGGGTTCGCTCTGCCAAGGGCAGATGATTGCCCCTGTCACTCACTTTCCAAAAACCCGCTCAGCCAGCCCAGGTGGGCAGGGCCGCCTGACCCGGCTTGGGAGTTGCCATGGCAGCCGGTGGGGCGGGGCTATGCTCACCTGCCCCTGAGTGACGGGAAGCATCATGCAGGCCTGCGAAGCCGCCATCCGCGACGCTGCAGAAGCCCGGGGCAGGGCTGACACCAGCTACCTGGATGCTTCCCTATGGCCTCTCCCCACCCCACCCCTACCTCTCCAGTTACCTGGTGCTGCTGCTGTTTTAACAAACATGAAAGAGGAGGGTAGGATAAGTTAGGAGCTGGGGATTAACACATATACACTGCCTGCCTTCTATACCTGCTAAGTCGCTTCAGTCGTGTCCGACTCTCCGAGACCCTGTGGACGGTAACCCGCCAGGTTCCTCGGTCCATGCGATTCTCCAGGCAAGAATACTGGACTGGCCTGCTGCGCCCTCCTCCAGGGGATCTTCCCCACCCAGGGATGGAACCCACTTTTCTTATGTCTCCTTTATTGGCAGGTGGGTTCTTTACCACTAGCACCGCCTGGGAACCAGCAGGGACCTACTGTATAGCACATGGAACCCTACTCAATAGTTTATAATAACCTGAACCTTTATAATAATGGAAAAGATTCTGAAAAAGAAGCTATATGTCACTTTGAGATACACCTGAAAGTAACACACCATGGTTAGCAGCTCTACTTCAATACAAATTTTTCATTTCTATGAAATTAAAAAAGAAAGGGGTTGGCTATGGATGCTCAGAGGGTATACACAGTCTTTTTTTTTTTTGTAAGGAGTCAAGAATACAGAGAATTTCAGAAACATTAGATTCAACGTGACTATGACACCTCACACAAGGAGCCTCAACCAGCACCGAGGCCACAGATGTCTGGTTTGAGGCAACCTGAAATGCAGCCCATAATGAGTCCCAGGGAGCAGACCCAAGGTCAACACCAAGGCAGCTGGCCAAGGGGGCTTCCTTCTTTGGATGGGACCACAAGGAAAGCCCTAAGCACCCAGGACGACCCGACAAGGAGGCCCTGTGCAGCCCCCGAGACAGGGCACAGCCCTCCAGAGCAGCCCCAGCCCAGGAACAAGGAGGCCTGGCTCCAATATGCAGTTCTCATCTGCGCCTCTGTCTGGTCCTGTTGCCTGGGGGCTCTCTGCTTCCTTCTCTCTCTCTGTCATTCTCCCCCTCCAACAACACATCCTCCAGACATCAGCAAGACACCCAAAGCGAAATGAGGAGAGAGTGAAGAGAAACCTGATCTAGGAGCAACGGGTCGGGTGAAGCTCTTCTAAAAGCAACATACCCTCCTGTGTTTGTGAATCACCCCCTCATTCATTCAACAAACAGGCACCCAGTGCCTGCCGCATTTCCAGCACTGCTCTGGGGGCTGGAAAACAGCAGTCTATGAAACAGACACTGCCTCAGCCCCCACCCCTGCCCCTGGGGAAGGGAGACAGAAATAAACAAGATAAATAAATGAAATGGACAGCATTTAAGACAGCAATGAATGCTAAAGAAAAGTATGAAGCAGAGAAGGTGGGGAAGAAGTGCAGAGGGAGCGGCAGTGTTGGCAGGGTGAGGCCAGGTACAGAGTCAGCTCCCACTGACTGCTCTCAGAGGATGCCTTTATTGTCTTTTAATGAGAGGATAACCAGCTAACAATATTGTGATTGCTTTTGACATACCTCGACATGAATCAGCCACGGGTATACATGTGTCCCCTCCCTTCTGAGTCTCCTCCCCACCTCCCAGCACGTCCCGCCCCGCTAGGTTGTAACAGAGCACACGGTGGGAGTTCTCTGCACCACACAGCAGATTCCCACGGGTGATCTGTTTTACATACGGCAACGTATATGTTTCAATGCTGTTCTCTCAAATCATCCCACCCTCTCCTTCCCGTAGGATGTCCTTAGATTCTCTGTGAAGCCATCTCACTCTCGGAATCCCCAAGTCCCACTGGGCCTGAGACTCTGCCTTCCAGCTTTGGCTCCCCCGCCCCGTTTCATGCCTGCTGATCTTCTCCCTACTGCCTGGGAGCTCCCGTGTCTAGATTTCAGTAACTGAACTACAAACATCCCTCACTGCTTATAGAAAAGCCCTCCCACCTGGTCGAAGCCAGTTAGTCGCTTGAACCCGTCTTCAAATAACCCACTGCAAGCCCAAAGCGTGGCACGGTTGAATGCATGACATGCATCCGCACTGGAAAGCAGGCACAACTGATGTCCAGTAACAGGAGCCCAGGCTGCTTGAACAAACTAGTGCACACGTGTTTAGTCACTCAGTAATGTCCGACACCGTGACCCCGTGGACTGTAGCCCGCCGGGCTCCTCAGTCCGTGGGATTCTCCAGGCAAGAACACTGGAGTGGGTTGCATGCCCTCCTCCGGGGGATCTTCCCAACCCAGGGATCGAACCTGGGTCTCCTGAGTCTGGTGCATTGACAGGTGGATCATTTCCTGCTGGGCCACCAGGGAAGCCCTGAGTAAACTAGGCATCTGCTCAAAGAACTATGAAGTCGCCATCTGACATTGTAACAGGGTTTCTCACCTCAGCACTGTTGATATTTGGGGCTGGAAGATTCTTTGGAATGCACTGCAGGATGTTAGCAGCCCCCCTAGCCTCTACCCGTTAGACGCCAGTGGCAACCCACCCACCACTGGTTGTGACAACCAAACATGTCTCCTGACATGGCCAGCAGTCCCCTGCCTGGCAAAATCACACCCCTCTATTGAGAATCACTGCATTAGAAATACGAAGGCTATGTCAAAATATGGAAAAGTGAGTGAAAAATCAGAACAGTGTGACAAAGAATTTCTTCCTGATTCATGAGTTTATTCCTACCATCTTACAAAGGAATACAATGATCTATCAGATCTCATTATGCACTTAATGATTTGCCATTTTAAAAAAATAAAAAATTAATAAAAGCAGAAAATCTGGAGCATATTGCCCCCATAATAGAGGGAAAACAAACCAGCAGCAACAACAAAAACAAACAAAAAACATCATGCACAAACACCTCTATGCTGTACCTTTCCTGGAATTATTATGACATTAAAAAAAATGAAAATAGTTTGATTTGCTGGGCTAGCAGGATTGTAGGTAATATTTTCTACTTTGGTGTTTTAGTGTTATTATGAAATTACGTAGTGAAGTAATTACATTTTTGAAATCTCTCTCTGAGGTAAGTCTCTCACATGGCAACAGTGATGGGGAGCCATGGTTTGATGGGCATCTATGGGATTTTGTTAATGATGGTAGAATTCAGAGAAGAAAAGTCTGGCCTCGCCGCTTTAGGGCAGCTCACTCCTTCAAAAGATAGCTCGCCAGATAGCAGGAGGGGCAGGATTTCGCCTCGAGTATGATGGAAATGACACCACCATCTGAAAGACAGAACTCCAAACCTCCAGGTGTGACTCTAAAAGTGACTCTTCTGAAAAGCAAGCTTTGGGGACATTGGGACTCTATTTTAAAAATCGCATGTTCCCCCCTACCACACCTCCCCAGACTTTCTGGCCAAATTTCATGCCTATTTCAAGGGAGTACTGCAACTCCTGCTTAATAACCGACCCAAATGTTCATGAGCTACATCTTTTCTTCCTATGTGGCAGCACAGTTGATTGCAGTTGGCTGGAAAAAAATCAAGTCTTTGCTAATGACTAAGGGTAACAAAATGGAAAAGCACAAAACCTAACTGAAAATCTAGGTCATCTCTCTTGTAAAATGCTTCTTACTTCTTTTCAGTTGTGTGTGTGTGTGTGTGTGCGCACGCTCAGTTGCTAAGTCATGTCTGAGCCTTCTGCCACCCCATGGACTTTAGCCCGCCAGGCTCCTCTGTCCATGGGATTTCCCAGGAAAGAATACTGGAGTGGGTTGCCATTTCCTCCTCCAGGGGATCTTCTGGACCCAGGGATCAAACCCAGATTTCCTGTGTTGGTGGACAGTTTACCGCTTGAGCCATCTGAGAGGCTATTCAGTTAGCAGAGCACCTTAATACCCACCTCCTTCCCGTCTCTCCTTCATCTGAGTATGACAGCCATCATTCTCAACAACCACTGTGCAGGGGCATGATCCTTGGTAGCCATTCTTCCGAGTTTTGACATAAAGAAAACATTATGTTCTCTTCTTCCTCATAGCAGGATTCCTAACTAAAAGTTTCTGTCTCTTTCCAAATCAAGAGACATCAGAGATACAAAGAAGACCACACCTACCCAGTGAAAACTGACTCATCTGAAACAACCCTGAAGCTGGGAAAGATTGAAGGTGGGAGAAGGGGACGACAGAGGATGAGATGGCTGGATGGCATTGCTGACTCAATGGACATGAGTTCTGAGTAAACTCCAGGAGTTGGTGATGGACAGGGAGGCCGGGTGTGCTGCAGTCCATGGGGTCGCAAAGAGTCGGACACGACTTAGCCACTGAACTGAACTGAACTGAACCCAGTGAAAGCCACCCAAATCCCACGCGTCATGTCTGAGTACCCTGTAACACAGTCCCTGCATTTGCTTAAGAGATGCCTGCATGCAGCAACCCGAAAAGTGATTGTGCGTTATTCCTCTGTGCACGGCCCATCAATTTCTATCACTTTCTCTGATACCTTACATATGCTCTTAACTCGCATCCAACACAGCACCCAGCAAAAGTAACTTACTATTGGCAGTGAATTAAGACGAGGAGGCTGGACAAAGCAGGCCACTGCCAGACAGGAGTTCAGTGTACCTGTCAGAGACCGATAGCTTGGGTTCAAACCCCGCCATTTTTTAGTGATCTGACTCTGGAAAAAAAAGATTAACTTTTTAATGCACATCAGTTTCTTGACCTGAAATTTGCAAAATGGAATGGTGATGATGATGATGGTGGTGGTGATGATGGCATAGCTGAGGAGAAGACTTAAAATAAACCAGACAAACCCAGAGCTTCTAATAAGCACTCAGATGCTGTCATCATTAAACCTCTGCAACTTCAGAGCCATTCCCTGCCACTGAACTGCTGTGTGATCCCATCTTATTAACTAGCCTTCTCTGTACCTAGTTCCCCAGTTGAGAAGCTACAGTCCTTATTGCATGGAGTTGCCATGAAAAAAAACTTTATTACAATTGTATTTAGACTCTCTCCAATGAGCTCATAGAACAAACCACCTCACTGTCACTCCAGGGAGCCCTGCAGAAGGCCAGTGGTCAGGGTCAGCCCAAGAACTCTGGTTAGATACAGGGAAAAAAAAAAAAAGTGAAAGTCGCTCAGTCATATCTGACTCTTTGCCAGTCCATGGTAGAGTCCTTGGAATCTCCCAAGCCAGAATACTGGAATGGGTAGCCGTTCCCTTCTCCAGGGGATCTTCCTAACCCAGGGATGGAACCAGGTCTCCCGCATTGCAGGTGGATTCTTTACCAGCTGAGCCACCAGGGAACCCAAAGAATACTGGAGTGGGTAGCCTATCCCTTCTCCAGCAGATTTTCTGGACCCAAGAATCGAACCAGGGTCTCTTGCATTGCAGGTGGATTCTTTACCAGCTGAGCTACCAGAAAAGCTAATAATAAAAGCTGTCAAAGCTTAACCAGAGAAGAAATGCAAAAAGAAGCACAAAAAATATGTTACTCTGTCTACCACATATAAGGAGACTTCTGATACTGCAGAGTTCAAAGAATCTCCTTACTCACTGCCCTGGTTGACCAGTGACCATGCCCCTGTCTGTTTTTAGGGTCCCCAGAATGTCACACAGCATCTATCGTCTGTGGGCCTACTGACCATCCTTCTTTTAGAGAGGGACAAGTTTGGGGGTAGGTATCAAATCCTTGCAGGTATAAAGATAGAAATCACATGGAGTTACTCTAGTTCTGAGTGAGCATCTGGTGTGAGGGCCCCTCCCTGACTTGGCCCTGTAGACTAATACAGTGTGATTTTAATCTAAGCTAACAAAGAAAGCTGAGCACCAAAAAATTGATGATTTTGAAGTATTGATGGTATTAAAGAAGACTCTTGAGAGTTCCCTGGACTGTAAGGAGATCAAACCAGTCAATTCTAAAGGAAATCAACCCTTAATATTCACTGGAAGGACTGATGCTGAAGATGAAGCTCCAATACTTTGGCCACCTGATGCAAAGACCAACTCATCAGGAAAGACCCTGATGCTGGAAAAGACTGAGAGCAAGAGGAGAAAGGGACAACAGAGGATGAGATGGTTGGATGGCATCACTGACTCAATGGACATGAATTTGAGCAAATTTTGGGAGATAGTGAAGGATGGGGAGCCTGGAGCACTACAGTCCATGGGGTTGCAGATTCTTATAGGACTTAGTGACTGAACAACAACCACCCCGGATGTACACAAAATCTAAGGTGTGCCATTTGTGTTCTCTGATTCTCAGTCCTCTATACTCTGGACCTTCTAGAACTAACACCAAAAAAAGATGCCCTTTACATCGTAGGGGACTGGAATACAAAAGTAGCAAGCCAAGAGATACCTGGAATAACAGGCAAGTTTGGCCTTAGAGTACAGAACGAAGCAGGTCAAAGGCTAACACAGTTTTGCCAAGAGAACGCACTGGTCACAGCAAACACCCTCTTCCAACAACACAAGAGAAGACTCTACACATGGACATCACCAGATGGTCAATACTGAAATCAGATTGATTATATTCTTTGCAGCCAAAGATGGAGAAGCTCTATACAGTCAGCAAAAGCAAGACCAGGAGCTGACTCTGGCTCAGATCATGAACTCCTTATTGCCAAATTCAGACTTAAATTGAAGAAAGTAAGAAAAACCACTAGACCATTTAGGTATGACCTAAATCAAATCCCTTACTATTATACAGTGGAACTGATAAGTAGTTTCAAGAGATTAGATCTGATAGACAGAGTGCCTGAAGAACTACGGACAGAGGTTCGTAACATCGTACAGGAGGTAGTGATTAAAACAATCCCCAAGAAAAAGAAATGCAAATGGCAAAATGGCTGTCTGAGGAGGCCTTACAAATAGCTGAGAAAAGAAGAGAAGCTAAAGGCAAAGGAGAAAAGGAAAGATATGTCCATCTGAACACAGAGTTCCAAAGAATAGCAAGAAGAGATAAGAAAGCCTTCCTCAGTGATTGATGCAAAGAATAGAGGAAAACAATAGAATGGGAAAGACTAGAGATCTCTTCAAGAAAATTAGAGATACCAATGGAACATTTCAAGCAAAGATGAGCACAGTAAAGGACAGAAACTGTAGGCACCTAACAGAAGCAGAAGATACTAAGAGAAGGTGTCAAGAATACACAAAAGAACTATACAAAAGAGATCTTAACCCAGATAATCACAATGGTGTGATCACTCACCTAGAGCCAGACATCCTGGAGTGTGAAGTCAAGTGGGTCTTAGCAAGCATCACTATGAATAAAGCTAGTGGAGGTAATGGAATTCCAGCTGAGCTATTTCAAATCCTAAAAGACGATGCTGTGAAAGTGCTACTCTCAATATGCCAGCAAATTTGGAAAACTCAGCAGTGGCCACAGGACCACTGAAAAGGTCATCTTTCATTCCAATCCCAATGAAAGGCAATGCCAAAGAATGCTCAAATTACCACACAGTTGCACTCATCTCACATGATAGTAAAGTAATGCTCAAAATTCTCCAAGTTAGGCTTTAACAGTACATGAACTGAGAACTTCCAGATGTTCAAGCTGGATTTAGAAAAGGCAGAGGAACCAGAGATCAAACTGCCAACATCCATTGGATTGTCAAAAAAGCAAGAGAGTTCCAGAAAAACATGTACTTCTGCATCACTGGCTATGCTAAAGCCTTTGACTGCATGGATCACAACAAACTGTGGAAAATTCTTAAAGAGATGGGAATACCAGACCACCTTACCTGCCTCCTGTGAAATCTGTATGCAGGTCACAGGGCAACTAAGCCTGCATGCCACAGCTACAGAAGCCCGATTCTGCAGCTCTGAAGCCCACGTGTCTAGAGCCCACGTTCCGCAACAAGAGAAACCAGTGCAATGAGACGCCCGAGTACTGCAACCAGAGCATAGCCCACACTCACAACTAGAGAAAGAAAGCTAAATAAATTTTCAAAAATTGCCAGGCCCTCTGAGAGGGAATTTCCAGAGAAATGACCTGGAGATCTGTTTCTGCTTAGTGTTTCATTGTTTGTCTCCTTCACAAACCCCCACTCTCCAGCATGGCTCTCATCACTGTGGAAAGCTGGAAATGGCTTCCCTAGGGAAAGGAGGGTAAGGACGCTGACTGCAACATCACCTTTGATAGCGTGAAACTGGAGATGACCCATATCCCCATCATTGGGGGAACCATAAATAAAGCATAGTATTCATAAAAATAGGACTCTGTGTGAGTTTAAAATGAATGAATGTTGATCTATCAACATGGATAGAGCTCAGAAACAACCTTGAGGGGAAGAAAAAACAAGATGCAGAAGGATGTGTTACAGCATAATACTTACATGTGTAAAATGGATGCTTTAAACTATCCTAAAGGGTAAATACCAAATATATGATCATTGCCTTGGGAAAGGGTGGAGAGAAAGGAATTAGGTTAGAAGGGTTGGTTAAGGAGGCTTTCAGTGTATCTGGAGTATTTGATTTCTTTTTTTAAAGGTTAAAAACTATATAGTGAAATGCTAATGGTTTTAATTCTGGTTGGTAGGAATACAAGGATGGGTGTCTATTCAATTATTCTTTACACATTTTTTAATTCCCCAAATTAAAAACGAAGTATGACCAAACTAGACAGCATATTAAAAAGTAGAGACATTACGTTGCCAACAAAGGTCCATCTAGTCAAGGCTATGGTTTTTCCAGTGGTCATGTATGGATGTGCAAGTTGGACTATAAAGAAAGCTGAATGCTGAAGAATTGATGCTTTTGAAATGTGGTGTTGGGGATGAGTCTTGCTTATGAGAGACTAGATGAATCTCCCATTTCATTCCTTTATTCAAAGGGTTTAACAGGGTGCAGATTGTGTGCCATGAACTGGGTTGGATGCTGGATTTTCAAAGAGCAAGGTCTGTGCCAGAAAAACCTGAGGGAGCTCCCCCTTCTGTCTGAGCAGGATGGAGAGCTCCTCACAGAGTTAGTGGCAGGAAAAGTGGGTGCTGAAGAATGAAGAGGAAAATCCCCAGCAGATGGAGGGCTCTTGGGAGGCAGGACAGGCCAAGGGAACATTATGGGCAGAGTCCTGGCAGCTGGGCACGCCATGGTGTGAGGGAAGAGGGAGTATTTTGGTGCAGTAGAGAAGGTAGGGTGTGGCAGGACGTGGTTCAGGGCAGGAGTCAGATCACAGAGAGTTTCTATGTCACGTTAAAGGGATCATCAGTTCAGTTCAGTTCAGTCACTCAGTCATGTCCGACTCTTTGCGACCCTATGGACTGCAGCACTCCAGGCCTCCCTGTCCATCACCAACTCCCGGAGTTACCCAAACCCATGTCCAGAGTCGCTGATGCCATCCAGCCATCTCATCTTCTGTCATCCCCTTCTCCTCCTGCCCTCAATCTTTCCCAGCATCAGGGTTTTTCCCAATGAGTCAGCTCTTCACATCAGATGGTCAAAGTATTGGAGTTTCAGCTTCAGCATCAGTCCTTCCAGTGAACACCCAGGACTGATCTCCTTCAGAATGGACTGGTTGGATCTCCTTGCAGTCCAAGGGACTCTCAAGAGTCTTCTCTAACACCATATTTCAAAAGCAAAAATTCTTCGGTGCTCAGCTTTCTTCACAGTCCAACTCTCACATCCATACATGACCACTGGAAAACCATAGCCTTGACTAGATGGACCTTTGTTGCCAAACTAATGTCTCTGCTTTTTAATATGCTGTCTAGGTTGGTCGTAACTTTCCTTTCAAGGAGTAAGCGTCTTTTAATTTCATGGCTGCAATCACCATCTGCAGTGATTTTGGAGCCCAGAAAAATAAAGTCAGTCACTGTTTCCACTGTTTTCCCATCTATTTGCCATGAAGTAATGGGACCAGATTCCATGATCTTAGTTTTCTGAATGTTGAGCTTTAAGCCAACTTTTTCACTCTCATCTTTCACTTTCATCAAGAGGCTCTTTAGTTCCTCTTCACTTTCTGCCCTAAGGGTGGTGTCATCTGCATATCTGAGGTTATTGATATTTCTCCTGGCAATCTTGATTCCACCTTGTGCTTCCTCCAGCCCATCGTTTCTCATGATGTACTCTGCATATAAGTTAAATAAGCAGGGTGACAATATACAGCCTTGACGTACTCCTTTTCCTATTTGGAAACAGTCTGTTGTTCCATGTCCAGTTCTAACTGTTGATTCCTGACCTGCATATAGGTTTCTTAAGAGGCCGGTCAGGTGGTCTGGTATCCCCATCTCTTTAAGAATTTTCCACAGTTTATTGTGATCCACACGGTCAAAGGCTTTGGCATAGTCAATAAAGCAGAAATAGGTGTTTTTCTGGAACTCTCTGGCTTTTTTGATGATCTGGCAGATGTTGGGAATTTGATCTCTGGTTCCTCTGCCTTTTCTAAATCCAGCTTGAACATCTGGAAGTTCACGGTTCACGTATTGCTGAAGCCTGACTTGGAGAATTTTAAGCATTACTTCACTAGCATGTGAGATGAGTGCAATTGTGTGGCAGTTTGAGCATTCTTTGGCATTGCCTTTCTTTGGGATTGGAATGAAAACTGACCTTTTCCAGTCCTATGGCCACTGCTGAGTTTTCCAAATATGCTGGCATATTGAATGCAGCACTTTCACAGCATCGTCTTTCAGGACATCTGCACAGATATACATTAAATGCCAGTTGAAAGAAACAAAACTATTTCTAGGTCATGAACTCCATGTTCCTAAGAAATTTTTGCAACAAATAAGAAAAAGGCAAGAGAAGGCGGGGGTAGCCATCTTCAGATATATGAAAGGCTTTAAGAAGAACTGCTCCATGTCCAGTAAGTACTGAGATAAATAGTGTGAATTATAGCTGGGAAGATACCAATTAGATGTTGAACAGAACTTAATAGGAGCAACATAATAATGGGGAAATACATGGTTTTGGATGCAGACAGACCCAACAATAAATTTCAATGCTTCTCCTTTGATGGCTGCTTAACTTTGAGGATGTTATTTTATCTCTCCAAGCCCCAATGTCTTCATCTCCAGGGTGGACATAATAATACCTACTTTACTTGTTACTGCAAGCATCAAGGGCACATGGAAAGCCCTTGGCATATGGTGGTCACTTCCCCTAAATCATCATGGACCTAAAATAGGAAACCCTTCTCTTGCAATTTTTCAGATTAGATCATGCAACAGTTGGTTAGTAGAAGTCCTAGTTCAAAGCAGGAGAATGGATTCCAGGAACCTTGGATCCTTCAGGTCTATTGTATCATAGAAAAGATACACTCTTCATTGAAAAAGACCCTGATGCTTGGAAAGATTGAGGGCAGGAGGAGAAGGGGACGACAGAGGATGAGATGGTTAGATGGAGTCACCAACTCGATGGACATGAGTTTGAGCAAGCTCTGGGAGATGGTGATGGACAGGGAGGCCTGGCGTGCTGCAGTCCATGGGGTCGCAAAGAGTCAGACACGACTGAACAACAGCTCGGGGAAAGGGGTCTTAACTTAGGGAGTTAGACCATCCGGAACAATGAGGTCACCATCAGAGCTACCTGTTATTTTTGTGAATAGGTATTCTGCAATGGTATTTTTCTTTTTTCCCTTTAAAAAGAGATGTCACTTGTAGTTCTGATAACAGCTTAGGCTAAACTGTTTAGCATTTTCATTTTAAAAGGTGATACTTAAACTGTCTTTTTAAACCTTCAGTGTAAAAGGTGATAGTTAAACTGTCTTCCTTCAGCCCTAACATCAACACCTCCCCTGTTCCTGCCCTGATAAGAGTCTCAGGATTGTGCTTGAAACTCACTCCTCCTTTCCCCTCTTCTCCCCGCTGGAGACAGAAATGAGGCCCTGCTCAAGGCTCTTTGAGATTCTTTGCTGCTCCAACCCGCTCATGCTCAGACCCTAGAGGAGACGCCGATCTGATTCTAGTAGTCTCCATTTGTAATGAGATCCATCTCTCAGCCTACCCTAGGTGAGGAATGTGTCTCTTGGACAAGAAGGTTAGGATTCACCTTTGATGTGAAAAATACATGATCCAGAATCAACAGGCCTGGAGGAGCTGGTGTGAAAGATGGGGTGTCAGTCACCCCACAGTACCTCTCTTCCACCCTCCGCTCTGCCCTTTGCCCTCTGCCATCTCCCGCCAGCCGCCCCAAGGAGAGTGACAGCAAGTGTCCTCCACCGAACTCCCGACAACGTGTTCTGTAATTAACACCGCCCTTCCCCGTGGAACCACAGCACCGTTCACACTCGCCTTCTCCCAACAAGTGACAGAGAAGGCGCTGATTGCCTTCATAGCTTGTGACAGGGTTCAATACATAATGAACAAACTGTCATAATAGCTTGATAAAGGCACTTTGTAAAACACATGGAACAAGTAATTAAAAAAAAAAAAAAAACTTTAAATGAAGGTTCAATTCCAAAGGGAAGAATGCCTTTGGGTTTTTTGACAAAGCAAAATATTCCAAAATTCAATTGTTTAATATGGCTTTCCCCGAAGCTCTCGCACATATTAATTCTCATTTCAAGGCAGCATGTTTATTTTAGTTCCAACCTACTTTCAATGGTAGGTAATTAGGGAAACTAAAAGTGCATATCTTATTGCTTAATTTAAAGTCTACCACTGTGTTTCTCAGCCTTTCTTGGGATGTGTCTTAATGATACAGAACGATGAAAGAGTTTTATTCAACTTTAACTGCATGAGAAAGGCAGTGAATAAAAGTCAGGTTATATATGCTGATTTTTAAAAGAAACCTTGCCTTATGATTTTAAACACCAGCTTTTGCACATACAAGCTCAGTTGCTGGGTAATAAATTGCACCAGAATTTCTTGGAGCCCCTGAAATCATTGTTCCAGTGATTTCTCTGAAGTCCCGACACTCATCCCATGATTTCCACCAGTGTCACCAATAAAAATTGTCTTGAGTGGCCATTGTGGAAATCACAAGTGCTTCTGGAGTGTCTTTCTATCTACAGATAGGGAGGAATCCACATCAGAAACAAGAACAATTGTGTAGAATCACAAGCTCCCGATGTTGGCAGAGACTTAGAACACAAACTGTGTGTGTTCAAGCAAACTACGCAATACAAATACAATTCAAGCCCATGTGTCATCTCACATTTTCTAGCAGCCACATTTTTTTAACATGAAATTAATGTTAACAATTTATTTAACCCAATATTTGCAAGATATTATTTAATGCTTAAATATAAAAATTATTAATGAAATATTTTACATGCTTTCTCATATTAAGTTTTCAAACTCTGAAGAGTATACATACTTACGCACATCTCAATTTGGCTACTAAATTTTCAGTGGTTAAAGTTAAATGTAGCCTTATGAAAACCATAAGATTTCTTTGGTTTTGGGGTTTTTTGTTTTTAATTGAAGTTTAGGTGATTTACAGTACTGTGTTAGATTCTGGTGTACAACAAAGTGATTCAGTTATACACATATATCCTTTTTCAGCTTCTTTTTCATTATAGGTTATTCCAAGATATTGAATATAATTCCCTGTGCTATACAGCAGGACCTTGTTGTTTATCTATTTTATATAAAAGCCATATACCAAGCTAATGCCAAGCTCTTAATTTATCTTTCCCTGCCCATCTCCCCTTTGGTAATTAAAGTTTGTTTTCTATGTCTGTGAGTCTGTTTCTGTTTTGTAAATAAATCCGTTTGTGTCGTATTTTAGATTCCACAAATAAGTGATATTTTATGGTATTTGTCTTTGTGTGACTTACTTCACTTTGTCAAATAATGTCTAGGTCCATACATGTTGCTGCTGCTGCTGCTGCTAAGTCATTTCAGTCTTGTCCAACTCTGTGTGACCCCATAGACTGCAGCCCACCAGGCTCCCCCGTCCCAGGGATTCTCCAGGCAAGAACACTGGAGTGGGTTGCCATTGCCTTCTCCAATACATGAAGGTGAAAAGTGAAAGTGAAGTTGCTCAGTCATGTCCAATTCTTAGCGACCCCATGGACTGCAGCCTACCAGGCTCCTCCATCCATGGGATTTTCCAGGCAAGAGTACTGGAGTGGGGTGCCATTGTCTTCTCCACCATATTGCTGCAAATGGCATTATTTCATTCTTTTTTATGGCTAAGTAGTATTCCATTGTGGGCTTCCCTGGAAGCCCAACAGTAAAGAATTCACCACCAATGTGGGAGACACAAGAGACATGGGTTTGACCCCTGGGTCAAGAAGATGGAGAAGGAAATGGCAACCCACTCCAGTACTCTTGCCTGAAGAATCCCATGGACAGAGGAGCCTGGTGGGCTACAGTCCATGGAGTCGCAAGCAGCTGGACACAGCCTAGTGCCTAAACAACAATGAGTATTCCATCGTGTATATGTACCAATTTTCTCTGAGCTTCTGTCCACGGGGTTGCGAAGTCAGACACGACTGAGCGACCAAGCCCAGCAGAGCCCGTGTCTTCTGTGCCCGTCCATCCAGTGACGGGCGTTCAGGTCACTTCTGTGTCTTGGCCACTGTAAAAGGTGCTGCTGTGAACACAGGGGTGCACGCACGTTTTTGAATTCTAGTTTTCTCCAGATAGATGCCTGGGATGGGGGCTGCTGGAGCCTACAGCAAGTCTATTTCAGTTTGTTTACAGAACCTCCACAGTGGCTGCACCCGTTTACATTCTCCCAACAGTGTGGCAGGGTCTCCTTTCCTCCACACCTTCTCCAGTGTTCACTGTCTGTGGACTTTCTAATGACGGCCATCTTGTCAGGTGTTAATGACGGCCATCTTGTCAGGTGTGAGGTCACACTTCATTGTAGTTTCAATTTGCACTTCCCTGATAACTAGTCATATTGAGCATCTTTTCCTGTACCTACTGGTTCTCTGTAAGTCTTCTTTGGAGGAAAGTCCATTTAAATCCTCTACTAATTTTTTGACTGGGTTGTTTGTTTTTGAGTTGTATGAGCTAAAGCAATGAAGGCTAATTTTTTCCTCCAGCTTTATTGAGGTATAATTGGCAAATAAAATTGTCTATATTTAAAATACAAATTGATAATGTGATATACATATACATTGTGAATTGATTATTGTAATCAAGTTAACTAACACACCAATCACATCACCTACTTTTTTTTTTTCCTGGTGAGAACACTTAAGATGTACTCTCAATAAATATCAAGTATGGGATACAATACTTTTAACAATGTCACCATGATGTACGTTAGATTTGTGGAACTTAGTCCTCTTATAACTGAAAGTTTGTACCCTTTGACCAATATCACCCATCTCCCCACCCCTCCAGCCCCTGACAGCCATTCTACTCTGCTTCTATAAATTTAAATTATTTCTTTAGATTCCCATATAAGTGATATCATACAGTATTTGTCTTTCTCTATCTGGTTTATTTCACTAAGCATAATGTTCTGCAGGTTCATTCCTGTTGTCACAAATGGCAACATTTCCTTACTTATGGCTGAATAATATTCTATTGTGTAAATATACCACTTCTTCTTTATCCAGTCATCTATTGATGGCACTTGGGTTTCTTCCCTGTCTTGGCTATGGTGAATAATGCTTCGATGAGCGGGGAGCTGAAGATCTCTCTTTAAGATATTCCTTTTGTTTTTTTCAGATATTTGTCCTTGATTAAAATTAAGAAATGCAATTCCTCAGTTGCACCGGCCACATTTCCAGTACTTAGAGACCACATGTGGCTAGGCTACTGTATTGCAGAGTGCAGCTCTGAAGGTCTTATAATACAGGGCCTCTTGGTCCAGGAATCGTAAACAAGGTTTTACCAGGACCTGAACTCTGCCAACAATGAGGATTCTACAAAGTAGCCCAGTCAGGTAGACAGAAAGTTCTTCCTTACATTGGGCTGAAAACTTCTGCCCTCTCATTTGCATCTTCACATCCCAGCTTTGTTTTCCACAAAGTCGGTCCCCTCCGTGGGGGTGGGAGTATGATGGGTGGAGCCCACACAGTCTCCAGAGACCAAAGAAGCCCAGCTCGGGTCACCTGGGGTCCCCTCCCTACTGCCCACGTCCGCTTGCCTTTCTGAGAAAGCCCTTTCTCACTCCTGTCCCCTTGATTAGGACAGAGAGTAGAGAGGACAAGAAGAATGGTTAATAACTGCCTTTCCCTGAGGCAAAGCAGCGCCTCTGCTTTTTCTTGACTCACGCCATACAAGGCAGCTGCAGAACAGTGACCCTAAATGACGCAGAAAAAAAAAAAAACCCGATCTCACATAAACCTGAAAATACTTAGTGCCTGGCCCTGGGAGATTTTTCAGAGGAAGCCCTTTTGAAGGAAAGATAAGCAAAGTGGCGTGAAACAGTTAAACTTTAACAGGTACATCAATAATAGTTTTGCGTAACTGAGGTCATCTGGTCCAGGCTGTCACCACGGATGCCTTACCCCACCTCCTATCCGCACTCTCACCCCATTCTCACACACCCCACCTCTGTAACTCTTTTTAGGAGCACAGCCTGTGTCCTAGATTTTCCTCTGAATTTATGTAATCCAGTACAGCTCCCTAAATAAATACACACAGAATTTGGGCGGCTGGTCGAGGCTGGTATTACAAAACTGAGACCTCATATACGCTTTCCTGCACCTGGCTTTTCTCATATAACTCTCAACTGCACGGAGAAGCCAAGCCTCCTCTGTCTGGCTGAGCCAAGGACTGGCTCCCAGATCTGTGAGCTGGCGCGAGACAAAGGGCCAGGTTTCTGGCAGCCCCTCGCACACACTTGCAGGTTCCGGGCTCTGCTCCGTCTTCGCCGCACAAGTCCATGGCCCACCTGGAAAAGCAGACTTGAAGCTACAAAGAGTCCCCAGGCCTCCAGGCAGCTGGAGGCGGCTCTGCACGCATCACCAGCCCGCTGCCTGGGTGCGCTGGGAAGGCAGCAGAGTCCTGCGCCCCGCGCCCCGCGCGCCGCACACCCGGCGCTTTCTCCCCCAGTGCCCACGCCTTCCTTTTTTCCGTGTTGCAGTCACATACACCCCTTCTCTCCACTCCCAAGGCTGGAGTTGCAGCCAGGAAATTGAACCTCAAGCCAATAATTGGAGGCCTGACAGGTCTGCAGGTGTGAATGGAGTTCTTTATTTGAAGAAGCAATTATGCAGCAGATCCAGGCAGGAGCGCATTTATCTCGGGAAGCATTCAATCGCCACCCCTTACTTTGCTCACTTCCCTCTCTCCCATCCGGCCCTCCCGCCCACACCCAGGCAGTAGGGACACCCGCACCCCACCCCGGACAGAGACCCAGAGGGCCCTTAGTACCGCTTGTCCTCAGGGAGAGAATGGAGCTACACTCCCCAAAATGTTTCATGCGTCAGTGCCCAAGTACCACCGGAAATCATGAGGAAGGAAATATTTCCTTCATCCATTTTTAATTCCTGCAGATCGTAATGACGTTCTTTGGAAAATTAATACTTAACCACCTTCCCTTAGATTTTTCAGACCCGAGGAGGACGGAGATGAAAAGCTTTCAGTTAATAGCTTAGTTTATTCTGGTGTCATTTCTTTTATTTCCTTTCAGCTGGTTATTTATGGTTTAAATTTTTTGCACCCTGGTGCTTGGCCTGCTTTCCTCGGGAGGATAATTAAGAAAAAGAATTTAGATGTTCAGGCATTTCTTTCTTTTTTTTTACCATTGGGCTGGAAGCAGTCGAAGTGTTTAGGGGAGAGGGGAGGAAATATAAGAGAAAAAAGCAAACAGTTCTGTAGTCACCACCAAAACCCCGGAATGAAATCTATTATTTCCCTAAAGTGCATTAAGGTGTTATTCTTGGCATTTGGGACTGTGCGACCTATTATTCTAACACTCAGTGTGTTCTGTTAGGCAAACAGCTAAATGACAGGACTCCTGTGTGTGGACAGATTTCCGCAGAACTCATCTGTGACCAAATGGTCCTATAATTGAAATGGGATCAAGATTCTCCAAAGTGTGTGCACCCAACAGCTGACCCGGTCTTGTTCCAAATCCAAGGGCCTGTAAGACAAATGGGATCAGAATGGAAGCCAAAATAAAAATGGAAAAAGTGCTACTTAGGTTACATAAAGAAGTCAGTGTTTAATTAGACAGGGGCTATGAATCGCAGCCTTCAAAATAAAATTGAGGGGTGAAAAAAACAATAAAACTTTCTCCATGAGTGACTCTTTCTACCCCTGATGACAATGATAATGAAACTGACAAATACACCTCGGAGGCTGGCTGCAAGAATCAAATCGATTTATTTAATAATTTAGGAATCACTTCCAGCCATCTTTCCCATTAAAATCTAGGGGCCATTGTATTCTCTATTTCCTTGGTTCCTTTCTCTTCCCTTAGTTATGCCTCGCTGGCTTTAATAAATAAGTAATACAGAGGGGGGGAAACCACTTATCTGGAGTGCTTCAACTTTGTCTTCACCCTGCGGGGCTCTCTGATTCTTTGCTACCTGGAAATAAGTGGAGTCAGGAATAATCTTTTCTCGCAGAAAGGTTGGGGCGGCAGGGTTGGACCTCTCAGAGTGGTGTCAGCAGCCCCAGAGTCCAGAGCACTGCTCTATCCCCAAGAACTGTGAAGTAAATACCAGGTTAAGACAAGCTTCGAGGAGAGGGCTCATTCTGAATGCAGAGCGTGTGTGCCCAGGCGACATCCCCCCAGTAAATGGCGAGAAACCACGGCCACTGGTAGGGGAATTCCGAGGGCATCAAAGTAAACTGTGATCATTTGTAGTTTATTGCTCAAAAGCGAGGGCTGCTGAACCCAACTGCAGTTATGTTTCCTCCTGATGCTTAGAAGAAAATGGGAAAGAGATGGCTATTATATAGGAGGTCTCAGAAAGCAGGCTTGCTGACGGGCAGGATTGTGGCTGCCCTCTACTATATACTTCCTCCCCTCTCCCTCTGTGACAGGCATGCCTACCCACCCCCCCGCCCCCCGCTCCCACTGATGCCTCTGGGAGGCCTGGAAGCCCAAAAAGCCACCACGGCACCTGGAGTGACCAAGACCTGGCTCCCCGCAGAAACCACAGCTGGCCATCAATTGCTCTGATGCCATCCCCCCCACCCCCACGCATCAGCCTCCCGGGGAAACCTAAGGCCATCGGCAAGGCCAGCATCCATTTCCCAGCCCCCAAGGGTCACCTCCCCAGGTCCCTTTATCTGCACCAGCCATTTGTACTATTTACAGGTCTTTCTCTGACCTTTTGCAGAATTACTCCCCACTGGAAAGCCTGGCCCCTACAGTTTCCCTACCCCTGTCTGTAGCACCAATAATTTGCTTTTTCCCTGTAAGATTTGGTTTAGGCATGAGCCACACCCCTGCCCCACAACACAGAGGACCCGCATTTCTTGCCCCTGATCACTTGATAATGTAATTGTCTGCTTACATGCCTTCTTGGTCTTGGATCCCATTCTTAGCAAATGCCCTACACACACAGTAGGTGTTTAATCAATGTACGTAAGCTAGATGTTGAGGAGAGCTGAGGTGGCTCACTGCCAGGGGTCCTGGGCACTTTCCGGATATTTTAGTGGGGGGAAGGGAAGGGGTGGGGAGCTGAAGTGCTTTGTCTCCCCTGGAAACCAGCATCCAGGGTCTTCACCCAGCAGCTGTCATGAAGGTAATTTATCCCTGCCAGAAAAACATGGGCACCCAGCCACGTGGCAACTTCTCTCCTTCCACAAATTAATGATGATTCTGGTGTTAATTCCATAAATAATTCATGAAGTCAAACATAAGGTATCTCAAAGTCCCTGCCAACCATGCTGAGCCGGTTCACTCATGGGAGAACTCTGAACACCAACCTGGAAGCCTCTTTGCAGGTTTGCAGGAAGTTCTGGCTATTCTGTCCATGGAATTTTTCAGGCGAGAATCCTGGAGTGGGCTGCCATTTCCTTTTCCAGGGGATCTTCCCAACCCAGGGATCAAACCTATGTCTCCTGCATGGCAGGCAGATTCTTTACCCACTGAGCCATCAGAGAGGCCCTGATATAGCTGCACACACATTCAATTTAGCTAAGTGCCCTTTATTACATAAATAGTCATTGAGCACCTCATCCGTGCTGGGCACGGTGCTGAGTGAAACTGAATAAAGGACTCAGCATCTGGTAAAGAATCTGCCTGCAATGCAGGAGACCTGGGTTTGATCCCTGGGTTGGGAAGAGCCCCTGGAGAAGGGCATGTCAACCCACTCCGGTATTCTTGCCTGGAGAATCCCATGGACAGAGGAGCCTGACAGATTACAGTCCATGGGGCCCCAAAGCGTTGGACATAGCTGAGAGACTAACACTTTCACTTTACGTCTCAATGTAGAGAATTCAGGGAGAGCAAAGTGGTAGATTAAGAGTGATTTACTAGAATAAGATGCTTGTGTGGCTTACAAGAGGGCAGGCAGGAGATGCCACACCCAAGAACTTAGCGGGCTACAATTTTATAATCAAAGGAAAAGTGGGGAGGGGGAGAAGAATATCTTTGTCTTTCTTGAGTGCGTGTGTGCTAAGTCGCTTCAGTCGTGTCCAACTCTATGCAACCCTCTGGACTACAGCCCACTAGACTCCTCTGTCCAGGAGATTCTCCAGGCAAGAATACTGGAGTGGGTTGCTGTGCCCTCGTCCAGGGGATCTTCCTGACCCAGGGAGTGAACCTGCATCGTGTATGTCTCCTGCATTGGCAGGCGGGTTCTTGACCACCAGCCCTACCTGGGAAGCCACTTTCTTGAGTAAACATCATGTTTGCATCATCCTTTCCTCCTCCAGATTGGTCAGGGGAGTTTTCTTGTCCCTACATGGTCAAGCTAGGTCTAAAATTTACTGTTTTTAATGTGTTCAGAGAGCCTGTCCTAGGGATCACTAACTTATGACCTCACTGGGCAGAGTGTGGGTCTCACACTGCCATTGTTTCATTGTCTTGAGGCATGCCTGTGCTTCTGTGTGTGGTTTTGTTGCTAAGCAAGCCTGCTTTCTCGAGTAATTACTAACTTACAGGGGTCTCCTATATGTCTTCTACTTGTGATCCCATCGTGGGATTAACTAATCACCTACTTTGTCCCTTTGCTCTGTCCCTGAGGGCAAGGTGCTATGGGACAGGCCCTAATCCCACAAAGCCAGCCCCGGGAAGGGGGATGTTCTCCACAACCCCAAACACTCAGTCTGCAGGAGCGATGGTGCTGGCTTCCCAGAGACTGGCGTCTAAGCCTTAGGAAGAACAGAAGATGCTCCTGACTGAACTACAGACTCAGAAGTGAACTTGCTGGCGGCTGGATACTCCGCCTGTGGGTACACATGTAAATGACGTCACTGCACCCCCCACCCCCACCCCTAGGATGCGCTCCACGAGCAAGAGAATGCATGAGACCACTTTCCTGGGGCCCTTGCCTGGCCTGAGGTCCCTGAAAGAAACGGGGGAATCAGACCACGAGGTTCGGACGTCCCAGGTACCTGCCCCCCGCCCTCATTCAGGGCAAGTCGCCTCACATTTCTGAACACCAGTTCCTCAGCTGTGAATTGCAGGGAGTGGACTCACTGGTCTCGAGGGTCCCTTCCAGATAGAATATTCTGTATCTTTGTTCAGTAGCAGCAGGAGGAAGAAAATAAAAGTCTGCATAGCCAGAGTAAAGTAATAAGAATTTTAAAACAAGCTATATACCTGCTGACTTTTTAATATACTATTTCTGGCCAGGAAAAAAAAAAAAACTGTATTATGCAAAATAAAATGCTCTTGAAAACTCCCATAACCTCTCCGTGTGCGTTTCATTTCGCAGGTGTGGTGTATTTCATGCCGTGAAGGCTCTGTGTAACAGGGGCTCTGAAACCCAGTCACTGATAAGGCTCTATTTAGACCACCGGGTACCGGGAGTAGACATTTCCTGTGCATCACTGGCTGGTTTTATGGCTCAGAGCATTTGCATAAAGTCAAACAATTATCCCCCAGAGGGGTGGATCATTTGCTCCTGCTTTTCCTTACCTGAAGTTGGGAGTCCTCAAACCCCCCTTTTAGGTTTCATGTCCCTGACTGACAACTGAGGCCATCCACTCAGCAACAAGCCCCAGGGACCTAGGCCGATCCCACCAGCTGCGGGACCCAGGGCCTTCTCTTCTGGAAACTCCCTGAAGGAATCTGGCATCTTCCAACATCAGGCCAGTCCTGGGAGCACTTGTTCAGCAGCGTGGCTGGACACCTCTCTCCGAGTTTCCGATTCCGTGGGTCTGGGTGGGCTAGACCCACCGCGGCAACTGCAACCCCAACAAATTCACAGCAATGCTGATGGTGCTGGTCCCAGACCACACTTTGAGAACCACTCGACTTGAGAGCATATAGTAGCGAGTTCCTGGTCGACTCTTAAAAGGAAGGGGTTCTGAAAGATGATCAGCCTCTGCCTCATGAATGAAGGACAAGGCAGAGTTCTCTGAAGCTGAGCCTCCCCTTAGGAAGGTGTCAGTATCTCCCAACTAGGTTTCCAACCCTGCCTCCAGAGATGGGTGTTTTCCTGGTGGCCATTCTGGATATAGGGGCTGGGGGGGTCAGAGGAGGGGGCCTGGAGGGGAGTCAATGACTCGCTGCTCAGGCAAAGTCTGCAGTCTGCTCTGGGAAAGGGTCTTCCTCTGAGTCTCAAGTAGAAACTCTTCTCCTCAACATCTCACTGTTCCCTAAATCCTTGGGCCAGCAGCATCAGGATCACCTGGGAGCTCATTAGAAGTGCAGAATCTTTGTCCCCTGCTCCAGGCTGCCGAGCCAGAATCTGCATTTTTAACGAGACTCCCAGCAATTTGTAGGCACATGGAGGTACTTCCTTAAGGGACGTAGGATGCGGAGAAACAGCTCCAGCACCAAGGAGAGGAGTACTTCAAGGTTGAATCTTCCTCTCAGGAGGACTTGAGCCTGAGTTGGAGTCTAATTTGGAGAGAAGCGGGGTGCAGGGGGGACCTACACATACAGCAACACCCAGGCATGTCCGAGGGTCCAGAACAATGGCAGCCTAATTGCCTCTAGTCCTGAAAATCACTCAGTCGTGTCCACCTCTTTGCAACCCCATGGACTGTAACCTGCCAAGCTCCTCTGTCCATGGAATTCTCCAGGAAAGAAAACTGGAATGGGTAGCCATGCAATCAATGCATGAATCGGGCTGGTATGTGACAAGAGACGGCTTCCCTGGCAGTTCAGACAGTAAAATGTCTGCCTGTGATGCGGGAGACCCAGGTTTGATCCCTGGGTCAGGAAGATCCCCTGGAGAAGGAAATGCCAACCCACCCCAGTATTTTTGCCAGGAAAATCCCAAGGACAAGAGAATGATGACACCTCTGACCTACTGGAATGCATCCTTTCTAAAGCCTTTCAGCTTTGAAACTTTCACTGTGCTCACCAAACAGAAGTCTTAGCAGGCTGGGCTCCGTCTGCAGAGCTCCCAGGTTTTGCTCCCTGCCCTAAAGTAATAACCACATTGGTTAAAATGCCTTGGCCACTTACAACTTACCAGGACTGTCGTCATGATTCCCATTTTATATTTAAGAAAACTGAGGCCGAGGCCAACCTAGTCACCCATCCTCCGATTACGCAGCCTATAGAGGACAGAGCTCAGCTGTGAAGGCACGCAGCGGAGCCCAAGTGGCACAACACAGCCTCGTCTAGAGACAGCCATGCCCACATGTGCCGATGGCATCTCTCTCGGAGGCAGGGAGAAGCAGACTCTCCCCGAAGAAACCAGACCTCGTCAGGTGGTCTTAAGACAAACTATCACCCAAACGGGGATGTGTTGTTGAGAATAGAAAGTGGAGCTAGTAGTAACTATGCTGGGACAACCGCTTTGAATCAGCACGATCTCCAGCCAACCAGGTGTCTTAGAGGGCTCCTTGTAGGGCTCTCTGATGGGACTCAGGGTTTAGGATGGCCTGGACAGTCCGAGGACAGACGGACGCTCAGACGCTAAACAGGGAGAAAATAGGAGGTGGAAGGGCAGATGAGTGGGCCATGTGCGTGTGTGTGCTCAGTCGTGTCTGACACCTTGCAGCCCCATGGACTGCAACCCAGCAGGCTCCTCTGCCCGTGGAATTTTCCAGGCAAGAATACTGGCGGGGGTTGCCATTTCCTTTTCTGAGGGGTCTTCCCGACCCAGGGAACAAACCTGTGTCGCCTGCATTGGCAGGCGGATTCTTTATCCACTGCGCCACCCGGGAAGGTGAGTAAACTCTGACTTAGAAGCAAATCATCTAGTTGGTTGTGGGGCAGGGAGTATCCTATCTTTCTGCCTCTTTGTCTTTCATTATCCACAAGCTCCAGTAAAAACTTGGTAAATGTAGCCCTCCACTCTTCTTACAACCACCCCCCCCCCAGTAGTTAGAACCAGCCAAGAGGGAGGAGAGAGTACAAAGCAAGGTCCAACCTTGCCTTTCTCCGCACATGGAGCTTGCTCCCATTGTTATCTTCCTTGAGGGGTCACATCTTACAGGGGGACACTTAACCTAAAATCAAAATTCCCTCTTAGGGTCTCTACAGCAAGGCCCCCATCCAGGACTCTAAGACAATAAATACTTTGATCATCTTCAAAGTGCCCTCACATCTCTATTTCATTTTTGTCCTCCCAACAACACAGGAAATAGGTAGTTTACATTATCCCTGTTTTATACACGGGGCTCAGACACGACCAGGCTTCTCAGGTGGGGCCAGTGGTAAACACCTGCCTGCAATGCAGGGGACAGAAGAGATGTTGGTTCGATTCTTGGGACGGGAAGACCCCCGGAGGAGGGCTTGGCGACCCACTCCAGTTCCTCTTGCGTAAATAAAACGAGTGAGGAGACGTCTCTGAGTTGTGCGGAGCTGGCCTGAGGCAGCGGGTCCACACTTGGAAGCGGCCCTGGGTCGCGCCTGGCCCCGCCTCACCTTTCTTCCCCTTCAGCTGCCAGCAGATGTCCGTCCCACAGCAGCCCAGCTCTCCAGATGGTACGGAGCGTCTGATCACCACGGTGAGGACGGGTGGCGCATTCCAAAAGCAGAGAATCAGCCAGGGGAGATGCTGTCTCTTCTCTCCGAGGAGCCACCTACTGCCCGTGTTTAATACAGATGAGCATCCCGCGATGGCGCTTCTGCCATCTGTGTCTGAGCGGAGGGGCCAGCCGCTGCCGGCTTCCTGAGCCTACAGAAGCCATCAGGAAGGGTGCCCTTGCCCTTGGCCCAACCCTGATGAAAAAACACGGGTTTCAAAGACTGAAACGTCTAAGACCGAGTACTGGCAAATACGTGGCACATTAGGATCTCAGATTCTGCCCAGTAGCCTTCAAACAGGAGCAATCTCCTTGGACATCTGTACAACATTATCTAACAGAGTTAGAGATATCCATTTCCTGGGACTCAGCAACATCACTCTGAGGCATGTGCCCTATTGAAAGGCACGCCTCTGCGTATCAGGATACACAGACTAGAATGTTCACAGTAATGTTGTTCATAATTACCACAAACTCGAAACAACCCAAATGTACAATGAATAAATGAGTTATGGTCACAGCCATCAATACTACTGCCGTCATTACACAGCAGTGGAAATAAGTAAATATAATTTGAGCAAAAAAATATGAAAGACAAAAGAATACACATGGTATGATTCTATTTACACAACATTCAAAATCATCCGGATGTTTCGAGAGAACAGCATCGAAACATGTATATTATCTATAGTGAAATAGATCATCAGCCCAGGTGGGATGCATGAGACAAGTGCTCGGGCCTGGTGCACTGGGAAGACCCAGAGGAATCGGGTGGAAAGGGAGGTGGGAGGGGGGATCGGGATGGGGAATACATGTAACTCCATGGCTGATTCATGTCAATGTATGACAAAACCCACTTCAATATTGTAAAGTAATTAGCCTCCAACTAATAAAAATAAATGAAAAAAGAAAGAAGGAAAAGAAAATAAATGCATGTCTTAAAAGAAAAAAAAAATCATCCGGAGAAGGCAATGGCACCCCACTCCAGTACTCTTGCCTGGAAAATCCCATAGATGGAGGAGCCTGGTAGGCTGCAGTCCAGGGGGTCGCTAGGAGTCAGACAGGACTGAGTGGCTTCACTTTCACTTTTCCCTTTCATGCATTGGAGAAGGAAAGGCAACCCACTCCAGCGTTCTTGCCTGGAGAATCCCTGGGAAGGGGGAGCCTGGTGGGCTGCTGTCTATGGGGTCGCACAGAGTCGGACAAGACTGAAGCGACTTAGCAGCAGCAGCAAAATCATCAAAATATCAAAAAAAAATCCAACGCTACATTGTAGTGTTTAGAGATGTTTGGGTGTGGTAAATATTAGTGTAAAGCAAGATTATCATCAAAACTCAGTACAGTGTGGATAACTCTAAAGGTTGTTAGGAATTGTGAGGGGATGGAGGTTGGAGGGGGTTGTATTTTGAGGTGCAGGTCATATTCTTCTTCTTCACCTGAGGGAAGTGACCACACAAGTGCTTGCTTCTGTATACGCACGCCTCATGCATTTTCCTGTAGACAGGTTATACTTCATGTATGTGTGCGTGTGCTAAGTCGCTTGAGTCGTATCCAACTCTGCAACCCTGTGGATCGTGGCCAACCTGGTTTCTCTGTCCATGGGATTCTCCAGGCAAGAATACTAGACTGGGTTGCCACACTCTCCTCCAGGGGATCCTCCCCACCCAGGGATGTATACTTCATACACATACACAAAAGAAAATGCTACTTAAAAAAAATTGTCAATGTACGGCAAAAACCACTACAATTTGTAAAGTAATTAGCCTCCAACTAATAAAAATAAATGAAAAATAATAAAATAAAATAAAATAAAAATTGTCTCCCAGGCCTGGTGACCACTGCCCCCTACTGGAGCCTTTGCGAAGTGCAGGTGCCCGTGAAGCGTGTTTGGTGGGTGGAAGGAGGGGAGAAGACATCATGAGAAACGCTGGGCTGGAGGAAGCACAAGCTGGAATCAAGATTTCTGGGAGAAATATCAAAAACCTCAGACATGCAGATGACACCACCCTTATAGCAGAAATCGAAGAACTAAAAAGCCTCTTGATGAAAGTGAAAGAGGACAGTGAAGAAGTTGGCTTAAAACTCACATTCAGAAAACTAAGATCATGGCATCCGGTCCCATCACTTCATGGCAAATAGATGGGAAAACAGTGGAAATAGTGACAGACATCATTTTCTTGGGCTCCAAAATCATTACAGATGGTGACTGCAGTCATGAAACTAAAAGACACGTGCTCCTTGGAAGAAAAGCTATGACCAACCTAGTGTGGTTAGTTGCTCAGTCACATCCTACTCTTGTGACCCCATAGACCATAGCCTGCCAGGCTCCTCTGTCCATGGGATTCTCCCAACCTAGACAGCATATTAAAATCAGAGACAGTACTTTGCCAACAAAGTCCGTCTAGTCAAAGCTATGGTTTTTCCAGTGGTCATGTATGGATGTGAGAGTGGACTATAAAGAAAGTTGAGCACTGAAGAATTGATGCTTTTGAACTGTGGTGTTGGAGAAGACTCTTGAGAGTCCCTTGGACTGCAAGGAGACCCAACCAGTCCATCCTAAAGGAGATCAGTCCTGAATATTCATTGGAAGGACTGATGCTGAAGCTCCAATACTTTGGCCACCTGATGCAAAGAACTGACTCATCTGAAAAGACCCTGATGCTGGGAAAGATTGAAGGCAGGAGGAGAAGGGGATGACAGAGGATGAGATGGCTGGATGGCATCAAACTCGATGGAGTTTGAGTAAACTCCAGGATTTGGTGATAGACAGGGAGGCCTGGAGTTGTGCAGTCCATCCAGTCACAAGGAGTTGGACACGACTGAGCGACTGAACTGAATTGAGGGGAGAGGGGCTTCCCAGGTGGCACTAGTGGTAAAGAATCTGTCTGCCAATGCAGGAGACAAAAGAGATGCGGGTTCCACCCCTGAGTAGGCTAGATCCCCTGGAATAGGAAATGGCACCCGACTCCAACGTTCTTGCCTGGAAAAATTCCATGGGCAGAGTAGGCTGGCAGGCTACAGTCCAAAGTGCTGCAAAGAGTGGGACACGACTGAGCATATACATGCACATACACACACAGGAGAGGAAAGGCATGAAAGGGACGCAAGAGACGAAGCCACAGAAAAGTTGTTCCCACCTCCTTTGGGGGATTTTTTTAAAGTTCTTACTCATGAGTGGTTAACCATTTTATTGACAAATCAGTTTATCCCCTTGACCTCTGTGGAGGTGGCAGATGACACGAAAGAAACCCTCCTAAATGCGGAGGAGTGTGTTCACTAACCCTCAGCCCATTCCACCAGGTTCCCAGGGCTCAGAAGGCCAGAGAGGGGAAGGGGGGAGGGTTCTGTCAGCCCTGGGCAGGGTCTGTGAGGATGGCTATAAATCCAGCCTTTCCTTTGCAACAAACAGCAGCCCCAGACCCCAGCCTCTGCCCGCGCTCTGAGAGCCCACAGATGCACACAGATATCAAAGCCCGGGAACTCTGAGCTGCTAAATGTAACACCTGGGGCAGGAGCCAGGGGTGTGCAGGAGAAATAAGCATGGACAGCATGAGTCTGTCTGAGAACTCGGCATGGAATTATACGAGAGTAAGGACAGGAGCCAAGATGCTAGAACTCTCTGCTCCCGGATGGTGTCAAAAGTCCCATTTGGTCCCTTCTCCCCAGGAGAGAGAGTTCTGACGATCCTTCTGAAAAGGAAAAACCAGAGCAGACATTTTCAGGGGCTTAAGACCTGCGTGGGAAAAGTGAGAAGTGAGAAAGTAAAAATGAGATGCAGTTCTATCCTTTAATATTTTGCAGAATAAATGGGACTATTGCGTAAATGGGGAGGAGTGCATGGCAACCCACTCCAGTGTTCTCGCCTGGGAAATCCCATGGACAGAGCCTGGCGGGCTACAGTCCATGGGGTCACATAGAGTTGGACTCAACTGAAGCAATTTATCATGCAGGTGTGCTCACATTGCATAAATGGGACTCCCATTAATCAGGTTAAAGTGTGGCTCTCCTGTGTCTAATGTTAGTAACAACCCAATTGAATGAAACAGAAACTTGGAAGAGTCCTTGGATCTGTGCTTTTTAAATGACGTTTTGGCTCTCTGAGCTTGTTTAAATTTGAAGATGTTTAGATTTCCCGTCATCAAACAAAGACCTCCCCACAGCTCCTGAAGGATCGTATCAAGGACTTCTGAAGCCATTTCTAATTCGTGGCCTGGAAAGTGTTGCCCCCAACTATGACAACATCCCAAGCCCAAGGTTTCAGGAAGTTATTCTGATTCAAAACTGGCTACAAGAAACAGGATAACTACAACTCTCTGGTTACTCACTAAATAGTCACTAAGTGCTAATAAGATGGCAGGCTTGGAGATGGACACCGTAGCATGGAGCTTCCCATCTGGCGGGGAGAGAGGGGACACAGTGCATATGACTTGGGGTGGTGATCCCTCTGATACAGGACATGTGAGGCACAGTAGGAGCGCAGAGGGGGCTTCTACCAGGCTTTGGAGGCAGGGAAGGCTGCCCAGAGGGGGTGACGCACACATGGAGATGCAGAAGAGGAGCAGAGGCTGGCCCGGCCAATGGCAGAGAAGAGCGGAATTCTAGGAGATGGACCAGCACATGCAAAGGCCTGCAGGTGGCAAAGGATGGTGCCAGGAGCCAAGAAGGAGTGAGAAATGCGGCCCTAGATGCAGGAGGCACCAGGTCACAAGGGGCCTCAAAGACCACCCGTGGGAGCCGACTGTTGTTCTAGGCACATGGGAGATGTCTGTAGGGTCGTGAGCAGATTGCTAGATTAGAAAGAGTCCCTTGGCCACTGTGTAAGGCTGGATTAGAGGATCATAAGAAAACCATCAGGAAAATGAGTTTGGAGACCATCTCAGCCTCCTGATATAAGAGGAGGGTGAACCAAGGCAGAAGGTGAGAGTGGCGTGGAGATTCATGCCAGGGCTGGAGAGAGAACTGATGGTTCTTGGAACACAGAAAGGGAAGGACCTGTGCCTCTTATGTAACTTCACTTCCCTGGTGAAAGGAAATGCTTCAAGACGCAGAGCATTCATTTCTAATATGAGCAATCAATCATTTCCCTTTAAGTGAGATCATGCCCCTACAGTTATGTTAGGTGAGGACCAATGCTAGGGATTCAGTGATGTCAATAAGATGCTCAGCAAGCCTGTCCACCGGGTACCATCCCAGCCTACGAGCGAGATCTCCAAGATCAGAGGCATCTGGGTTCAAATTCTGGCTCCACTCACTCTCTGTGTGGCCAGGGACAGGCCACTTAATCTCTCTAAACTCATTCTCCTAGTTATAAAGTGCCTGTCTTCTAGGTTTGTTGGGAAAATTAAGTTGAATAACACATGCAAAGAGACTAGCATGGTCCCAGGCACAAAAGAGCTGTTCCATAAATGGCCACTGTGACTCCAACTGAGCTTCCCTGGTGGTTCAGAGGGTAAAGAATCTGCCTGCAGTGCAGGAGAATGGGATTTGATCCCTGGGTCAGGAAGATCCTTGGAGAAGGGCATGGCGACCCACTCCAGTATTCTTGCCTGGAGAATCCCATGGACAGAAGAGCCCAGCCGGCTACAGTCCATGGGGTCACAGAGTCGGGCAGTAACCGGGGTGAGGGCGAACTCTTTGCACTGCTTCCGTAGTTCAGTTCTAGCAGTCTTGCTTTAGCACAGCTGGTGAAACCCATGCAATCATTTGAATGTTGTTTCCTGCATTTTTCCTGGGGTTGCTGTGTAGGTAAAAGTCACTATTTTGGGTCCCAAGTGCCCTGCTGACAACATAGCACAGTTCAAAAGAACATTGGCCAGACACTTATAAGCAAGGGACGCAGGGAGATGCCACTAGCATCAGTGTGGTCACCTGAAGATGGCGATGATGATGACATCTTTGAAATATAGATAACTCCTTCCTCTCAGATCCTATACCCAAGAAGATACACAAATGGGTCTGATGGCTTTGCTGAGTCCGCAGAAGTGTATCCACCAACAATGGGAAGACCAAGACCACACAGCAAATTGCACAAAACACTCCACACACTGAGCTCAAAACATTCTCCACTGCTGAGAGCTGGCCCAAATGCTGTTGTCTAGGCAGCCAAGCATCCAGTGAGGGACTGTGGACAAGGAAATAAGAAAACAGATCAAGAGAAGTGGCATAACCTTTGGGAGACTAAAAAGCAAAATGCGGCCAGAGTTGCATTTAGCGCCACACTAAACCAACACTTTATAGACCAGGAGTTGTATCTGATTTTCTTCTTGGCTTCCCTCTCCGCTTCTTTAATTTTTTTTTTTTTTTTTTTTACTTTGCCAACAACAGGTCAAAACAGAATCATTCTCAAATGCTCCAACACTAAAGCAAATCAATCTTCAACTCAGCCCCATGGGGTTGAAACTGTATGGAGGATGGATATAATAACAGCAATGCAGTAGAAAAATATTTTGAGATTGTAACCAAGGCTCTCATGCTCTGCAAAACCTTCTACCCACCTCTCGCTCCCCAGGCAGGCTTTCAACATTCAACACTTAGTGCCTCGGGAAAGAGATGGCACAGCAGAAAGTGCTGAGAAAAAGAAAAAGTCAATTCTTGATTTGGGAGTTTCAAACATGAAACTCACAGCTGAGTTTAAGGCAAAAGAAAGTCTGCATTCCTAAAGCTTTTGTTGTTTGCCATTGTTTAGCCGCTCAGTCATGTCAGAGTCTTTTGTGACCCCATGGACTATAGCCCGCCAGGCTCCTCTGTCCATAGGATTTCCCAGACAAGAATACTGGAGTGGGTTAACATTTCTTTCTCCAGGGGAATCTTCCGGACCCAGGGGTCGAATCCACATCTCCTGCATTGCAGGCAGGTTCTTTACAGCTGAGCCACTGGGGAAGCCCCAGAGAAAAGCTATTATCCTACTGGACTCCTACAGAAAATGTGTGCAAAGGGGAAGTGAAGACCGTCAGACACTGGGCTGCGCTCCCACCTCCTCTCCCAGCCAGTCCTCGTGCAAAGGATACGATAAAGACCCCATGGAGAGTCTACCTGAAGACCTCTCTGGGGACGCTCACACGGGGTGAGGCGGTGTGGGGATGGCAGGCAGCCAGACTTGAGAGAGCATTTCTTTGCTCCAGTGTGGCGTGGGCCAGATCCACCGTGTGTCTGAGAAGAGCACAGACGTAACCAAGTTAAAGGGAGATCTGGAGAGACCTTGCTGGTGACAGGAGAAAATAAAGCCTCTACCTTTGCTGACAAGAGCCCAGAGGGCTGTGGACTGGAAAGTGGGAGAAAGGAAGGAGGCAAGGGACAGCCACCAAGGGAGACTTGGGAGGGAGGAGATACATGCAGACTTACGGCTGAATCGCATTGTGGTACAGCGGAAACCAACACAACATTGTAAAGCAATTATCCTCCAATTAAAAATAAATTTTTTTTTTTAAAAAAAGAGAGACAGCCACCTGTAACCAGACCTCCTCCCCAGAGAGGTGAGAAAGCTAAGACTCTGAATTGATTGAGATAAATTTCCACTGTCTGACAGTACGAATGGAGGCTAAAAAAAGAAAAAGAAATTAAGTTCAGGTATCACAAAGAAGCTTCCCTAGTGGCCCAGTATAAAGAATCTGCCAATGTAGGAGACACAGGTTTGACCCCTGATCCAGGAAGATCCCCTAGAGACGGAAATGGCAACCCACTCCAGTATTCTTGCCTGGAGAATCCCATGGACAGAGAAGGCTGGCGGGCTATAGTCCATGGGGGTCGCAAAGAGTCAGACGTGACTCGAAGACTGAACACACGCACACATTACAAAGAAACCACTTCCGTTTTTGCTTTAGTAATAGTGAGTACTGCAGCTCATGCTGTAAGTCACTCACTACGTCCCAGTCATTGAGGGCGGCACCGGGTGCCAGGCGCTTTGTAAGAGTTGTGCTACTTATTCCTCGAAGTGATACTCTAAGGGGCGTATTATTCTCTCACTTCTACAAATTATAATCCAAAGCAGAGAGCTGAGTACCTGGCCCCAAACCTCATGGCTATTAAGAGGTATATGCACGGTTTCACCCAGGTCTTTCTCTCCCCTGGGACACAGCCAAGGGGATTTCACATGAATAACAGATCTGCAACAGCTATAAGCAGTAGGGGGTGGGAGGTGGAGGTGTCAAAATTTAATATCACACGGAAAGTCACAGTGGCCAGGCCGTGCCGACCACCGTCACTCACATAAACGGGCTCGCTGCCCCGAGGACAGGCACCACGCGATCACACCATCCATGACGCACGCTCTCTCTTCTGGAACTGGGGCGGGGTGGGGGGAGTGCGGGGTGTTCCATACTTCCTCACTCCCATCAGTACATGAACACACAGGCTCAGCCTCCTGAGGATCCCAGCAAGTGCCCTGGCTCAGGTTCCAGGAAGGACAGACCCAACAGACATTTTGCTTGTGTTTGAAGAGACATCGAAATCCCCGTTCACCATGCATTCAGGATGGTTTATCATTTGCTCAGTGGGCTGATGGCTTCCTATGCTCTTTGATTTCAGGCATCTCATCCTGCCTGGTGGAACTGACGAGAGCAAGGCAGCAGAGTCCTTACAGAGAGAGGGATGGAGTTATTTCACACTTGTGAATAAATAATCCTTTAAGAAACAGATTTGAGCTACAAGGAGAATTTTGGCTTAAACACTTACACACAATCATGACTTCTGTAATGTACACCCGCACCTCACCAAGAGTATTCCAATTAGGAAGTGGTTTCCCTCGCACCGGGATGTTTGAGGGCCATCTGAAGGTTGCGATTCAGACTGCCTTATTCAGTGTTTCATTGTCACTATATCTGACAGTAAATCCCTTATCTTCCAAATTAAATCCTCCCTTCGAAATCCTAAAACCAATATCTCAAATCCTTTTTCTTTCTCCCCACTCCCAACCCCTTGAAACACATATTATGTTGATTCTTCCTCCCCAGTAATCCCCAGAAGGGTCCCTTCCATGCTCCCGAGTTAAACCCTGCATTCAAGTGTAAATCTCCCCCTGTAACAATCTGGCCCCATAGGCACACCTCCCTCAGGTTTCCGGCTTCTGCTTTCCTTTCCTTTCACTTTTCAGTGGGACCCATTTTACCTTCCTCTCCTGCTCAGACTCTTCAGTCGTGTCCGACTCTTTGCAACCCCATGAACTATAGCCCACCAGGCTCCTCTGTCCATGGAGTTTTCAGGCAAGAATACTGGAGTGGGTTGCCATGCCCTTCTCCAGGGGGTCTTCCCAACCGAGGGATCGAACCCACGTCTCTTACGTCTCCTTGCAGTGGCAGACAGGTTCTTTACCACTAGTGTCATCTGACTGTAGAACTACCAAAAACCCAAGTAAGCAACCTGTTTCTCACAAAAAAAAAAGCAAAAGACAAATGTTTGGCCATATGCTCCTTCTGGATCGAATTTAAAAAGCTGATTCACCTATAGAAGGACTCTACTTCTGCCTACCCTGGACTGTGGACTCGTTGATGGTAAGAGATAAATAACCCTCCATGATACGTGAAATCAATAAAATCAGAAACATTTACTGAGCTCTTGCTTTGCGCCATACTCAGTGCATGAGGCCAGGATCAACAGTGGATTTCTGTAACTTTTCATGACCATCTGCACACACTTACATACCCAGGAAGCTTGGCCAGGGCAGGGCTAGGCCCACAAGCCCCCAGATGACCCTACATGTCTGCCTGAATATAGACAGTCTGAACTGCAGCCTTCAGACAGCCATCAAATAACCCAGAGTACGGGAAAAGTCTATTACAGTAGCCCACCAGTAGCTCCTCTGTCCATGGGATTCTCCAGGCAAGAATACTGGAGTGGTTGGCCATTCCCTTCTCCAGGGGATCTTCCCAACCCAGGGATGGAACCCAGGTCTCCTGCATTGCAGGTTAGAGTCTGCACCATCTGAGCCCCCAGGGAAGCCTAGTATAAGGGAAACAACTCCCCAGCTGGAATACTGCTCTTGGGGAGAAAAGGGTGCACATTACAGAAGCCAATGGCTGTTTATAAACAATTCTGGTAAGGGATATAGAAATAATAAAATACAAGCTTGAAAGTAATGTGCCAAAGATAAGAATGTTCACAACAGCACACAAATACTGACTCCAGCTCTTAGCTCAGGAAGATCATCTTCTTCACCCTTTTTACTTACATCTTGGCAGTTATTCACAATACGTAGTAACTGACAGATAACCTACTCATTTCCCCCATTAGGCAAGGAGTTCTTTAAAAGCAGCAAATGCTTGATTCACCGTTGAGGCCAGAGTATCCGGCACAGAGCTTTGTACCTGGCAACAAGTGTGTGCTCAGTGGATATTTCTGGAATGAATGAACAAGTGATGAGCCGTGAGAATGAGTGAGGTGGATCAGGAAAGCCTTCACGGAACAGGTAAGCCCTCTGCAAAGGTTTGAGATGTGAAAGCTCTTCAGGAAGTTGTGGGACTGCAAGTAAATAAATGCACTGGAGCACTGGGCTTGTCAGGGACAGAAAATCAGACTGGACCGGCAGGTGGGGCTGGGTGGGGAAGGCTTCATATGATGAGAGGTTGGACGTATTCCTGTGCAATGCACATACTGATGGTCCCTCTTCCTGGAGTCCCCCAGCCCCCTTAAGCTACTCCTCTCCTTCTGGCAAACATATCAACATATGGCCACACTTCATTAAAGAGAAGAGAGTGGGATGGGAATAAAATTTTCCTAAGGCTCACTCAACAACAACAAAGCTCAATTTTAGAAATGAGCAAAGGACTTGAATAGCCATTTCTGCAAAGAAGATACACAAATTGCCAATAAACACATGAATAGATGCTTAGTGTCACTGATCATTAGGAAACTGCATATCAAAACTGAAATGAGGTGACACTTCACACTCATTAGGATGACTATTATTTTAAAAAACACACACCCACACACAAAGAAAATAACAAGCGTTGATGGAGATGTGGGGAAACTGGAACCCTTGTGCATTGCTGGTGGGAATGGTACAGCCACTGTAGAAAATAGTATGCTGCTGCTAAGTCTCTTCAGTCGTGTCCAACTCTGCAACCCCATGGACTGTAGCCCACGAGGCTCATCTGTGCCTGGGATTCTCCAGGCTAGAATATTGGACTGGGTCACCATGCCCTCCTCCAGGGGATCTTCCTGCCCCAGGGATCGAATCCAAGTCTCTTATGTCTCCTTCACTGGCAGGCCGGTTCTTTACCACTAGCACCACCTGGGAAGTCCTTGAAAACAGTACAGTGGATCCTTAAAAATTTACACATAGCATTACCTACCATATGTAGGTAGTATAATTCCAACACTTCTCCTTCTGGGTACATATTCAAAAGAACTGAAGACATGAACAAATATTTGTATACCCATATCCTTAGCATTATTCACAGTAGCTGAAAGCGGAAACAACCCAAATATCCATCAACAAATGAATGAATAAGCAAAATGTGGTATATACATGCAGTGGAATATTATCCAACCTTAAAAAAGGAAGGACATTCTGAAAGAGGCTACAATGTGGATGAACCTTGAAAATATTAAGTGTGATGAGTCAGGCTCAAAAGGACAAATATTATATAATTCCATTTATAGGAGTTACCTACAATGGTCAAATTCACAGAGACAGAATCTGGAAGTTACTAGGGTTGGGGAAGGACAGATGGACAGTTACTTTTAACGGGTGCTGAGTTTTAATATGAGATTATGAAAACGTTCTTGAGCTGGTTGGCTATGATGCTTACATAGCAATATGGATATACTTAATACTATTGAACAAGCACTTAAAATGGTCACAATGATAAATATTTTGTATTTATTTTTTAAATGAAGTATAGTTGATTTAGCATTGTGTTCATTTCACATGTACAGCAAAGTGATTCAGGTATGCACATATATATGTATGTGTATGTATACACTTACAGATTCTTAAAATGATACATTTTAATTTATGTGTATTTTACTACAATTAAAAACTTAACATTAAAAATTTCCTAAGGCCTTGGTTTCTTCACCACAGTGGATTTGAAGGCCTGTGGAATACCCCACGGCTGCCAAATCGGCTCATTTCTCTCCCAATTAAAGAACTGGTACACCTTGTCTTGGGTACTCCCCTTGGACCCACTAAACCCGTTCACCTCTTTCAAATGCTTGAAGACTGTGCCTTTTTCCACAGAACATTTCAATCCTCTCTCCGCCCTGAAAGTCTTCCCCAGAGCTCACTGGGCTCCGAGAGGAAAGCATGGTGTCTCTCACTGTTAGACTGACCAGGTCGTCACTAAAATTTTTTAACTGAATTTGTTAAATTATTTTAACTGAAGTCCAGTTGCTTCACAATGTGTGCTAACTCCTGCTTAGAGCAAAGTGCTTTAGTTATATATTCGTTTCTCACGCTCTTTTCCATCAGTTCATCATGGGACATTGAATATAGCTCCCCGGACCCTACAGTAGGCCCTTATTGCTTAGCCACACTATATAATAGCTGTTAACTCCAACCTCCCACTTGGCAACCACAAACCTATTGTCTATGCCCATGAGTCTGTTTCCTGTTTAAGGAAAAGTTTCCTGGATAAGTTCATCTGTATCATATTTTAGATAGTGGTATCATAAGGTATTTGTCTTCCTTTTTCTGACTTACTTCACTTAGTATGATAATCTCTAGTTGCATCCATGTTGCTGCCAATGGCCTTATTTCATTCTTTTTTGTGGCTGAGTAGCTTCTCATTGTATATATGTGTTACATCTTCTCTATCCACACATCCGTCGATCAGCATTTAGGTTGTTTCCGTGTCTTGACTCTTCTGAATAGGGCTGCTGTGAACATAGGGGTGCATGTATCTTTTTTAAACTAGAGTTTTGTCTGGATATATGCCCAGGAGTGGGATTTCTGGATCACATGGCATTCGAATTTTGGTTCACTGAACTAACCTCTATACTATTTTCCATAGTGGCTGCAGCAATTTGCATTCCCACCAACAGTGTAGGAGAGTTCCCTTGTCTCCACAACCTCTCCAGCATCGGGTTACCTAAATTATCCCATCCATCTAAGACGCTAAGTGTTACCACTTGTTTATCAGCAGCCCATGAATAAGTGCCTTCCTATAGGTGAGCATGTTGTGAATCGTTTGAGGGAAGTGTCCTACAAAACTGTGAGAAGAAGAAAGGTCTGCCCTTGCCCTCAAGAAGCACCATGTCTATCCATCTCTCTCTGAGAGGTTCTTGCGGAAGAGAGAGACAAGATGGTGGCGGGAGCAGGCCAGGAGGCAAAGACCAGTGTCCTTGGACATCTGGGCACAAGTTTTCCAGTTCCTTACCGTGAATATAAATCAAGCATAGATGATCACCTGAAACATTAACTAATGCTAGCCAGTATTTCCAGTACTGAGTAGGCATACTTCCCCCACTCAGGCAGATGAGAGTTCTGTCTTTGTTTCCTCAGGGAAGTGCTGACACAAAAGAAAATGAGAGCAATAGTCTGAGAGAACAGGGCTTTGAGTTTCAAAAGCCTAGGACTTGGGGCATAAACAAAAGATTTGGAATAAAATGTGATCCGTCAGAATCAGTTTTTCCTGAGATTTCAGTTTAGTTCACTCGCTCAGTCATGTCCGACTCTTTGCAACCCCATGGACTGCAGCATGCCAGGCCTCCCTGTCCATCACCAATTCCCAGAGTTTATTCAAACTCATGTCCATCAATTTGGTGATGCCATCCAACCATCTCATCCTCTGTCATCCCCTTCTCCTCCTGCCCTCGATTTTTCCCAGCATCAGGGTCTTTTCAAACGAGTCAACTCTTCACATCAGGTGGTCAAAGTATTGGAGTTTCAGCTTCAACAAGAGAGCTGAATAAAGTTTTCCCCAGCTGGGGAAAGGGGAAGAAGAGTCAGGGATGAGAAACCTTTGACTCTCTCCAAGGGCTCTGTCCCCTGTCCCAGCCCAAATAAATCAAGGCTTGGTATCCCAAGAGAGCCCAGGGCCCTGCCTCATGCTAGGAGACCCCAAAGACCTAGTAAGACCACTGACTCCCCACACCTGCAGCTCAGGAGCAGTAGAGAAGACTCGCTGGGTGAGTATGAAGGTAGGAGGTCTTGGTCGTCTTTCTGAGTTTCCTGTGGCCTCAGAATTACAGGGGAGGAAATGCCATGCCCATGTGCCAGGAGGGCCTTCAGGCAGCTAAGAGTCAGACCCAGAAAGGACAGTGTAGAATCAGAAGCCCCAGGAGTAATCGAGTTGAACAAATGACGTCACCAAGTTAGAATGATGACGTCCCAACAAGTGTGTGGGCAGATGACAGCCCTGGACCAGACTTCCACCCCTCACTTCCGTGGTCTGACACAAAGCCCCTCCCACATCACCAGAAATGAGTCCTGTAAAACGGAGTATTTCCTGTCATACCCATAAACAAGGATGTCACAGCCATCGGCTATTCCAGCCCTCCAAATGTAAATTTCTGGGTCCGGAGGGCACCCTGGAAAAACAATCCAGCAGCCATCGAGATGCTGCCACTCCCTACACTGAGTGAAGAACTAAGGATATAAAAATTCAGATTCAGTACGCTGGACCGAGATACCTGAGATGCATATGAAAAAAAAAAAAAAAAAGATTTCAGTCAGCCCAGACTCTTAGATCTTCCCATACATTGAAAAGCAATAAGTTCCTTGAGATATATAATTTTCCTTCAGTTCAGTTCAGTTCAGTCACTCAGTTGTGTCCGACTCTTTGCGACCAAATGGACCAGAGCACGCCAGGTCTCCCTGTCCATCACGAATTCCCAGAGTTAGTCAAGCTCATGTCCATTGAGTCAATGATGCCATCCAACCATCTCATCCTCTGTTGTCCCCTTCTCCTTCTGTCTTCAAACTTTCCCAGCATCAGGGTCTTTTCAGATGAGTCAGTTCTTCCCATCAGGTGGCCAAAGTATTGGAAAAGTTTCAGCAAAAGAAATGCAAAAAGGCAAAATGGTTGTCTGAGGAGGCCTTGCAAATAGCTGTGTAAAGAAGAGAACCAAAAGGCAAAGGAGAGAGGGAAGACATACCAATTTGAATGCAGAGGTCCAAAGAATAGCAAGGAGAGATAAGAAAGACTTCCTCAGTGATCAGTGCAAAGAAATAGAGGAAAACAATAGAATAGGAAAGACTAGAGATCTCTTCAAGAAAATTAGAGATGCCAAGGGAACATTTTATGCAAAGATGGGCACAATAAAGGACAGAAGTGGTATGAACCTAAAAGAAGCAGAAGATATTAAGAAAAGGTGGCAAGAATACACAGAAGAACTATACAAAAAAGATTTTCAGGACCCAGATAACCATGATGGTGTGATCGCTCACCTAGAGCCAGGTATCCTGGAATACCTAGTCAAATGGGCCTTATGAAGCATCACTACAAACAAAGTTAGTGGAGGTGATGGAATTCCAGCTGAGCTATTTCAAATCCTAGAAAATGATGCTGTGAAAGTGCTACACTCAATATGCCAGCAAATTTGGAAAACTCAGCAGTGGCCACAGGACTGGAAAAGGTCAGTTTTCATTCCAATCCCAAAGAAAGGCAATGCCAAAGAATGCTCAAACTACCGCACAATTGCACTCATCTCACATGCTAGTAAAGTAATGCTCAAAATTCTCCAAGCCAGGTTTCAGCAATGCGTGAACCATGAACTTCCAGATGTTCAAGCTGGATTTAGAAAAGGCAGAGGAACCAGAGGTCAAATTCCCAACATCCATTGGATCATCAAAAAAGCAAGAGAGAAAAAAAAAAAAAAGCAAGAGAGTTTCAGAAAAACATCTAATTCTGCTTTATTGACTATGCCAAAGCTTTTGACTGTGTGGATCACAACAAACTGTGGGAAATTCTTAAAGAGATGGGAATACCAGACCACCTGACCTGCCTCCGGAGAAACGTGCATGCAGGTCAAGAAGCAACAGCTAGAACTGGACATGGAACAACAGACTGGTTCCAAATCGGGAAAGGAGCACATCAATGCTGTATGTTGTCACCCTGCTTATTTAAGTTATATGCAGAGTACATCATGAGAAACGCTGGGCTGGATGAAGCACAAGCTGGAATCAAGATTGCCAGGAGAAATATCAATAATCTCAGATATGCGGATGACACCACCCTTGTGGCAAAAAGTGAAGAAGAACTAAAGAGCCTCTTGATGAAAGTGAAAGAGGAGAGTGAAAAATTTGGCTTAAAACTCAACATTCAGAAAACTAAGATCATGGCGTCTGGTCCCATCACTTCATGATAAATAGATGGGGAACCAGTGGAAACAGTGACAGGCTTTCTTGTTTGGGGCTCCAAAGTCACTGCAGATGGTGACTGCAGCCATGAAATTAAAAGACGCTTGCTCCTTGCAAGAAACGCTATGACCAACCCAGATAGCCTATTAAAAAGCAGAGACATTAGTTTGACAACAAAGGTCCATCTAGTCAAAGCTATGGTTTTCCAGTAATCATGTATGGATATGAGAGTTGGACTATAAAGAAAGCTGAGCACCAAAGAATTGATGCTTTTGAATTGTGGTTTTGGAGAAGACTCTTGAGAGTCCCTAGGACAGTAAGGAGATCCACCCAGTCCATCCTAAAGGAAATCAGTCCTGAATATTCATTGGAAAGACTGATGCTGAAGCTTTTCCAATACTTGGCCACCTGGTGGGAAGAACTGACTCATCTGAAAAGACCCTGATGCTGGGAAAGTTTGAAGACAGGAGGAGAAGGGGACAACAGAGGATGAGATGGTTGGATGGCATCACCAAATCGATGGACATGAGTTTGTGTAAACTCCGGGAGTTGGTGATGGGCAGGGAGGCCTGGCATGCTGCAATCCATGGGGTCACAAAGAGTCAGACACAACTGAGGGACTGAACCGAACTGAATGAAGTTAATGGTGACCTCCTTCAAAAGGTCCCATGCATGCATTGCCCTACTCAATGCTCCAGACCCTGCAGCAGGCCACTGTCAACCCACACCTTCGCCAGAGACTCCTGGACACTCAGGGCAAGTCTGGGTCAGTCTCTTGTGGAGTCACTGCTCCTTTCTCCTGTGTCCTGGTGAGCAAAAGTTTCTGTTTGTGCCATCCAAGGGTCTGTTTCCCCAGTCCTGTGTAAGTTCTGTCTGCTTTATGGTGGGGTCAGTGGCGACCACTTCCAAGAGGGCTTATGCCATACCCAAGTCTGCTGCACCCAGAGCCCCTGTTTCTGTGGCAGGCCACTGCTGACCCATACCTTCACAGGAGACACTCACACACAGTTCTGGCCCAGTCTCTGTGGGGTCTCTGGGTTCTGGTGCACATAAGGTTTGTTTGAGCCCTCTCAGCATCTCTGGTGGGTAAGGGGTTTGATTCTAAATGTGATTTTGCCCCTCCTGCTGTCTTGCTGGGGCTTCTCCTTTGCCCTTGGAGGTGGGGTATCTTTTTTGGTGGGATCCAACATTCTGCAGTCAATGGTTGTCCAGCTGCGGGTTGTAGTTCTGGAGTTGTGGCATGAGATGGCGGAGTAGAAGGATGTGCGCTCATCTTCTCCTGTGAGAGCTCCAAAACTACAACTCGCTGTTGGTTTTCCTTCATTAACAATAATCTGCTGATGTTCTGACTACCTGCCCCTTATTGCAAGCTTCTGTATAGCCCACCCCACCCCCACAACCTCCCCCGCGCCCGCACCTCTCCAGAACAGTTCCCTCAGCGTCACCAGAGATACTGTCTCCCAGGCTTGAAGTCATAAAATTTCCCACCAAATAAAACATAACTCTTAACTTTTCAGCTTCGACTTTTTCTTAAATCAACAGTCCCTATTCCAGGAAAGGGAGAGGAGACTCAGGGTTGATTCCAGTTAAGGGTCTACCTCTTAGTGGGCTAAAAATACAAACCAGGTCTGCCCTGACAAAGGAAACAAAATAAGCCAGATTTCTTAAAAACGTGAGTCTGTGGTCTGTGACTGTAACTGGTACATATTAGTGTGTTTGTTACTCGTTCATTAATATCCAGTAGAGTCACATTTTACTTGAGGGTTAAGTTCCAAAGTTGGCCACTGAAGTGAAAATCAAATGTATTCACAAGCACCCTTGAAAATTTTCTTGATTTACTCCTAACAATACAGTACTGTGCCATTATTCAGTACGTTCAAAGCAACCAGCTTTTCTTGCAGCTTTGAAACAGATTGCTGGTTTGTATTTTCCAATCAAGCACCAAATATAGTAATTGGCTTTTGTTTAGAAGTATGTTGTGCAAAAAAAATTTTTGTAAGTGTTTTATTCTCAAATGCTCAAATCACACACATGTTATGGTTCGATCATACAAAAGAACAAAGGGAAAGACAGGGCCAAAACCGTCCCTTCGTCATTCAGGCTGTGCTCGTGAGTGGGGTAGAAGGAGACTCTCACCCATAACTTAACCTGTCACCTTCTGCTCCTCGAAGAACATAACACAGGATTCACGAGTCCTGGCCATATGCATTTCGTGGTCTGTTTTTCCTTTAAAGCTAACTCACTTAGTGGTGGGACCTGAGTGAAAAGAACATTCTGGAAACTCTCTGCCAGTGGCAACCTCACCCCAACCTTGAGGCAAGACTTGGTATTTCTTCACATTCACCAAAAGACCCTCCCACTCCAAAGCATTAGTCAGACATGTTTTTCAGAAGGTTCTGCAAGTGACTCGCAGAGGGTTATATCCTGCGGTGTACAGCTTCGTGCAGAAAGTCCCCACGAAGCATCCTTCTCAGGCAGCCCTCCCCACCTTACAGCTGCGCGGTCTCCTCTCTCTCACCACCATCCTCCCCCACCGGCATTCTGCCTTCCGAGCTCCCTGCCTCCTTCCCCTTCCTCTGTTCCTCTGTCTCTCCAGCTTCTGTACTCACATTCATCCATTCCAACCTACCGCCTCTCAGTCATCAACCCTCCCAGCAAAAAATTCCCCCCACCTGCCCAAATCCACTCTCTTTAAAGGTAAAGGATAAACAACAAGGTCTGTTGTATTCCGTTTCCCTTGATTAAAGCATAATGGGAAAGAATATTTTAAAAAAGAATATATAAGTGTGGAACTGAATCACTTTACTATATAGCAGAAATTAATACAACACTGTAAATTAACTCTACTTCAATTTTTTAAAAAGGTAAAAGATGATATATAACCATTCCCCCCACCCCCGCATATGTCTATTTCACATTAGCTAGTTATGAATACAACCTGGATTTAGCTCACTACCTTATCAGCTACCACTTCTTAATGAACTAAATATGCCAGATACTTCATATGTGTTATCCCAATGACTTCCTAACAGTAAGTCTGGGAATGTGGTCCAAGTCACAGATGTGGGAACTAAGGGTCCAGGAGGGGAAAGTCATATTCCAAAAGTCATGGAGCTCAGCCTCAAGTCCCTAGGTTTATTCACTGCACTACACTGCCTTCAGCCCAAGGAGAGTAAAACTTCTTTATCACCTGCACTTCCCTTTCACATCACAGTTGCTCAGGCAGTCAAACTTTCGGGCAAGCGTCCTGGAGTGGCCGTCAACTCAGGGTTCAGCCCCATCCCCCAGATCATGGTGCCCAAGAAAAGAATGGTAACAAAACCAGTTGGCTAGTTGACCTAACTTCTTCTCCCGACCTTCCCCTTAGGAGAGGCCATGTGACACAATTCTGACCAATGACATATAATGGAGGTCTCTGGTTGAGGTTCTGGGGGACCTCTTCAAAAGGAACAGACCGGCTGGCCTTTCCCTCTGCCAGCCTGAAACCTAGATGCCACGTCTGGAGATGCAGCAGCCGTCTTGCGCTCACATAGACAAAAGGCACCTGCTAAGATGATGCGGTGGAAAGACTTAAAGAACCCCGACAACACGGTTTCGGCTGTGGATCACCTAGCCTGGTCGGCTTTTTATGGGAGAAAAATGAACTCATTAGTTGGTGAAGCCACTGTTAATGAGGTTTTTTGTACCTTGCAGTCAAATGCGTTCCTAATTAATCCGGTCACTTCCTGTGATGCTTGACAGTTAACAAGCGGTCTCTTTTCTGCCATAGGACACACCTGAATAACACACAGTAGCCAAGGACTGACCACTGGGCTGCCCACTCAAGCATACCCCAGGAGCTTCCTCCTCTGATTTAAAGCCATCAGAACTCTCCTACTTGGGACCATCAGGCCAAACTCATTTTGCAAACTCATTTTGCAAACATTACATCTAAATGAATCAAAGTTATACAGGCTGCGCCTTCAAGGAGTATGGAATTAAAAGGATTAAAACAATCATATGCTCATGGGGAAAGTTCTTTTCTTATTTCCATAAATTTTGCTTTTAATGGCCTGCTCCCCATGGGTGGATGGTGTCTCTCGCTTATCTCAGGAGGGCTCCTGATGCACTGTGAGTTCTGAATAGCAGAGTTAAGGTCGGAAAAGGAAATTCTGCTGTGTCATTTTCAAAACCACTAAGTGGGTTCCCTAATGACTCTGGGCTAGGAGTTTTGAACATCTGAAAACCAAAGGAGACACCAAGTCTGCCGAAAAGAACCCAGCAGGTTGGCCGCCTGGCAGCCACTGTGCGCCTCGCATTGAATGCCACTTAATAACCACAACGCCAGCGAGTGGTGGGCTTTGTTGTATTCATGCTGGCATCGAAGGGCATTGAAGAGCCCTTGGCCTTTCTGGGCACCGCCGCTGCTCAGAAGCCAAGCTCAGATATCTCAGGACAGGCTGCGCCACATTGAGGCTCATACATTCCAAAAATTTAGACATTAACCCCTATTTACAGCATTTGTTCACAGCATACGGCCGAGAACCTTTTTAGTAAATCACTTGAGATAAGCTGTCTGGCCCCAAATAAAAGATGTTTGCCAATTTCTTGGTAAGGCAGAAGAAGAGCTCTTTATCAAAAGCATATTAGCATATTTTGCCTCATTAATAACTATACTGCAGCATTAATTTGCCTAATTATCACATTTGGAATTCAACATGGTATCTAATTAATTCAAAACTCAAAAAACAAATCCAGAATTATAAAGCACGCCGACAGTCTGGTGCTTTTGTAGTCCTTCTTTCCTATGTGCGTGTGTTTGTGTGTGTGTGCGCCTGTGTTTACTCACTGAAATTCTTTATTCCGTTCCATGTAATAAAAATTCACTGTTTTAATAAAATGTTTTTTTCCTAATGAGGTGATTCTCTGCTAAGCTTAGCAGTTTTGTTTTCTAAGTTACCTTCAGCTCTCTTGCTCTTATATATATATTATATATATTTGCTTTCTTCTTCATAAGCCTCTCTTAAGGTTTTCAAAAATATGTACTTCAAGAGCAAAAAGATGAAGCCTTTTTGGTTTAAGGAACTGTGTCAATGCCTTTCTTTACCTGCCAATGCCTTTACCACTAAGTAAACTAACAGTATTTGTCCGCATTTTCTCCTCCGTGGAAAGTCCTCCTAACCAGATTGCAGAAGCCCAGAGTAAACATTAGTCAACACAAATCAAAAATAAAAATCAGAGCCTATCAGTGGAAGCTTCCTGACAGGTTTGAGTTGGTTAAAAATAAAACTGCACAAAACTTTAGTTCAGGGCTCAAAACAACAGCTTTAGACTCAACAATAATATCCTCTCCATTCACCCATGGGCTTCTTACTTCCCACAAGAATATCTGATTGTAACAATAGACCATATGCTGCCATTGTTGTGGAAAGATACAGAAAAGACTTAGATCTACATGACATTATACAGGGGGAAAATGGTTGTTTAAGTAAATGCTTTCTCCACTATGCTGGCTTCGAGGCTATTTTTAGGGCAGAGTTAAAGTCGTGGCTAAGAACAGTCAGGTCAGGTCAATGCACTAGGGAAATTCAGATTTTAAAAGGTGCTGGTAACTACCCAATGGGAAATGCAGCTCTGGCAATCTAAGCCTTAAAACGTGGAGCCTGCCTTCTTCAGGTAGTTCATTCTAGCTCAAAGAGCAGATATTTATAGATTATGAGGCATCTCCTGCTATAGGTCAGATTCCCACCAACAATAGTCTACTTCACTTGGCAGATAATTGCCTATACGAAAGCATATTTCACCCACTCCAAAACAAAAAGTCTAGGGTTTTTGTTTCTGCTGTAGCATCCTCAGGACCAAAATTAATCCAAATCCAGCAATCCAAGCCATGAATATCAGCAACGACCAAGGTAAAAATGTAATTGCTCTGCCGTTGAGTTTTTCCCTCTGGTATGTCTAACATCAACATGCCCTTAATCCTTGAGATCACTGCCACAATGAACAACCTTAAAATAAGTCTAACAAACTTTCACCTTGCATGATCCTTTGGTAGAAGGAGGACCTCTCAAGGTCTTGATATCTTGTTTTATTATCTCAGGATCAGGAATAATTCACAAATTTTTCAATACGAAAAAACAAACGCCACCATAAATTGTTTCCTAAGTCTTTGAGTCTCCTTCTGTTTTGTAAGTTCATTTGCCGGGGGGACAGGATAGTTAGGGACTTAGGGAAGGTCATGGACACACTGCTATATTTAAAATGGATAACCAACAAAGACCTATTGTACAGCACATGGAACTCTGCCAGCGTGACATAGCCTGGATGGGAGGGGGTTTGGGGGAGAATGGATACAAGTATAGGTGTGGCTGAGTCCCTTCGCTGCTCACCTGAAACTATCACATTTGTTAATCGGCTATACCCCAAAACAAAATGTTTTTGGCGTTAAAAGAAAAGACAAAGGCCTCAGGAAAACAGGAGTCAATAAATCTTCAACAGAAGAATGAATCCATTTCAACCCAAGCTATGAAATAACCCCACAGTCAACTCTGCCTTGGGGCTTCCCAGGTGCACTAGTGGTAAAGAATCTACAGGAGACATAAAAGATGCGGGTTCGATCTTTGGGTCAGGAAGATCCCCTGGAGGAGGTCATGGCAACCCAGTCCCATATTCTTGCCTGGGAAATCCCACGGACAGAGGAGCCTGGTGGGCTACAGTCCATAGAATCCCAAAGAGTCAGACACGACGGAAGCGAATTAGCACGCAGGCACGCACACCGCGCTGTCTTGTCCCAGAGCCAGTAGACTGATCCTCTGGGCGCTGCCCACTGCAGCGCCCAGGTCTGCCCTCCACTAGCACGTGGTGAGCCTGCTGACGGACACAGGCTCCCACTAAATCACCAGTCAAAGGAGGGAAAAGGCATTAACGTTTCTCTCGTGCTTCTCTGAAAATAGGCCTGAGTCCACATCATAAAGCTGCCACGCCATCAGGAAAGATTTACTGTTTATTCAGGAGACACTGAGGCCCCGAATAACAGGGGTCTGAGGTTAAACAGCATAAGCAAGGATCTGTGAAAGACACACACCCCACCCCTGCATGTTCATATATGTGAGCCTGGGGCAGCGTAGACTGGGCTTCCCAAACCTCAAAAAAATTTGCAAGGAAATAAAAAATAAAGCCCAAAGCATTTTTTTAATCCTTCATGCTCAATAAAGGCTCTGCAGACATAAAATCCCTCATTTAAATGGCTTCAGTTTAAATATAAAATGTATTTTACAGGAAAAAGATTTTATGACCATTAAATGCTTGCTGTATTCCAACAAAGAAGGAAACTGACCTTGATTCTGAGTCCCCTGCCTCTTCCTCCCTTTTATTATCCTTACTGTTACTTACTGAACATACTTTCATTATTTCCTCTCCTTTTTAGGGCAACAATCATTTCCCCTAGAAGGTTAGAAAATGTGCATTGTTTTCTCAAGACAATCCAACAGACAGTTTCGCAAAGAAGCATTAATAAAAGAATAGAGCTGAGACTCTGGAGACCAAAGAAACTCATTCTTGGAGACTCAGAATGGAAACTGGCTTTTTCAGGTCTTCCAGACTGGATGTGAAGGGGAAAGGGGAAATTCAAAAAGCAAGTAGTGTGGCAAAAGGAAGATGAAAGACGAAGAAATAGCCCTTCCAGAAGTTATAAATAAGAAATAACCAGGGAAAACAGAAGAGACAAAAATCATCCCCCTCCTGGTAGAAACTCATTAATGGGTGCACAGCAAAACATTAAGTGTGATGTCCCCAAAGTGACTCGGTGTACCTGTATCCATCAAGGTCCCGGAAGGTTACAAATGGCACACTCAGGATGAGCAAGCCAACTGTCTTCATTCAGGGGCTGATGTACAATAGCGTTGGCAGTGTTTAGGGAAACACAGGAGACAGTGTAGTTCCCAGGGCTAGTGACCTAATGTTACCAACCCCTAAGCCCAAAGGGAGGGAGTGGGTATTGAAATCCAGAAAATGCTGAGTGAAATAAGTCACACAGAAACACTGTGATATCACATTTATGTAGAATCTTAAAAATACAATAAATTAGTGAATGTAACAAAAAAGAAGCAGATTCACAGATATAGAGAACAAACTAGTGGTTACCAGTGGGGTGATGGAAGGGGAGGGGCAATCCAGGGGAAGGGAAGTAAGAAGTACAAACTATTGGATATCAAAGAAATTACAATGGGCTTCCCGGTGGTGCTATCACTAAAGAGCCTGCCTGCCAATGCAGGAGACGTAAAAGATGCAGGTTCGATCCCTGGGTCGGGGAGATCCCCTGGAGGGGAAAATGGCAGCCCCCTCCAGTATTCTTGCCGGGAGAATCCCATGGACAGAGGAACCTGGCGGGTTATAGTCCGTGGGGTTGCAAAGAGTTGGACAAGACTGAGCACACATACATGAAGCTACAGTAAGTAAAATAAAATAAGCTGTAAGGATATATTGTACAACAGACATACATCTAATGTTTTATAATAACTATAAATGAGGCATAACCTTTAAAAATTTTGAATAGCTATATTGTACACCTGTAACTTATATGATACTGTACAGCAACTATATTTTAATCCAAAAAAAGGGGGGGGGGAACTGCAAGGAAAGAGTCATCTGTCAGGAGCCATGGCCTTTAGTAGAGAACTCAGTGGAGAGAAAACTGGGGAAATCAACACCCCAATGTCACTTCTCACCCGTCTGGCCCCCAGCGCCCTGTTTGCATCTCATGTCAGCCAAACCCAACTGTCAGCCAGGGCAGGGCACCCATGGGGCAGTGAAGGCAGGTCAGCCCACCAGGTCCCAGAGCAGAGCAGAGCAGAGGAGGGTGGACACAGAGGCCATCAGCACCCCATGGCCAAGAGTTCAAACCAACAGGAAGAAAGGGAAAAGTCAGTCAGACCAAAACCTCACGGCAAGCTTGGTGAATTCACAGAAACCTCTGATATTTGGCAGACCTAGATTCAAATAATGCCCAGCCTTGTCAAAACCTGTATACTGCTAAAAATCTTACACACTGAGCCTGTTTCTACTCCCAGAAAACGGGGATAATACCACACAGCTCTGTGAGAATCATAAGGAGGCAAAGCCAAATATTTAATGCATGCTAAGTCGCTTCAGTCTTCACCAACTGCTGGTGACCCCACGGACTATAGCCCGCCAGGCTCCTCTGTCCTCGGGATTCTCCAGGCAAGAATACTGGAGTGGGTTGCCATGCCCTCCTCCAGGGGATCTTCCAGACCCGGGGTTGAACTCACGTCTCTTTACATCTACCTGCATTGGCAGATGGGTTCTTTACCACTAGTGCTACCTGGGAAGCCACAGACTCTCAATAAACACTGGTTGCTCCCCTCTCCCCATTCATCCTTCTGCCCTGTCTACAAAGACTATTAAGGGAACTCCCGTTACAAAGGAAAAAGAGGAGGAGACTTGAGTCACCAGTCTTTGTGGGTGTAGACACCGTTTCACTGTGTCTGGAGGACTCGAGGACACTGGACACCACCCTCAGCATCGGCTGTTCTGCCCAGTAGCCTGGGGCCAGAGAGGGAGCCAGGAATGGCCGAACCCGAAGCTTCCGAAGAGCCTCTCCTGCATCGCACCACGCATGCTCCGTGGGCTGGACCACTGGTTCCATGGAGTCGCCGATGGGTGTGTCACGTGCCCGAACCGCGGTAGGATCAGCGGATCATCTTTGTCCTTCTGGACCCGTTTTCCTCTAACTCACCTTGGATCAGACACAAGAGAGCATTGAGACAGGACCACGTTACCTGCAAATTCCTTGTAAGAACCTCATGTTGGGCTCTTTTTTGTAACTTTCTTCTTTTAAAAACTGTATTTACTTAAATAAATTTATTTTTTTAATTAATTTATTTATTTACTTGGAGGATAATTGCTTTACCAATGTTTTGATGGCTCTTGCCGTACATCAGTATGAATCAGCCATAGGTGTACATGTGTCCCCTCCACCCTGACCTCCCCCCCACCTCCCTCCTCTCCCTATCCTTTCAGGTTGTCACAGAGCACCGGCTTTGGGGGCCCTGCTTCATACCAAAATGCACACTGCTTATCTGTTTTACATATGGTAAGGTATATGTTTCAATGTGATTCTTTCTTTTAATTGAAGTATAATTGCTTTATAATGTGTTAGTTTCTGCTGTACAGCAAAGTGAATCAGCTATGTGTGTGTGTGTGTGTGTGTATACATATATATATATATATATATATCCCCTCTCTACTGAGCCTCTCCCCTAACCCTGTACCCCCATCTCCATCCCACCCCCACCACCCCACCCCCCACCCTCCACCCCGAGGTCATCAAATGAGGTATCGCCTCACACCTGTCAGGATGGCCTTCTCAAAAGATCTACAAACAATAAATGCTGGAAAGGGTGTGAAGCAAAGAGAATCCTCTTCCACTGTCGGTGGTAATGTAAATTGATACAACCACTGCAGCGAACAATATGGAGATTCCTTAAAAAACTAAAACTAGGGTCTTTTTTTAGGTACAATGCCTGTCTGTTTCTTTTTTGTCTTCTGAGAGATTCAGCGTCTCCTTCCTCAGGGCCACCCCCCACCAGCACAAGGATTGCCCAGCACTCTAGTTTCCACGAGACACAGAAAAGAAACTTTACAGCTCTTCTGCACTAAAATGTAATAACTTTCTCCACACGGCTGCACAAAGGATTTCTCTGGGAACAAGGGACCAAGTTTCACAGTTGCATAAATATAAACTAAAGGAGAAATCCATCTTCGAGTCTGCAGGCACAGTCAACAATCCCATTTTTCAAGAGTCTCAAGGTCATTCTTCACTCTGTGTTCTTTCGGCTGGGCTTTAAAGTTAAGCTAGTTTAATAATTCATGACATCATGCCCATTAAAATATGGGTATTTGCTACCAAAGGAAACAGCTTTTCTTTTTTTCCCCTTTCACGGTGGAAGAGGCCCAGACAAGCCCCCACCTAGGACAACAGCGACGTTCCGCAGCTCTAACTGATGAAGTTTTGGAGACAGGCTTGCAATTTCGTCTGCTGCTGCACAGAACCAGTCTCATCATGAAAAGCCAGCGCCATATGCCAGAGGAGACAGGTTAAGCCTCTTAAATGTTCCTGACAACAATGAGCTTTCATTTGGAAAAAGTAAACATCTGCCTCGGGGGGGAAAATAATCCACAAAACAATGGAGATGGTTATTTGTTTGTTTGATTTATTGTGACCACAAGCGGGGCTGGGGGGTTTCAGATGGCCATGATAAATTCAAAGACAGAGAATCTCCCAAGCCTTTAAAAAATATTTTTGAAACTTTTTTTTTTATTGGAATGCAGTTGATTTACATTGTTGTCTTGGTTTTTGCTGTAAGGCACAGTGATTCAGTTACACATACACCCATATTCACTCTTTTTGGATTCTTTTCCCTATAGGTCATTACAGAATATTGAGTAGAGTTCCCTGTGCTATCCAGTAGGCCCCTATTAGTTCTCTATTTTATACATAGTAGAGTGTTCATGTCAGTCCCAATCTCCCAATTTACGTCTCCCTCTCCATTCCCCCCTGATAACCATGTTTGTTTTCTACAACTAAGACTCTCTTTCTGTCTTGTAGAAAAGTTCATTTGTACCATTTTTTTAATTCCACCTATAAATGGCAACACATGATATTTGTCTTTCTTTTATCATTCAGCCAGAAAAAGAACGAAATAATGCCAATTGCGGTCACATGGATGGACCCAGAGATTGTCATACTGAGGGAAGTTAGCCAGACTGTGAAACTTTCTTTTAAAGACATCAAAGCGGAGCCTGGCCTGCTATAGATAATTACAGGGAGGAGCTCTTTATTTCAAAGATTAGGAAAGAGAAGACCAGAATTCAGTCCTGGGCTCTGCCACTGCTAGTTATGAATCTTGGGCAAATATATTTGACTTCTTGGGGCCACATGTTCCACATCTCTAAATGAGGGTCAAAATGAAATATATTCCACTAAGTCAAAAAGCTATTATGGGACACCAGTGATTTATGACTTTAGAAGGACTTTGTAAACTGTACAGGAAAACAAATGTTAAGGTGGTAGTTGGTATTAAACAGACAAAAGGGACATTTGGCTCTACACTTTTAAAAGTCAAAAGACAGAAGATTTATTGCCTACATGGGGAAAAGGAGATCGCTCTTATTTATGCATCTTCCCTGAAGTGGCTGCAGCGCCCAGCTTGCCTTGATGTGACTGCATTTACAGCTGACCTCGCCACCTGACGGTCACCTGGGAAAAGCCAGCCCACGGTTATCACTGGTCTACCTGGAAAGAAGGAAAGATGATAATCATTGTTATCAATCCCTATGGTTTTCAAAGTCCTTTTAGACATTTTTTTTAATGTGACAGTTTTTAAAACTATAACCGTGTATATTTAACCTTATACAAAACTTGAGAAAATTGAGACTCTGAAAGACTAGATCGCATGTAAATTGGAAGACCGTTAGTTCAGTCACTCAGTCATGTCCGACTCTTTGTGACCCCATGGACTGCAGCATGCCAGGCATCCCTATCCATCACCAACTCCTGGAGCTTGCTCAAACTCATGTCCACTGAGCTTGCTCAGACTCATGTGATGCCATCTCATCCTCTGTCATCCCTTCTTCTCCTGCCTTCAATCTTTCCCAGTATCAGGGTCTTTTCCAACAAGTCAGTTCTTCACATCAGGTGGCCAAAGTATTGAAGCTTCAGCTTCAGTATCAGTTCTTCCAATGAATATTCAGGACTGATTTCCTTTAGGATGGACTGGTTGGATCTCCTTGCAGGCCAAAGGACTCTCAAGAGTCTTCTCCAACACCACAGTTTAAAAGCATCAGTTCTTTGGCACTCAGCTTTCTTTATGGTCCAACTCTTAAATCCACATAACTACTGGAAAAACCATAGCTTTGACTAGATGGACCTTTGTTGGTAAACTAATGTCTCTGCTTTTCAATATGCTATCTAGGTTTGCAATAGCTTTTCTTCCAAGGAGCAAGCGTCTTTTAATTTCATGGCTGCAGTCACAATCTGCAGTGATTTTGGAGCCCGAGAAAATAAAGTCTGTCACTGTTTCTATTGTTTCCCCATCTATCTGCCATGAAATAATGGGACTGGATGTCAGATTTTTTGTTTTTTGAATGCTGAGTTTTAAGCTAGCTTTTTCACTCTTCTCTTTCACTTTTATCAAGAAGCTCTTTGGTTCTTCTTTGCTTCCTGCCATAAGGGTGGTGACATCTGCATATCTGTGGTTATTGATATTTCTCCTGGTAATCTTGATTCCAGCTTGTGTTTCATCCAGTTTCACATTTTGCATATGTGCTCTGCATATAAGTAAATAAGCAAGGTGACAATATACAACCTTGATATACTCCTTTCCCTATTTGGAACCAGTCTGTTCCATGTCTGGTTCTAACTGTTGCATCTTGACCTGCACACAGATTTCTCAGGAGGCAAGTAAGGTGGTCTGGTGTTCCCATTTTTTGAAGAACTTTCCACACTTTGTTGTTATCCACACAGTCAAAGGATTTAGTATAGTCAATGAAGCAGAAGTAGATGCTTTTCTGGAATTCTTTTGTATTCTCTATGATCCAACAGATGTCAGCAATTTGATCTCTAGTTCCTCTGCCTTTTCCAAATCCAGCTTGAACATCTGGAAGTTCTAAGTTCACGTACTACTGAAGCCTGGCTTGGAGAATTTTGAGCATTACTTTGCTAGCGTGTGAAATGAGCACAACTGTACAATAGTTTGAACATTCTTTGGCATTGCCTTTCTTTGGGATTGGAATGAAAACTGACCTTTTCCAGTCCTGTGGCCACTGCTGAGTTTTCCAAATTTGCTGGCATATTGAGTGCAACACTTTCACAGCATCATCTTTTAGTACTTGAAAGAGTTCAGTTGGAATTGGATCACCTCCACTAGCTTTGTTCATAGTGATGCTTCCTAAGACCCACTTGACTTCACACTCTGTGATGTCTGGCTCTAGGTGAGTGATCTCACCATCGTGATTTTCTGGGTCGTGAAGATCTTTTTTGTACAGCTCTTCTGTGTATTCTTGCCACCTCTTCTTAATATCTTCTGCTTCTGTTAGGTCCATACCATTTCTGTCCTTTATTGTGCCCTTCTTTGCATGAAATGTTCCCTTGGCATCTCTAATTTTCTGGAAGAGATCTCTAGTCTTTCCCATTCTGTTGTTTTCCTCTATTTCTTTGCATTGATCGCTGAGGAAATCTTTCTTATCTCTCCTTGCTATTCTTTGGAACTCTGCATTCAAATGGGTTTATCTTTCCTTTTCTCCTTTGCTTTTCACTTCCCTTCTTTTCACAGCTATTTGTAAGGCTCCTCAGACAAGCATTTTGCTGTTTTGCATTTCTTCTTCTTGGGGATGGTTTTGAACACCACCTCCTGTACAATGTTATGAACCTCCATCCATAGTTCCACAGGCACTCTACTATCAGATCTAATCCCTTAAACCTATTTGTCACTTTAACTGTATAATAGTAGGGGATTTGATTCAGGTCATACCTGAATGGTCTAGTTGTTTTCCCTACTTTCTTCAATTTAAGTCTGAATTTGGCAATAAGGAGTTCATGGTCTGAGCCACAGTCAGCTCTTGGTCTTGTTTTTGCTAATTATATGGAACTTCACCATCTTTGGCTGCAAAGAATATAATCAATCTGAATTTGGTATTAACCATCTGGTGATATCCATGTGTCGTCTCCTCTTGTATTGTTGGAAGAAGATGTTTGCTATGACCAGTGTGTTCTCTTGGCAAAACTCTGTTAGCCTTTGCCCTGCTTCATTTTGTATTCCAAGGTCAAACTTGCCTGTTACTCCAGGTATCTCTTGACTCCCTACTTTTGCATTCCAGTCCCCTATGATGACAAGGACATCTTTTTTTCATGTTAGTTCTAGAAGGTCTTGTAGGTCTTCATAGAGCCGTTCAATTTCAGCTTCTTCAGCATTAGTAGCTAAGGCATAGACTTGGATTACTGTGATATTGAATGGTTTATCTTGGAAACAAACAGAGATCATTCTGTTGTTTTGTGAGATTGCACCCAAGAACTGCATTTCAGACTCTTTTGTTGACTATGAGGGCTACTCTATTTCTTTTAAGGGATTCTTGCCCACAGTAGTAGATATAATGATCATCTGAATTAAATTCGTCCATTCTGTTCCCATTTTAGTCCACCGATTCCTAAATGTCAATGTTCATTCTAAACATCTCCTTTTTGACCACTTCCAATTTACCTTGATCCATGGACCTAGTATTCCAGATTCCTATACAATATTGTTCTTTACAGCATTGGACTTTACTTCCATCATCAGTCACATCCACAACTGGGTGTTGTTTTCACTTTGGCTCAGCCGACCAAGCAGACCACAGAAGTCCCAGTGAGCTAAGTAGACAGAGGTCAGAATCTGGAGCAACGGGATGGCCTCTATGAGGTGAGGGGCAAAGTTGAAGACACTGTGCAGAAGGGTCCTCAGAAGTCCTTGCAGAAGTCCTTACACGTGCTTAGCCAAGAACTCAACAGCACATGTGCAGGGAGGGCTTACCTAAGGGGAGCCAGAACTCAGCTATTCTGGGGTTGTGAGCAGAATAGAAATACTCTTAGAGGATAAGCAGAGGTCGTGTATGTTGTCAACAAGTGTGGAGAGACCTTAATAACACCGTTCACAGCCCAGGCACCCAGCTGAGATGCTAGAAATACTACTTCTCAGGAATAAGAATCATGCCCCAGAGTAAAGGTTAAAGAAACCTGTCCTACCAAAGTCTAAAACCAGAAGAAACAGTAAATCTGTGAGTCCAGCAAATTATAGTTTTTCGCTTTGAAAAATGTTGGGATTTTCACAGATATATTTTCACCTACGAAATCAGAAAACCAAGCCTTGAAAAGTGAAGTATTAGTCGTTCAGTCATGTCCAACTGTTTTGCGATCCCATGGACTGTGGCTTGCCAAGCTGCTTGTCCATGGAATTCTCTAGACAAGAGTATGGGAATGGGTAGCCATTTCCTTCTCTAGGGAATTTTCCTGACCCAGGGATCAAACTCAGGTCTCCTGCATTGCAGGCAGATTCTTTACCATATAAGCCACCAGGAAAGCCCCCAAACCAAACCTTACACAAGTTCAAAGACAAGTCATTCAAGTTCAAGGGTGATCTGCCAGGAATCCTGCTACCTACTAAAACAAAAGTCAGTAGACGTACAACACAAAACCCAGTCAAGACACTGATTAACCCACAACATCCAGTATTCAAACAAAAATAACTATACATACACACATACACAAAGTGAAATTTACTATATAGTCAAGAAAAAGTATCAGGTAGTAGATGCCAAACTGCAAGTATTCCACATAAGTAATTTATGGGACAAAGAAGCTGTTAGAAATATATTCAAAGAATTAAAGGAAGACACATCCAAATCATAAAGGAAAACATGGCTTTAATAAATGAAAAGATAAATAATCTCAGCAGAGAAAATGGAAACAATTAACAAACGGAAACTCAAGAACTTAAAAATACAATAACAGAAATGAAAAATTCACTGCAAGCACTTTAGCAATTTGAAAGTGGCAGAAGAAAAATCCAGGGAACTTGAAGGTAAATCAATAGAAATTATCTAATCTGAAGAAAAAAAAAAGACTAAATTAAAATGAACTGGGCCTCAAAGATCCAAGGATCTTTAAGCAGTGTAACATATGTGTAATTGGAGTCCCATAGAGAGAAGAAGGGCTTCCCAGGTGGTACCAGTAATAAAGAATCTGCCTGCCAATGCAGGAGATGCAAGAGACACAGGTTCAATCTCTGGGTCTGTAAGATACCCTGGAGTAGGAAATGGCAACGCACTCCAGTCTTTTTGCCTGGAAAATTCCATGGACAGAGGAGACTGGTGGACTATAGATCATGGGGTTGCAAAGAGTCAGACATGACTGAGCAACCAAACATGAAGGTGATGGTGGAACTGGAAGAGTATTTGAGGAACTGTCAGAGTGCCGCTGAACTGGGAGAGAGAGAGCTGACTTGTCAGGCGTCCGAGTAGCAGATTAAAGCAATGAGCCCCAAAATGAAAGAGTTAAGCCTTTAATCACTTACTATGATGGTATAAGCAGGAAGCTAAATCTGGAGCGAGGAGAAACTCTCCTTTATTTTTCTCCATGAAATGCTATAGCAGTCAGGTGGGTCAGAGCAGACATGGAGATTGTCTCACTGTGGAGAGAGCCTCTAACACAAGTCTGCAATTTTATGGGCATTGGGGTCACAGGGAGGGAGATGGGGAAAAGCCAGGACTAGAAAAATACTGGGCAGTGGGTCAGAATGGAAAAGATGTCTTCAAAGTTGTTTTTTTCTTTTTTTGTCTTGGCTTCACAAGGAGAGCTCAGCAGAAGCACCTGAGGAAGGCCTCAGATAAAGCGATCCAAGAATGAAGGGGGCGCAGGGAGCACAAATATTCAAAGAGCATGACTGGCCAGGGAGCCTGGTCCTGGGGTGCAGTTCCCTCTAGGTTCCAGGGCGCATTGCCTGTGCACCACTCACGTCTGGGCGGAGAAGGCAGCCTCTTCAGAAAAGCATTTATAATGGTCCAGGGTCAGGTCTGAAAAATCACACACAGGTTTTTAGCCATAAGTTGGACTCCTCAGAAATAATAGCTGAAAGTTTTCCATATTTGCTTAAAAGTTTCAGCTTGAGGATCCAGGAAACTCAATCAGCCACAGCAAGATTAAAGCCCAAGAACACCACACCTTGATACAGGTGTACTTTGCTTTATTGGAGCTCACTTTGTTGAGCTTTGCACATATTGCGTTTTTTCACAAATTGAAGGTATGTGGCAGCCCTGTGTCTAGCCTATCAATCAGCATCGTTTTTCCAACAGCATTTGCTTGTTTCACATCTCTGTGCCACAACTCGGTAATTCTTGAAATATTTCAAACTTTGCATTATTAGCTTTGTTGTGGTGATCTGTCATCAACAGTCTTTGCTGTCACCGCTGTAATTGTTTCAGGGTGCCACAAACAACACCCATACAAGTTGGCAACCTTAGTGGATAAAAGTGTGTGTTCTGACTGCTCCATCGGACCAATTGTTGTTCCCCCATCTCTCTCCTTCTCCTTCGGCCTCCCTAGTCCCTGGACCACAGCGATATTGAAATCAGGTCAGTTAGTAACTCTACAGTGGCCTCTAAGTGTTCAACTAAAAGGAAGAGTCACACATCTCTCACTTTAAATCAAAAGCTAAAAATAATTAAACTTAGTGAGGAAGGCATGTCAAAAGCCAAGAGAGATGAAAATTAGGCCTCTTCTGCCAACTTGTGAAAACGAAGGAAAACATTTTTTGAAGGAAATGAAAAGTGCTACCCCAGTGAACACACAAGTGATATGAAAGCAAAACAGCCTTCTTGCTGATATGGAGAAAGTTCGAGTGGTCTGGAGAGAAAATCCGGCCAGCCGCAACACTCCCTTAAAGCCCAATCCTAAACCAGAGCAAGGCCCTAACTCGCTTCAATTCTAGGACTGCTGCAGAAGGTGAGGAAGCCTCAGAAGAAAAGTTTGAAGTTTGCAGGGGTTGGTTCCTGAGGTCAAAGAAAAGAAGTCATGTCCTTAACATAGAGGTACAAGGGAAAGCAGCAAGTGCTAACGCAGAAGCAGCAGTGAGTTATCCAGAAGATCTAGTGAAATAACTCAGGTGATTGTACTAAACAACAGAGTTTCTATGAAGACGAAGCAGCCTTCTATTAGAAGAAGAAGCCATGTATACAGGGCTTCTATGGTTAGAGAGGAAAAGCCAATGCCCATCTTCAAAGGATAAGCTAACTCATCAGAGGCCAACGCAGCAGTTGAGTTTAAGTTGAAACCAGTGCTTATTTACCATATTGAAAATCCTAGGGTCTTTTAAAGAATCATGCTAAATCTACTCTGCTGGTGCTCTACAAATGGAACAACAATGCCTGGATGATGGTACGTTGATTGACAACATGATAGACATTTTAAGCCCATTGCCACTCAGAGAAAAAGATTCCTTTGAAAATAATGAATATTACTGCTCACTGACAATGCATCTGGTCATTGAAGAACTTCGATGGAAAAGTACAATGGGACTAATGTTTCCATGCCTGCTAACACAATATCCATTCTGAGGCTTATGGATCAAGGAGTCATTTGGACTTTCGAGTCTTACTATTTAAGAAGTACATTTTATAAAACAGCTGTTCAGTCGCCAAGTCATGTCTGACTGTTCATGACCCCACGGACTGCAGCACGCCAGGCTCCTCTGTCCATGGGATTCGCCAGGCAAGAATACTGAAATGGGTTGCCATTTCCTTCTCCAGGGGACCTTCCCGACCCAAGGATCAAACCTGGGCCTCCTGCATTGCAAGTGTATTCTTTACTGTCTGAGCGACCAGAAAAACCCTTATAGGACTATAGCTGCCAGAGATGGTGATTCTTCTGATGGATCTGGAAAAAGTAAATTGAAAATCTTCTGGAAAGGATTCACCACCCTAAATGCCACTAAGAATATTTGTGATTCATGGGAAGAGATCAAAATAGCAACATTTATAGCAGTTTGGAAGACGGTGATCCTAACTCCCATGGATGACTTTGAGGGGTTTGAGATTTCAGTGGAGGAATAACTACAGATGTGGTAAAAGGAACAAGAGGTCTAGAATCAAAAGTGGATCCTGAAGATGTCACTGATCTTGCTGAAATCTCATGATAAAACTTCAATGGATGAGGAGTTGCTTATTATGGATAAACAAAGAAAGCGGTTTCTTAAGATGGAAACTACTCCTGATGACAATGCTGTGAAGACTATTGAAATGACAGCAAAGGATTTACCTTAGTTCATAAAAATAGCTGATGAAGTAGCAGCAAGTTCTGAGAAGACTGACTCCAATTTTGAGAGAATTTCTATATGGGTAAAATGGTATCAAAAAGCATTGCATGCTACAGAGAAACCGCTTATGAAAGGAAGAGTCAACTGATGCAGCAAACTTCACTATTGTCTTAGTTTTTAAAATTGCCACAGCCTCCAGCAACCTCCACCCTGGTTACTCAGCAGCCATCAGCCTGAGGCAAGACCTTCCATTAGCAGAAAGACTGTGACTCACTTAAGGTTCAGATGATGGTTAGCAATTTTTAGCAACAAAGTATTTTTAATTAAGGTATGTGCATCGCACACTTAATAGACTATAATACACCATAAACATAACTATTGTATGCACTGGGAAACCAAAGAACTCAAGTAACTCTCTTTATTGTGATATTCACTTTATTGCAATGCAGAGTTCAAGAGAATAGAAAGGAGAGATAAGAAGGCCTTAAATGAACAGTGCAAAGAAATAGAGGAAAACAATAGAATGGGCAAGACTAGAAACCTCTTCAAGAAAATTGGAGATATCAAGGGAATATTTAATGCAAGGATGGACACGATAAAGAACAGAAATGGAAAGGACCTGACAGAAGCAGAAGAAATTAAGAAGAGGCGGCAAGAATACACAGAAGAACTATATTAGAGAGGTATTAATGACCCCGATAACCACCATGGTATGGTCATTCACCTAGAGCTGGACATCCTAGAGTGTGAAGTCAAGTAGGCCTTAGGAAGCATTACTACAAACAAAGCTAGTACAGGTGATGGAATTCCAGGTGAGCTATTTAAAATCCTAAAAGATGACGCTGTTAAAGCGCTGCACTCAATATGTCTTCCCTGGTAGTAAGTAAAGAATCTGCCTGCAATGTGAGAGACCCAGGTTCAATTCTTGGGTCAGAAAGATCCTCTGGAGAAGGGAATATTTGTATACTCCAGTATACTTGCCTGGATGAGAGGAGCCTGGACATGAGCCATGGACAGAGGAGCCTGGCAGACTACAGTCTATGGAATCGCAAAGAGTCAGACACGACTGAGCAACTAACACACACACACACTCAATATGTCAGAAAATTTGGAAAACTCAGCAGTGGTCACAGGAATGGAAAAGGTCAGCTTCTATTTCAGTTCTGAAGAACAGCAATACCAAAGAATGTTGAAACTATTGTATAATTGTGTGCATTTCACATGCTAGCAAGGTAATGCTCAAAATCCTTCAAGCTAGGCTTCAGCAGTATGTGAATCAAGAACTTCCAGATATGGTGAAACAGATCACCAGCCCAGATGGGATGTGTGAGACAAGTGCTCGGGCCTGGTGCACTGGGAAGACCCAGAGGAATCGGGTGGAGAGGGAGGTGGGAGGGGGGATCGGGGTGGGGAATGCGGGTAACTCTATGGCTGATTCATATCAATGTATGACAAAACCCACTGAAATGTTGTGAAGTAATTAGCCTCCAACTAATAAAAAAAAAAAAAAGAACTTCCAGATGCACAAGCTGGGTTTCTAAGAGGCAGAAGAACCACAGATCAAACTGCCAACATTCATTGGATCATGGAGAAAGCAGGGGAATTTCGAAAAACATTTACTTCTGCTTCATTAACTATTCTGCAGGCTTTGATGGTGTGGATCACAACAAACTGTAGAAGATTCTTAAAGAGATAGGGGTACCAGACCACATTACCTGTCTCCTGTGAAACCTGTATGTGAGTCAAGAAGCAATGGTTAAAACCTTACGTGGAACAATTGACCGGCTCCAAATTGTGAAAGGAGTACAACAAGGCTATATACTGTTGCCCTGCTTATTTAACTTCAACGCAGAGCACATCATGTGAAATGTCGGGCTGGATGAATCACAAGCTGGAATCAAGATTGCCAACAGAAATAACAACAACCTCAGATATGCAGATGATACCACTCTTATGGCAGAAAGTGATAAGGAACTAAGCCTCTTGATAAGAGTGAAAGAAGAGAGTGAAAAAGTTGGCTTGAAACTCAACATTAAAAAAACTTAATCATAGCAAACTTAAACATAGAAAGAGAAAAAGTGGAAGTAATGACAGGAAGTATTTTCCTGGGCTCCAAAATCACTGCAGACTGTGACTACAGCCATGAAATTAGAAGACACTTGGAAGGAAAGCTATGACAAACCTAGACAGCATATTAAAAAGCAAAGACATCACTTTGTTGACAAAGGTCCAAATAGTCAAAGCTATGGTTTTTCCAGTAGTCATGTAACTATGTGAGAGTTGGTCCGTAAAGAAGGCTGAACACTGAAGAACTGATGCTTTCAAATTGTGGTGCTGGAGAAGACTCTTGAGAATCTCTTGTACTGCAAGGAGATCAAACGAGTCAATCCTAAATGAAATCAGTCCTGAATATTCATTGGAAGGACTGATGCTGAAGCTGAAGCTCCAATACTTTGGCCACCTGATGTGAAGAGCCAACTCATTAGGAAAGACCCTGATGCTGGGTAAGATTGAAGGCAGGAGAAGAAAGGGGTGACAGACGACGAGGTGGTTGGGTGGCATTACTGACTCAACGGACATGAGTTTGAGCAAGCTCTGGGTGATGGTGAAGGACAGGGAAGCCTGGCATGCTGCAGTCCATGGGGTTGCAGAATCAGACACGACTGAGTGGCTAAACAACAATGTATAATACATAAGTATGAATATATCTTACATTATGCTTTGTTAAAATGTGTTTATTATAATGCACTTGGTGTGATATGTTACCTTCTAATCTACTGTATGGTGCTTCCTTGATGACTCAGTGGTAAAGAATTCACCTGACAATGCAAGAGAGGCAGGTTCAATCTCTGGGTCAGGAAAATCCCCTGGAGAAAGAAATTGCAACCTACTCCTGTATTCTTGCCTGGGAAATCCCGTGGACAGAGGAGTCTGGCAGGCTACCGTCCATGGGGGTCGCAAAGAGTCAGACATGACTTAGCAACTAAAGAACAGTAACAATCTACTGTATATTATTGATCAACTATGGTAAATCACAGAATTTCTACCATGGGCTTGTGGAAAAACAGACTTGTGGCAGACAGTGAGTATTCCCAGGAGTCAACACAGCAGAAAAGGGCACAGAGGCTCTGCACCAGTTCTTAGAAGCTAAGCCCCGGAACTGGTTAGTGTAACCTGGGAGGAATAATGGGATCATGCTGGTTAAACATTAACTCAAAACTTGAAGCAAAAACAAAAGAACTTGCTGGTCAAACACAGAAGCAGAGAGTAGAAAGGTGGTCTCCAGGGTCTGAGAGGAGGAGGCAATGAGATGTTGACCGAAGGGTACCAGTTTCAGTTGTCCCAGATGAATGAGTTCTGGAAATCTGCTGTACGGCACAAGGCCCGTGACCAACAACACTATAACGTACACTTTAAAATTTGCTGAAGGGTAAATCTTATGTTACTACAAAAGGAAAACAACAGTGACAACAACAAATAGATGAGAGGAAACTATAGGAGGTGACACAAATTTATGGTCTAGATCGTGGTGATGGTCTCACAGGAGTGTGGTGGTGGTGGTTTAGTTCCTAAGTCATGTCTGACTCTTGTGACCCCACGGACTCGAGCCAGTCAGGCTCCTCTGTCCAAGGGATTCTCCAGGCAAGGATACTGGAGGGGGTTGCCATTTCCTTCACCAGGGGATCTTCCCGATCCAGGGATCAAACCCTGGTCTCCTGTGCTGCAGGAAGATTCTTTACTATCTGAAGTACCAGGGAAGCCTCACAGGTGTATACTTACCCTCAAAGACATGCAGTTGTACACAGTACACATGTACAGCTTTTATATGGCAATCATTCCCAGAAACAGGGCTGTGACTGTCCTGGCGAGAAGTTGCTATGGAGCACAGGGAGCCCAGCCTGGCGCTCTCTGAGGACCTTCAGGGATGGGGCGGGGAAGGGAAGGGGGGCTACGGAGGGAGGGGATGCACGCGCAGTTACAGTTGATGTGCGTCGCTGTACGGCAGAAACCAACACAACGCTGTAAACATTTTTTAAATATATTCAAATTAAAAAATAGGAGAAAAGAAGTAATAGTAGGCGAGGAGAACTGAAAGAATAAGCAAATGAATGAATGAATAAAAAAGGATGTGCACATATACACCATGGAATATTACTCAGCCATTAAGAAGAATACATTTGAATCAGTTCTAATGAGATGGATGAAACTGGAGCCCATTATACAGAGTGAAGTAAGCCAGAAAGATAAACACCAATATAGTATACTAATGCATATATATATGGAATTTAGAAAGATGGTAATGATAGCCCTATATGCAAGGCAGAAAAAGAGACACAGATGTACAGAACAGACTTTGGGACTCTATGGGAGAAGGCAAGGGTGGGATGTTCTGAGAGAACAGCATTGAAACAAGTATACTATCAAGGGTGAAACAGATCACGAATCCAGGTTGGATGCATGAGACAAGTGCTCAGGGCTGGTGCACTGGGATGACCCAGAGGGATGGGATGGGGAGGGAGGTGGGAGCGGGGTTCAGGATGGGGAACACATGTAAATCCATGGCTGATTCATGTCAATGTATGGCAAAAACCACTACAATATTGTAAAGTAATTAGCCTCCAACTAATAAAAATAAAGGAAAATAAAATAAAATCTCAAAAAAATAAAAAACAATGTGCAAAGGCCAGTACCCATCAGTCAAGTGTATCCCCTTGGTCTACCTGCTTCCTTCCCCCCATCAACTTCACCAGTCTTCCCACACCCTTCTTCACTCTGTTCTCCACTTACTCACCAGTCTCTTTCTTGTCCATTTCATGGTTTCCCCAGATCTCTGCTCTGAGCTCTCTATAAACCTTAACTCCATCCTCCTCTGGGGCCAGCCATTATTTCGTAGAGCCTTTCAGACCCAAGTTCATAATGTGACCCCTTCCCGAGAGACCATCCCATTCCACAAATATAAATCTGCCACCATGAAAGAAAGATTTAGGTTTTAATCCTTCCCTTTCACTCTCTGCTCCTGACGACTTTGTAATTGGAGGCTGGCGAATTCTCTTAACGGTCTGTCCGTGCCTCGATGTGTCTATTGTTTTGATGGCGGAGAGAACTCCAAACATTTTATGAATAGCCCACTTCGTTTGGCCGGCTCTTGAATTCCCCAGATGTCAGGAAGCCAGTTAAAATAAGTTCTGATGGCCTGAGCCTGTTATCACTCCAGGCCTTGAGCCCAGACCTTTGCAAATCAGTCAGCAGAGCAGGCAGCTTACCATTCTCACTTTCTAAGTTTCCTTCGGCTGATACCGTCTGACCAAATTTTCTTTTGCTGGAGAGGCGTGAGATCAGTGTTGAGACATCTGACAACGGCTTTTCTTCACCGTCCCCAGGTGTCCGGGGAATTGATGGGTGCACTCTGCCTGCACGTGCTTCCAGGCTTTCTCTTGCTGCCTCTGCCTGCAGTCATTTCCAGGGCCAGAGAAGGGAGGGATGGGGAGGAGGGCGGGCATCGTGTCCTTTCTAATCTCTACCTATTTTTATTTCTCTCCCGTGAAGTGTAGGTCCACCCACTTCTAACTCATTTTTAGCTTTTGGTCAATAATTTCCTCAAATATTTACGGAGCATCATCCAGGCATTGGGCAGCAGCAAATCAGAGCATGCATCACATGTGGAGGAAGGGTGTTAAACAAAGAGTGATTCCATTAACAACCGTGATTACTGTGGTGAGAAGGGTCAGATGGGAAAGATGCGATGAGTTCAGGTGAGCCCTGTCGGGAAACGTCAGGGAGGGCTGCCATGAGGAAGTCACTTTGAGTAGAAATTAAGGAGCAGAGATGCTACCGGGGGAGACAGAGGGAATCAGAGGGGTAGGGCAAGAGGTGGGAAGGAATGCGGCCCTCGGAGGCCCTGGAACAAGGGTCCAAGGTGGCCAGGGTGCAGGGAACAAGGGGAGACCCACAGGACAATGGGGCGAAGCAGGCAGGGGGCAGGTTCTGCAGCATCCAGCCAGCTAGACTAAATATCTGGGGATTTCTCTGGAGTAATGAAATTTGAAAGATTCCCAGTCATCCGTGTCATCAATTTCAAAGTCAGCTCTGTAACCAAAGAAAACAAAGCCACGGGTGCTGAGACATTGCAGTTCCTAATGCCACTGACAGTTTGTAGGGAACTCTAAATTCTGAAGTGGCTGCAGCTCTGAGACTCTGCTGCCCTGCTCAGAATGCTCGAGGTGATCTCGTGCTAACTGGAACAGTGCAGTGGACTGCAGCCTGGCTGAAGAGGCTGAGTCTGGTCCCCCTGTGGCTGGGAACAAGATCTGCCATCAAGCCAGCGTCACCTCTCAGGAAGCCTTGCTCTCCATTGCACAGCTGGACAAGTATAGTTAAAGACACGCTGTTTAATACTGGAAATTTGCCAAGAGAGGAATTTACTTTTTCCCCATCTGTTTGCCACGAAGTGATTGGCCCGGATGCCATGATCTTCGTTTTCTTGAATGTTGAGCTTTAACCCAAGTTTTTCACTCTCCTCTTTCACTTTCATCAAGAGGCTCTTTAGTTCTTCTTCGCTTTCTGCCACGCGGGGTGGTGTCATCTGCATATCTGAGATTATTGATGTTTCTCCCGGCAATCTTGATTCCAGCTTGTGCTTCATCCAGCCCAGCGTTTCTCATGATGTACTCTGCATAAAAGCTCAATAAGCAGGGTGACAATATACAGCCTCGATGTTCTCCTTCCCCTATTTTGAACCAGTCAGTTGTTCCATGTCCAGTTCTAACTGTTGCTTTCTTGTCCTGTGTACAGGCTTCTCAGGAGACAACTTGCTGCTTAGATATATGCAATTTGTACACCTTAGACATACACAATTGTTTTAAGTTCCTTAAATTTTGAAAGGCGGTGTCCTCACCCACCTCCCACTGTGGGCACAAACATCTGCTCTGGTTGTCGTTTGTGACCTGGACGCTGGCCAGCCCGCTGCACAGCCGAGCATCACTTGGAAGACAGCTGACCGCTGGCCGCGGGCAGACCTCCCAGGGCAGCAGCGGGAGCACCCCGGCAGCCCGGCTTCTGACCAGGCCACCTTGCTTCAGCTAAGAGCCCGTGGGCTCCCCGGCTTCTTTCCACGCCGGCCCACGCCCCCGTGCCCTCCAGCCCTCCGTGTCTGTATCGGACGTCTTCTGCTCACTCCTCCGGATCCACTGTGCCCCCTCTGCCCGTCTCTGCCATGGGGAGCCCTTTCCCATGGAGACAACACCGGAGAGACCCCTTGCCCTCTGGACTCCCGCTGGAGTCAGCCCTCGGGAAGCCGCAGCAGGAAAGAAGAGAATGAGGGTGGGCATGCATCGCTTCCGCCCTCCGGTGTGTGTCCCCTGGGCTGACCACACCCTCGGTCGAAGGGGACTCTGCATACAGCTCCCGCCATCGCCGGGAACGGCTCCCTCCGCTGCTCCGCAGGGACTGGGGACGACGATGTTTCTGATGCTGCTAACCCCTTGAACACTGCACTGCCCTTTCTTGCTCTCCCGACACTCTACCCTCCTCATTCTTTTAATGTGATTTTATTTCTTTATTTATTTGGGCCTGTTGGCCTTTGTTGCTGCGTGGGCCTTCCTCCAGATGGGGCGAGCGGCGGCTCCTCTCTGGTCGCGGAGCGCAGGCTGCTCATTGCGGCGGCTTCTGTCTCGCAGGGCCCACGGGCTCAGGATTGCGGCTCCCGGCTCCAGAGCACCAGCTCAGGGGTTGTGGCGCCGGACTTTTCATTGCTTCCCGTTGTGTGGGATTTTCCTGGACCAGGGATCGAACTCGCACCTCCTGAAATGGCAGGTGGATTCCCCACCCCTGAGCCATCAGGGAAGCGCTACCCTCTTTGTAAATAGTCCTGGGTGTTTCTGTGCTAAGTCGCTCCAGTCGTGTCCAACTCTTTGCTACTCTATGGACTGTAGCCCATAGGCTCCTCTGCCCAAGGGATTCTCCAGGCAAGAACACTGGAGACGGTTGCCATGCCCTCCTCCAGGGGATCTTCCTGATTCAGGGATCCAACCCACGTCTCTTATGTCCCCTCATTGGCAGACAGGTTTTTAAGACTAGCGCCACCTGGGAAGCCCCTTTTGTAAATGGTACCTTTATGGAACTCCCCAGGCACCTAAGAGAAGGTGTCCCGCTTCCTTCTCATACCCTGACCCATTCAGCAACAGACTCAGGGCATAGAAGTCTCAGAATTCCATCCCCAACTTCTGCCAGTGACTGCCTTTCTTTTCTTTTTGGGCAGAGTTTGATTCAGATTCCCTGGTGACTGACCTGCACAGACCCTCAAGCGAGCTGAAGGGACCTGGCGAGTGTGGAATAGAGAAAGATGCGTGGATGACGCTCTGCCTGCCCCTTCCTTAAGAGACCCCAGCAAATCTCCGGGTCACCCTGCCCCCGTGGCCACACCGGTCCCGAGCAGCAGGCACAACCCACCTTAGGCTTCACCATTCTTGCTCCCTCTGTCTAGAATATTCTTTCTCCAGAAATCCTTGTATCTAATTCCCTTGTCAGCTTCTGATCTTTTCCTCAAATGTGACCTTTTCCATTAGACTTCCCCACCATCCCTCCTGAAAGGAGTCCCCACCCCAGCCTCTTCATCTGCTTCCCTGCATTATGCATTCCATTCGTCACTTTCTAATATACTCTTTCAGTGTTTATTTTATTGATCACATGTATATACCCTCGAACAAACCCTCTAAGAAATGCTCCATGAAGGCACAAATTTTTGTCTGCTTTGCGCAATTATATCCCCAATTACCAGAACATAATCTCCTATGCTATTTTTTTGAACAAGTAAGATCCTGTTTCCAGAGGGAGATATAGATTCCAGAGGGAGATAGAGGGTAGAAGGGATTCCACCCCAGTGACCATTTTTGTCTCCAAACTTCTGATCAGTCTCCACGGGAAGCCACTTCCTGCCAACTGCCATCTGCAGTTGAGTCCGCGCCTCACCTACAACCTTCCCTAGAACAGAGAGTGAGAGCTGTGCTGAGTGGCATGTCCGGTCACATCCAGTTTGGCTGCATCCACGGGGCGCTGATGACTTGCTCTTTCCTGTCTCCGTTTCAGAAGCAGATGATCTGCCGGAACAATAAAGCCTCCCTTCATCTGGGACTATGACCCCACTGACACTGGCGTGAAATATACACTTTGAGCAGATAGAGCCGTTCACACTCTAGTCATTTTGAAAGCTCCTGCTACATTCACAGCTTTGTGCCCGAAACTGAGGAAGCAAAGATGAATAAAATATGGTCCTTTCCCTCTGGGGGCTCTGACATACCACGCCTGACTTCTATGAGGTGAAAACATCAGAGCCTTTCTCTTCTCTAGTGTAGAATCCACACACTCAGCTTAGCCACCAACAGGTGACGCAACATCACTAAATGCATGTAGAAATGTTCCATACCCAGAAGAGCCAAGCCTTGACCCTGACTCTCCAGGCTCTGAGAAATCAGAGATGAGGGCCATTCCAACATCAGAGACCCAGGGAGAGAAAGCCTGAGGTCGAGTGAGTTATCACCACATTCTGGGATGTGCAAAGACCACAAATTCCTAGAGTTAGAACCAAAATCACTCCTTTGTCCTGAAAGGGGCAAAGTCACTGTGAAAGAAGTATTTGTCAAGTGAGTGAATGAATGAATGAATGGATGAATGAGAAAAAATAAAAGAGTTAAAGTTAGTGGCAGGGAAAAGTCTCTGGTGAATCCAATAGTTTGTACTTTATCCACCCTTTCTAAACTCTAACATCTGGGGTTGCCCATGTGACCAGTGAAACTGGTGGACTGAAAGGCTGAGCCAAAGATGGGTTCAATATTAGGAGAATAAGCTCAATGGTAAAGATGAGCAACAGAGAACATATCAGTGAATTTAGTTCAGGATTACTGTTTGGCCCCTCAGGTGTCAGCTGAACATTGATTATTCATTAGATAATGCAATTGCTCTCAATAAAAGGCACAGCAGGAACGCTGGATGGCTTTCAATATCCTCGTTTGGCTATTTGGACCCTTTGGGCATGTGTGCTCTGTGAGAAACTAAATGTAATTTCTCAGGAAGTTTGCCCAGGCACAGCTTTTTAGCATAGCTATCGAATTGGCCCAAACACATCATTCTTTTCGCATGCTTTCCATTAAATTTCAGTAACTGTCTCCAAGAAGTTAGATTCCAAAAACCAGAATCAAGGATGCAGGCTCCACAATGGCCAAGAGGTGAGAGGTGGGTCACCAGGAGTCCTTGTGCGGTGAATTCATTCTCCAAATGCTGGGCCCAGACCCCCCGGAAGTCTGGGCCACACTTCATAACCTGCACAAGCCACTTTTCAACTGTTGCCTGACTTGTCTCTGCTGTTTAGATGGGTCGATGAATACTCTTAGTCCTCTGCATCTCAAAGTAGCACCAGGAGGACTTCCCTGGTGGTCAGTGGATAGGCATCCACCCGCTGGTGCAGGGGACACAGGTTCAATCCCTAGTCCGGGCAGATTCCACATACCGCAAAGCAACTAAGAGAGGGTGCCAGAACTACTGAGCCTGCGCTCTAGGGCCCAAGAGCCACGACTCTGGAATCCAAGCGCCACAACTACTGAAGCCCTCAACCCTAGAGCCTGCAAGCTGCAACTGCTAGGCCTAGGTGCTGCAGCTTCTGAAGCCTATGCACCTAGAGCCCATGCTCTGCAACAAGAGAAGCCACTGCAATAAGAAGTCCATGCCCCACAACTGCCACAACAGCCCCCAGCTGCCGCAACTAGAGAAAGCCTACACGCAGCAACAAAGACCCAGCGCAACCAAAAAAAAAAAAATTTTTTTTAAGTAGCACCAAGAGGACTTCCCCAAGGGTCCAGTGATTAAGACTCCATGCTTCCACTGCAGGGGGCACAAGGTCAGCCCCTAGTCAGGGAACTAAGTTACCAGCAGGGCCGAAAAAAAACCAAAAAACAGTAGCGCTAGGAACCTGGTTATAAAGCAACTTATATGGAAATGATCATTTCATGCGCAAAGCAGATGTGTGTGCTTCTGCCCTGCCTTAGGCATATGCAAAACTTACAGAGTATCAACACTGCAAAGCCACTCTTTTAAAACACAGAACCTGCTCTAATTCTGTACAAATGTCCGAAATGATGGTTGGCACAGCCGTCCTGTAATTGATTCCAGAAAGCTCCTATCAACTCCTTTGCAGATACTTTCAGTTCTGAGTATTTCCAGAAAGAACGGGACTTCTCTTTGAACAGCCTGCCAGCTGGTCTGAGCAGAGCAGGTGCAGATTTTTAAATGCCATATGTACTCGAGTACGCGCCCAGCTTCCCCGCCTCCCCTGCCACAGTTTTCAGAAGGGGGTTGTTTGGGTTGTTTTATATTTTCTTCTACACCAGTTTCCCCAAGACCGCTCTGGTCAATAGCAAGTTACAAAAACAATGAAAAGTGTTCATGTTTTTGGTGATTTGAATGTCAGAGTGGATTTTCACCATTTTCTGCCTGAACTGCTGTCTGTGTTTGAGGATCTGTCTAACCCACGAAGACTTGCCAAGGCTGTTTTGGTGAAGGTAAGAGGAAAGATAATGTCTATTTCATGGACAAGTGGGCTAAGAGGCTTCCCCGATGAATCAGCAGTAAAAAATCTGCCTGCAGGGCAGGAGATGCAGGAGACTTGGCTCAGTCCCTGAATCAGGGAGATCCCCCGGAGGAGGAAATGGCAACCCACTCCAGTTTGGAAAATCCCATAGACAGAGGAGCCTGGCAGGCTACAGTCCATGGGGTCACCAAGCATCGGACACAACTGAGCGACTGAACACACACAGTAGGCTGAGAATGACCTTGTGTGTAACTTTCTGTGTCCTCCATTCTCCTTGGAGTAACTGAGGCAGGGAGCTGGGTGGAAAATGGCTTTGTGGTCTTGGCATCATCGCCTCCTACCAGCACATGAGATTTTTCCACTTGGTGCGGGAATGAAAATAAAATAGCGAGGTCCCAGCTATCTCTGATACAAGTCTAGAATAGCAACTAGAGGAATAAACAGCTCCAACGACTCGTGCTTTGCTCTTTCAGGTAGAATCCTATTACATTTAAAAGTATCCTTTGAAATTCTGATTAGTTGGAAGCCTTTGAAAGTAGACACTTATGCAGCAGCTGAGCTAAAGCAGAATTCTTTTGCCATCTGACAGCTCCCCAGCCTTTTGACCCTATACTCTCTGGAAGCTTCTGGTCAGCCTCCCATCTCCAGGACCAGGCATCACTGAGGTCCAAGCCCGTTCTCCTGATGGACATATGACCCTGAGGGCAAAGGGCAGAACTAGTGATGTTAGGAAAATCATTATACAAATAGATCTGAGAGAACAGATAGTCCCAATCTAAACACAACCAGAGGGACCTTCACTTATTCATTCATCCTACAAATGTTTATTGAGCATCTACTACTCACCAGGTACCCTAAGGATATGATGTTGAAGAAAACAGACATGGCCCCTGCCCTCTAGAAACTCACAGTCTGGCGGGGGAGACAGACACTAATCGGGGGATCCCATAAACCATGAATAACAGCTGCTGAGGCTAGAGTGACTAAGCGGGGTCCCTGGGGTCCTGAAGGAAATCAGTCCTGAATGTTCACTGGAAGGACTGATGCTGAAGCTGAAATTCCAGTACTTTGGCCACCTCATTTGAAAAGACCCTGATGCTAGGAAAGATTGAAGGCAGGAGGAGAAGGGGATGACAGAGGATGGCTGGATGGCATCACCAACTCAATGGACATGAGTTTGAGTAAACTCCAGGAGTTAGTGATGGACAGGGAGGCCTGGCGTGCTGCAGTCCATGGAGTCACAAAGAGTAGGGCATGACTGAGCAACTGAACTGAACTGAACTGAACTGATGGGGTCCTGAGCGTATATACTGAGGGTTTTAACCGAGCCAGGGAAGCCAGGGAAGGCTTCTAGAGGAAGCTTTGACCTGAGACCCAGAAGATGAAGACAGGAAGGAAGGAAGCCAGAAGCGGGAAGGCCTTCACAATGGAAGATGTCCTCAGTGCCATCCAACCTGCACAGATGCCAGATGTTGACAAAGCTGCCTCCCTTAGGCTGACAGTCTGAACTGCCAGGGGCTGATGGCATCTCAGCTGTTTTTTCCCATATTTTCTAAGCATCTGCTCTGGGTAAGACACTTTATGAACATTATTACATCCATTCCTTACAATATCCCAGGCATCTCAGCAGTGCTCATATCTGCTAGCCAAAACTGGTGGAGGATTGGATTTGGCTTGTAGCTCATAGCTTGCAGGATCCTGGCATGGGATACATGTGTGATGGCTGGAGTGAGAGCAGCCATTTTGGACTATGAGGTAAAACTATCTACTGAGGGTGGTAGAGAAGCTAGAAGGAACCCAATTCCCTGGTTCTCACAGAGCTACCCTGTGAGCCAGGGAATGAAGGTGCAGAGAGGTTGAACAGCATACCCGAGGCCAACCAGCAAGTAAGAGGCTAAACCAGGATGTGCATCTGGGCCTATGTGACTTTGCAGTCTGTGCTAAAATATGGACAACAGTTTGTCCACAACTGCCTCATTAAGTACTACACACATACACACACACACACACGCACACACCCTTAAATGCTTGAAGACCATGTGGCCACATCAACACTCCGCCTTCTCCTCTCCAGGAATAACAGCCCCATGCCTCCCATAAAGCACCCCAGCCTGCACCCTGGAACAGCCGCACCATTGCCTGGAGCACAAGAAGAGTGGGTGAGGCTCCTAGCAAGGGATCAGCTGCAACACTATGGCAGCTGCCGGGGAAGAAGCATTCTTGGAACCACAGTGAAGTTGCAGGGTTTTTCTCACAGCTCTTTAATTTTCTATTACTGTGATTCTTTCAGTTTGTGTGAGACTCCCAAATTCGACAAGCTGGGCTTACGGATTTCCCCAAGGAATTCAGCAGTCAGTCCCTGGGACACAAGACATGGAGTCATGGGAAGAGTTATTAATACTAAAGGGCGGGAGAGGTTCACCCAATACTACTGATTTCAGGGACAATGTCTCACTGAGACCTAAACCCCACCCTATTCCCCAAAAAAAGTGCTAAAACTCAGAGCACTTGCATTCACACTTTGTAAAACTCATTAGCATCTGTCTGAGCTGAGTTCCTGTGTGTCTAGCTGGCAGAGAGGTGGGACACTGCGTCCTGCCAGGCGCAGAGCTTGTCAGTTACACTGACTTTCACTACCAGCCCCTCACCACCTGGTGGGTCACACAAAGGTCAACCCAAACTTTTATTTGTGCCCTCAATTAATCGAGATGGGTAGAAAATTTCAGAGGTATATAGAGTATACTCATGGAAAATGCATGCTTCATTCCTAGTTAGATCCCTGACCTTATATTCTTCAATAGTCTCCTACTCTGGGGAGTTGGGCTTAACCACACGTAAATGGTGTGTTAGTCAGGATTAAACTCATTTGCAACTGACGTTGACTTAAGGAGCACAGAACTTTATTTCTCTCACAGAGATGAAAACCAGAAGGCTCACAGGGTGGCTCTGTGAAAACGAGGCACTCACGCTTCTTTAAGCTTATTTCTCTGCCATCCTCAGTGCAGGGCTTCTGCCTCATGGCCCAATGTGGCTGCCCTCCCTCCAGCCACCACATATGCATCCTAGACCACGGATGGGCAACCAACCACCCACAAGTTAAATCCAACCCCCCTCAACCTTTTTTAGTAAATAAGATCTTCCTGGAACTCAGCCATACCCATTTGTTGACATGTAGTCTGTAGCTATTTTCAAAGTTCCAAATTTCAAAATTTTCAAAGTTTCAAAATTAGGTGTTTGCAACAAAGATCATAAGGCCCCCAGAACTGGAAATACAATCTGCTCTTTTACAGAAAAAGTTTTCTAACTCCTGGTCTAGATAGAAAAAGAAAGAAGGACAAATAAGGTCACAGACATCCAGGTCATTTCCACAAAATGATACAAGACACTTAAGCTCATATGCCATTGCCAGAACTTAGTCTTATAGCCATATCTAGCTACAGGAACAGCTGAGAAATTCTAGATGGCCATGCACCCAGCTAAGACTTAATGTTAGTTGCTCAGTCATGTCAAACTTTTTGCAACCCCATGGACTGTGGCCCACTAGGCTCCTCTGTCCTTGGAGTTCTCTGGGCAAGAATATTGGATTGGGTTGCCATTTCCTTCTCCAGGGGATCTTCCTGACCCAGGGATCAAACTCAGGTCTCTTGCACTGCAGGCAGATTCTTTACCATCTGAGCTACCAGGGAAGCCAAGCTAAGATTTAAGGGTTGTATTATTGAGGCAGAAGAGGTGAAGGGATGTGAAACTTTGATTTGCCAACTCACCCTTCAGGGATATTGTTTGTGCCTCAACTCAGGACCTGAACAAAGAGAGGCTGGTCAGCCTTCTTGGCCCCCATGCCTGGTCCACAGACTGATTCTGGCCCCTGGGTGTTTGCTCCGAGACAAGGCAGAAGGCATGGAAAGAGGCCTGCATGAAGTCAAGCTTCTGGCAGAGCTGCCCAACTGGCTTCTGAGCCACTGCTGGTTTCACCTGGACTTTACAGAGAGGGTCCCCTCTTGTGGCAGGTGACCGAGACCCAGACTCTCACATCAGTCACATGGGAGGAACAACTTTAAAAAGGAGAGGAGCTGAGAGGTGCAAGCAGAGATAGCTAGAGATGCAAGCGAGAGGCCTGAAGACAGCTTTAAGGTGGATGTAAAACTCTGTACACAAATACAGGAGTAAAAGATCTCTTCTGTTTTCTTCATTAAATTCAGCTCTAAAACACCGTCCTCCTGAACTGGTCAGGAGCTCCCTGAGGTCAGAATTGGGTATCCTCAGCAGTTCAAGCAGAGGTCCCTTTGGCTTCTGCAGGCATCGCTCGCATCAGTGAGTTGCATCAATTTCAGTAGGACATCAGATACTGGGACATCAGGTAGTCCCTTCCTTCAGCTGAGGCTGGGAGACCCAGGGAGCCAGCCTGCCCTTGCCCCTCCAAGGTGTGATCCCCTTCCAAGGGCCTGGCCACCTGTTTATTCACTATCAAAATGACAGCTCCAAAGGCACCTCCATCCACACCCCCCAAACCTGCCCCTTTCTTTTCTCTCTGGTTCTTCAAGCAGCTTCTGTTTTCTGCCCAGGTTTTTACCTCATAATCAAGCAAATACCACGATCTTGACCACTCGTTTGAAAAGAAAGTAGTAAGAAAAAGTGTATGTGTGTGTGCACAAGATCAGTTGTGTCTGACTCTTTGGGACCCCATGGAAAAAGAGTAAAACTTGGCTTGTAGAGAGACAGTGATGGCCAGGTTTAGCATCTGTGTTTTAGTATCTCCCCTAGGCCGTATGTAGACCATTTGCATGTCGTTGTGGATCCCATTAGGTCTTCACCCCGGGCTGGATGTCCTCTTGTGGGTGTGTGGCTGCGTGAGGCGGAAGGATGGAGGTCCAGGGGAGCGGCGGTCAGCTCGAGCGCCCCCTGGAGGCATGTCTGCAAACGGCCTGAACTTGGGGGTGGGGGGGGGTGTGTGTGCGCGCGCGCTCAGTTGCTCAGTTAAATTTAAGCCTATCCTAAAACAGTCATTTGTGTTTCAGATCCTTGTTGTCAACAGAAATTGATGACTGCTAAGTGGTAAATATCCAGACACCACGGATAGATGGGGCTGGACCTCAACCTGTGGAATAGTTAGTATAAGCAGAGTTCATATTCAGCCGGTACACACCCAGAAAAGCCACGCCAGTTGTTAAAAGACTGAAATCCACTACACAAGTGGGTAAAAATCCCCTGCTGTGAACTCCCGAGTGTCACCCTAGCCCCTTCCCAGTGACCTCCGCTACTCCCCACAGTTAGCAATTAAAGAGTCTGTCGGCTCAGCCAGAAGCCTGTAGATCCTGCCCCCAGGCTGAGGCCAGGGCCCATTCTGATTGGTCAGTTGCCGAATATTTTGAAATTGCCCTAGATGAGAATGTTTTGAAGAGGGAGAAACATGAGGCGAGGAGAAGGATCACTTCTGGGGTCATCATGCACAGTTGTGCAGGCTGTTCACTGTACAAGTTCTCCTGACTGAGGGAGCCAGCTGTGAACTGAATTAAAGCCTGTGCTCTGCTTGCCAAATCGTGTGCCCCGGCATGGGCCTGCATCCATCCAAAGAAAGGAGAGCCTTTTTCTTATCTGCACAGAGGTGCTGTGTGTTCTAGCAGCCGGCTCACTTCAGAAGCTACTGTGTTTCAATCATCCAGGCCTGAGTGGAAGAGGCCTGACCTAGGGGGACTCAGAAGGAGACACAAGAGAATTTTGGAGCAGAAGGAAACCCTTTAAAAAGATGATGGTTACAAAGAATGAAGGAGCACAAACACATACAAACCTGATTCCTACCTGGGGGACTGAAAGACAGTTTGTTTACAACAGAGAGAATGATGGGGGAAAAGAACCAGCTGGAGAAGGGATGGGATGAGCTTTGTTTTTCTCCTGCTCTCTGGGAGATTATAGCTGGGTATCCAAACAAGATGCCCAACTAAAAGACACAGAGGAAAGCTCAGGAGAGGGGCCGGGGCTGGCGATGGGAAAGCTGAGGTCTTCACATGTGAGAACCTCGAAGGGCCTCCGGGAGGACAAAGGGCCCAGAGGAGCCAGTGTTTCTGGAGAGCGAGATGACGGTCAAGTTGGGGTGTAACTCCATAGACTAGAAAGTGCACCTTTAGAACTGAATCTCACTGTTTCCCTTCCCATGAACCAGCTGGGAGCCCTTGCAGACATTATTTAATTTCTCTGAGCCTCAGTTTCTTTGAAATTTGTCATAATAATATCTACTTTACAGAGCAGTTGAATTAAATTGAGTATGTGAACTGCCTAGCACAATATGTGGCACGAATCAAGTGTTCCACACTGTAACCATTATTAGAAATATGACTGCTATTATTATCCGCCGAGGGCTGCATTTGAAGTCTTGGGAATACCCACAGAGCAGGAGAGGACACACACAGAGCCAGCCAGGACATATATAAAAGGATGCGCAATAAGAGACAAACATTCCAACATGCGTACAGGACTGGGTCCTGTTCTCCAAGAGACGAGATTTAATGTATGACGGTGATTTTGATAAATGGCATGTAATATGAGCTTATCTAGGAATGTACTAGAATCACACCTAAGCTGGGTTTGGCATCAGGAGAGCTGAGAACAGGGAAGTGGTGACACCAGGGAAAACCTGATGAAGAAGACAGACGCTGATGACCAAGGCCAGATCCTGGAGCTGCCTTGAACATCCCGGAGTTGACAAGGGATGAATGGGAGGCAGCCAGCCCTGCCCCAGGGAGCTGGAATCCATCTGCACGTTCTCAGGGAAGAGGGGTCAAAAGTTTCTCAGTATGGAAGCCGGAGCAGGTAGAATGAGCAGGCCATCCTTCCTGTCTGGAACTGAGGCACTGCATTGGTGGCATCCTGACTTCCTGGGAGCGCTGTCCAAGGTCCAGCCGCCTCTCGTCCTGGCCTGAGCAGACTTGAGATGTCACGTCACGGTGGGGTTGAACCTCAGACACCGGGTCTGCCCTGACCACCTCCCCCAGTTCATACTTAACTTGAATTAACCAGGAGTCTCCTGTATCTGTGTGGGAGTAGGGCGATGAAGGACATCTGTTTCATTCATTCACTCCTACACAGATTCATTGGCGACCTCTTTATGCCGGACGCTGAGGATAAAGCAGTGAGCAACGCCCTCTCTGATGCCTGTCTGGCCTCTAGCTCCTCCATCCCTCCATCCCCAGCCACGCAGATCGGTACCTGCCTTCCTTTACCTGCCGCCTACCTCTTGGAGCGAAAGGCACTGAAAACCTTCCTGTGGACTTCAGCTCTAACCTCGCTCTTGCCTTTCAGCAGTTGTCCAACTACTTCCCTGCCTTCATCACCTCCTGCTCACTACATCTGTCTGTCAAACCAGCCCAGCATCCCCTTAGTTTAAGCCTCCCCATCAGCGCTAGGACTTAATGTACACAGTGCTTTACTGTTGGTGAAGGGCTTCTGTGTTCCTCGTATTGTAGAACCCTTACCTCAACTCTGAGCTCGGTGGCAATTACGCCCTTCATTTAACAAATTCAGAAACAAAATGCTTAGACCAGGATACCAGCATCCTGGCTCCTCACATTGTCTACATTTTAACTTAAAATAATGAATTATTTTATGTATTACTTATAGCTCACCTGAGCTTCCCAGGTGGCGCTAGTGGTAAAGAACCCTCCTGCCAATGCAGGAGACGTAAGAGACTCAGGTTCGATCCCTAGGTCAGGAAAATACCCTGGAGGAGAAAATGGCAACCCACTCCGGTATTCTTGCTTGGGAAATCCCATGGACAGAGGAGGCTGGCGGGCCCCAGTCCATGGGGTTGCAAAGAGTTGGAAATGACTGAAGTGACTTAGCACGCGTGCATAATACCTCACCTACTTCCAAGAAAGATGTGACTATTATATTACTCATCTCTAATAGGAGATATTTTATTTTCTGGGTCTTTTAGATATTGACAAGTAGAGTTTTGGAAGTACACAGTGGCAATTATCCCTGCCCTATGCTTATTCCCAAGTCCAAAGTCTGGCCTAAAATAACCCCTCTTTCTCACAAGGAGCTCCGTGAGCCAACTCCTCAGTTTTTTTCCTAAACATTTGTTTATTTTATTTATTTGGCTGTGCCAGGCCTTAGTTGCAGCATGTGCAATCTAGTTCCCTGACCAGAGATCGGACCTGGGCCCACTGCTTTGGGAGCACAGTCTTAGCCACTGGCCCACCAGGGCTGTCCCTCTTCCCCTTTCTTAACTGAGCTCCTAGAACCTGATCTTCTGTCCTGGGCATTTAGCTCTATTACCATCATATATCATCATGCTATCATTTTATTATCACTGTTTATTACTAACCCATCACACTGAAGGTGTACAATGGCACCGCTGTCCTCCCCACTAACCATTAACATATGCCCCAGGGCTTCCCACTAGAGTCAGCACCACAATAATGGCCTAAATTCTCCTGGTTCAGTTCTTCCTAAAAATCATTCATGATCCCTTCTTTATTGACAACCCTGCAAAATAAAAAATCATTTATTCTCCAAGGTTTCCCAGAGTGTCCACATGTTGAGCTCTGTATTTCTTTGCCTGTCTCGTCCACATGCGCATAACCTCCTAAAAGGCAAATGGTCTAACCCAACTGTCAAGCCCTCAGCAGAGCATAGTTCCACACTCTGAAAGTTGCTTAGTAAAATGTTTTTGATCCGGGTAGTCAGTTGACGGTGGTAAAAGTAAAAACCATTAGGACTGTGATTAATGAAAATACTTATATGCAAGTTTCCCCAAGCACCAGTGAGAAGATGTGTAATTCCATTACCAATACTCAATCTTTCACTCTTGGGGGATTTCCTCACTAATTAGTCTGAAGCTGTAATTTCGCCTATACTTTAAGGAATGTGTCACACGAGGACACTTCTAATTTATTTCTGACCTTCCTTGAATTCAGAGGCACATATGCCTTTGACCGGCATTTCTCTCAACTGCTATTTTCTTGCTACAAAAAAAGTAATAATTGTCCCATTCTTGAGAAAGGGAGACCAGCTCAGAGTGTGTACCCTGGCACTCAGCCTGTTTCATCCAGCCCTCTTGCTGTTCCTTCAAGCCTGCCATCTAATAACCAGGCAGAATGAGACTTGTACTAGATTACAGGGTCTTTGAAATGAAAGAAGAAGTGTAAGCAGAAGTGAAGTGCTGGGTGGAAATTCTAAGAGCCAGTGCACAATCTGCTGCATTCCTTCTTCCTTCTGCCATGCCAAGGAGAAAGTTCCAGATGGTGGCCTCTCCATCAGCCTGGGTCCCCAAGGAAAGACAACAAATCCCCCAGCCTTACTGAGATGGATGTGGACAGTAAGCAAGAAACATACCTGCGGTTTTAAGTCACTAAGATCTGGGGTGCTGCTTGTTGCTAAAGCATAACCTAGCCCATCCTGACTGCTACAATTATCCCAAATGAAGGAACTCCCACCACAGACTTCAACAAGTTATATATTGCTATTGCCCCCTGAATTTCCTCCTGGAAGCCTACCTCTTCAGTTGACCTCAGTGAGCAGCCTTTTTCATCGCTATAGATTCTACAGCTCCTGAGCACCAGAATCCTCCTCCAAAAATGTTCTACTCATGACAGTCCACTCCTGGAAAAAGCCACTCCACTCCTTCTCTTCCAGAAGTCCAGCAAAAGCCTCCACAGGGTTTGATGGAAAGGTGTATAATCCATCACACATCCCACATTGTTCCTTCCTCCTAGCTTCCAGCCCTGAAGGGTCCAGGGCCTGGCAGGGCCCCCCCAGCCGCGCAGGGAACAGGAGTCACCCAGTTGCCATGTCCTGACAGCTTGTCACATTATTTTGCCCGGTGGGAGCTCTGATCCCTCCATCCAATCCCTCCATAGACCACGGGCCTCTATACAAGTCCCTGCAGGCAAAGCAAAGCAAGATTGATGCCCTGCAAATGGCCAGCCGTGCCCAGGAGGGCTCTGGGTTCAATGCACGGAACGGCCCATTCTTCCCCATCTCAGGTTCCCACACTGGACGCCAAAGCTGGAGCTCAGAGCCAGGGCAGCAAGAATTCAACCTTTATTCATCCTAGAACACAAACGAGCCACCACACTCCCCTAACCACCCTGGCCCCTCACTTCCTCTCCTCAAGTTCACTCTGAAGGCCCTGGGCCTTCTTGAGCTAACCAGTGAGACACAGTGCCCTTTGCACAGAGGAGCTGGGATCAAGAGAGGATTCTGAAAGGTTGGGGAAGAAATATACTCGTTTACACATTGGCTGCAGAGCATCATCACTTAATCCCACTCCCTCCAGTGTTTTTTCTCCTCTGTGCTCAGTCATGTCCAACTCTGCGACACACCCGCCCCCACCCCGCCCGTGAACTGTATAGCCCTCCAGGCTCCTCTGCCCATGGGATTCTTCAGGCAAGAATACTGGAGTGGGTTTCCATGCCCTCCTCCAGGAGATCTTCCCAACCCAGGGATCCGTCCTCTGTCTCCTTTCTTGTGTCTCCTGCATTGCAGGTGGATTCTTTACCACTGAGTTATGGGGGAAGCCCTTCTTTCCCCACTAGTCCCTGTTAAAGCAAACTGTGTTTGAGCCCTGAGGCTGAGTTAGGCTGATAAAGAACCACAAATTAGCATTAATACCCCTGGTCACATGCATCCCAGTTCCTGCAGTTAAAAGCCACCAATGGGTTTAGACCTAAGAGCAGAGTGCTGGGGACCATCAAGCAGTACATGTAAGAATGACTTCATCTAAATTCCCTGAGAGATTTCATAGACCAAAGCACCTCTGAAGGACAAAAAGACAACTGTAAAATTACCTGAAAATAAATGCTTCTCAAGTGTTCAGAAAGAACCCAGGGAGAGGGGGACAAGGAGGCCGATAAACTAATCCATCAGCTCATTTTTTTTTTTTTTTGATCCCACCTCTAGACTTTTTTTTTTTCCCCAAGGCCTCAGCCTGTCACCATGCAGTTTATCAGCTGTCACTCCATCTCGATTCTGGGTGACATGAGATCAATGGCCTAAAACTGTTCTCAGATCTGCAGAGAAATTTATAACACCAGGCTCTGCCGTATCCTGTCTGGGCCTGGGTCCCAGGGCTCTGAGGGAGAGGCCGACTTCATTTCCATTTCAAAAGTGGATTGTGACCCACTTGGGGCCTGAGAGTTCAAGCCATCAGATGCAAAGGAAGGCCTGAGTCAGAAGTCTTGCACACTTACACTCACCAAACAATGACTTTGAGGGAGGGAAAAAGAAAAAAAGACTAGTCAATGATTAAAATTCTCTCTGCCTGGATAAGGCTCTAGCTTCCTGCTTAATTTCTTTGGGGATTTATTAATACCAAAAGCTAAAATTTGCAGCAACATGTTTTAGACTCCGAAAGCAATTAGTTCATCCCATTTATCTAACTGCAGAATTCTTGTGCATGATTTGAGCAGAGATTTATGGGGGGTTTGCTTCTCATGGAAGATTCCTTTGGTTTTCTATAACCTTTCTTTTCCATCATAAACTCTGTAATTGGTTTTAATTTGGTCTCAAAGTGGCCAGGCTTTCCTGGTGTCTCAGATGATAAAGAATCCATCTGCAATGCAAGAGACCTGAGTGGGGAAGATCCCCTGGAGAAAGAAATGGCAACCCACTCCAGTATTCTTGCCTGGAGAATCCCATGGGCAGAGGAGCCTGGTGGGCTACAGTTCATGGGGTGGCAAAGAGTCAGAAATGACTGAGCGACCAACATTTTCACTTTACAAAGTGCCCATGAACCAGAAACAAGATCCCAGGAGCCCAAGTCATAACCCATAACCCACACTTTCTAACCAAAGGGTTCCAGAGGGGGGAAGAAAATTTTATTTTGGCCACGCCAAGTGACATGCAGGACTTTAGTTACCCAACCCGTGTGTGTGATCAAACCCATGGCCCCTGCACTGGGAGCTCTGGCTCAGAGTTAACCACTGGACCTTCAGGGAAGTCCCTCCATGGAAATTCCAAATGCCTCACCACCACCCCCCCCCATAGGAAATCCCAGGGTGATAAGAGGGAGGCCAGCTCTCTCCCCTCAACTTTACCCCAAGATGTAGCCAGCTCTGGAACCGCTCCATGCCCACCACCATTTGGATGGACAGATGCCCAACAGAAGGCACGCTGAGGGGACTCCGGACTTGCCCCAGGCTAAACCCAGAGAAACCTCAGCTTTCTGAGCAAAAAGAAAACCCTCCGTCTCACTGCTGTCCACCTGCCTTCCGCTTGCAATCAGACATCCAAGCGGAGGTCCCCAGAGGAACTGTGTTCTGCAGAGGACCATGGCTGGAGCGTCACCAACCAGCTCCTCCCACACCCTGACCTTGGCAACCCCTGACTCGTAGAGAAGGCAGCCCTGAACCATCAGGAGTCACAGTCCTCTGGCTGAACGCACACAGCAGGCGCCAACTCAGCCCACGCCTCCCTGTGCGGAGTCCCATGGGAATCCACCAGAACACTGCCCCCCCCCCCCAGTCCACAAGGGCAACCTGAGACAGTGGCCCTCCACCATCCTCCCAGACCAAAGTCCGCCAGTTTAGGCTTATTGCTCCCTTCCCTGCTTCTCCTTCCCTCTCCATTTACTCTAGCGACCCCACTGATCTCAGGGGTGGCATCTTTCAACAGCCCCCCATTGCCTTAAGAATAAGAGTGACATTCCTTAACGTGGTGTGTGAAGCCCCTGCTCACCGGTCCTGACTCTCTTCACCCCTCTGCTGTACCCCAGCCCCTCACGCCCCCTGCACTCCAGCCCTCCAACCTTCGTGCCTCTGAGCTTGTTGTTCCTTCAGCAAGAAGTCTCATTCACCTCCACCCTTCTTCCTCCCTTTCTACCCTTTAGCTAATTTCTACTTATCCTTCAACACTCAGCTTAAATGTCACCTCCTCCAGGAAGCTTTCCCTGAGTGCCTCCAGTTCCCAGTGCAGTGAAGCCCCGCCCCCTTCCCCTGGGCTCATCTGGCAGGAAGTGGGCACCTGCATGTGACCACGCATTCCACCCTGAAAGGACTGTGTGCAGCACCTGGGGTCAGCAGCTGCACTTCTCACCCCCATTCTGTCTCCTCCCTCTTCTCTCTCCCTGCCTCTGGACTGGGCAGCAGTTTCTATCATTTCTTTCGTTCTTTTTCTAAATAACCTTTATATTAAAAGCATTTCGATTTACAGGATAATGGTTACGATATTACAGAGAGTTCCCCTAAACTCCACACCCAGGTTCCCCTGTTATTAACATCTTACATTAGTATGGCACAATGGTCACAACCAGTGAACCATATCGATACATTGTTATTATCTGAAGTCTATCCTTGATTCACACTTCCTTTGTCTTTCCCTAATAGCAAACACCCTCTTCCAACAACACAAGAGTAGACTCTACACATGGACATCACCAGATGGTCAATACTGAAATCAGATTGATTATATTCTTTGCAGCCAAAGATGGAGAAGCTCTATACAGTCAGCAAAAACAAGACCAGGAGCTGACTGTGGCTCAGATCATGAACTCCTTATTGCCAAATTTAGACTTAAATTGAAGAAAATAGGGAAAACCACGAGACCATTCAGGTATGACCTAAATCAAATCCCTTATGACTATACAGTGGAAGTGAGAAATAGATTTAAGGGACTAGATCTGACAGACAGAGTGTCTGATGAACTATGGATGGAGGTTCGTGACATTGTACAGGAGACAGGGATCAAGACCATCCCCAAGGAAAAGAAATGCAAAAAGGCAAAATGATTGCCTGAGGAGGCCTTACAAATAGCTGTGAAAAGAAAAGAAGCGAAAAGCAAAGGAGAAAAGAGAAGATATTCCCATTTGAATGCAGAGTTCCAAAGAATAGCAAGGAGAGATAAGAAAGCCTTCCTCAGCGATCAATGCAAAGAAATAGAGGAAAACAACAGAATGGGAAAGACTAGAGATCTCTTCAAGAAAATTAGAGATACCAAGGGAACATTTCATGCAAGGATGGGTTCGATAAAGGACAGAAATGGTATGGACCTAACAGAAGCAGAAGATATTAAGAAGAGGTGGCAAGAATACACAGAAAATGAAAGTGAAGTCGCTCAGTCGTGTCTGACTCTTTGTGACCCCATGGACTGTAGCCCACCAGGCTTCTCTGTCCATGGGATTCTCCAGGCAAGAATATTGGAGTGGGTTGCCAGTTCCTTCTCCAGGGGATCTTCCTGACCCAGGGATTGAACCTAGGTCTCCCGCATTGCAGGCAGACACTTTAACCTCTGAGCCACCAGGAAAGGACTGTACAAAAAAGATCTTCACAACCCAGATAATCACAATGGTGTGATCGCTCACCTAGAGCCAGACATCCTGGAATGTGAAGTCAGATGGGCCTTAGAAAGCATCACTATGAACAAAGCTAGTGGAGGTGACGGAATTCCAGTTGAGCTATTTCAAATCCTGAACGATGATGCTGTGAAAGTGCTACACTCAATATGCCAGCAAATTTGGAAAACTCAGCAGTGGCCACAGCACTGGAAAAGATCATTTTTCATTCCAATCCCAAAGAAAGGCAATGCCAAAGAATGCTCAAACTACCACACAATTGCATTCATCTCACACGCTAGTAAAGTAATGCTCAAAATTCTCCAAGCCAGGTTTCAGCAATACGTGAACCATGAACTTCCAGATGTTCAAGCTGGATTTAGAAAAGGCAGAGGAACCAATGATCAAATGGCCAACATCCGCTGGATCATCGAAAAAGCAAGAGAGTTCCAGAAAAACATCTATTTCTGCTTTATTGACTATGCCAAAGCCTTTGACTGTGTGGGTCACAATAAACTGTGGAAAATTCTGAAAGAGATGGGAATGCCAGAACACCTGACCTGCCTCTTGAGAAACCTATATGCAGGTCAGGAATCAACAGTTAGAAGTGGACATGGAACAACAGAGTGGTTCCAAATAGGAAAAGGAGTATGTCAAGGCTGTATATGGTCACCCTGCTTATTTAACTTACATACAGAGTACATCATGAGAAATGCTGGGCTGGAGGAAGCACAAGCTGGAAGGAAGATTGCCGGGAGAAATATCAATAACCTCAGATATGCAGATGACACCACCCTTATGGAAGAAAGTGAAGAGTAATGAAAAAGTCTCTTGATGAAAATGAAAGAGGAGAGTGAAAAATTTGGCTTAAAACTCAACATTCAGAAAACAAAGATCATGGCATCTGGTCCCATCACTTCGTGGGAAATAGACGGGGAAACAGTGGAAAGAGTGTCAGACTATTTTTTGAGGCTCCAAAATCACTGCAGATTGTGACTGCAGCCGTGAAATTAAAAGACGCTTACTACTTGGAAGGAAAGTTATGACCAACCTAGATAGCATATTAAAAAGCAGAGACATTACTTTGTCAACAAAGGTCAGTCTAGTCAAGACTATGGTTTTTCCAGTGGTCATGTATGGATGTGAGAGCTGGACTGTGAAGAAAGCTGAGCGCCAAAGAATTGATGCTTTTGACCTGTGGTGTTGGAGAAGACTCTTGAGAGTCCCTGGGACTGCATGGAGATCCAACCAGTCCATCCTAAAGGAGATGAGTCCTGGGTGTTCATTGGAAGGACGGATGCTGAAGCTGATACTCCAGTACTTTGGCCATCTCATGCAAAGAGTTGACTCTTTGGAAAAGACCCTGATGCTGGGAGGGATTGGGGGCAGGAGGAGAAGGGGATGACAGAGGATGAGATGGCTGGATGGCATCACCGACTCGCTTGGCATGAGTTTGAGTAGACTCCGGGAGTTGGTGATGGACAGGGAGGCCTGGTGTGCTGTGATTCATGGGGTCGCAAAGAGTCGGACACAAATGAGTGACTGAGCTGAACTGAGCTGAATGTCCTTTTGCTGCTGCTGTTGTTGTTCTGGGACACTCCATTGCATCCAGTTGTCATGTCTCCTGTCCTGTTCCTCTTAAGAGGGACAGTTTCTCAGACTTCCCTTGTTTTTGATGACCTTGTCAGTTTTGAGGAGTCCTGGTAGGGTATTTTGTAGGATATCCTTCAGTTGTGTCTGCCTGATGTTTTTCTTATAATTAGACTGGAATTCTGTGTTCTGGAGGTAAAGTACCATTTTCATCACATATTATCAAGGGTGCATTCTACACTCTTGATCTGTCAGCGTTGATGCTGACCCTGATCTTGTGGAGGAGGTGATGTTTGTCAGGTCTCTGCATGTAAACTCCCATTTCTCCCTCCTTTCCTCACTGACCTCTTAGGAGGGGAGTGCACAGCTCACAGCTGAGGACTGGGGCTTCTTCTCAGCCTCCTAGAAGGGAGAGTATCTACATAAACTCCATGAAAGACTGGTCTCTTCTCTCCCATTTATTTCTATCACTGTGGATTGTTTGTTTACTTTTTTAAATCCCTGGTCCCACAGCACATACCAGAGTCTGGCACTGAGTGAGTTCTCCATCGGGTTTGTTGAGAGAATGATGGTATATGAAGCCAGTGACCTGTGTCCCTTCAAAATTCTTATGCTGAAACCTAGGTTCTAGTACCACAGAATGTGGCTGTATTTGAAGAATGGGCCCTTGGAGAGGTTTTTAGGTCAAATGAAGTCAGAAGGGTGGGTCCTAATCCAGTATGGCAGGTGTCCCCTGTAAGAAGAGGAGGACATAGCAGGCACGTGCTCCCAGAGAAGAGACCGGGTGAGGGTCTGCAAGCGGGGAGAGAGGCCTCAGAACTCAGTCCCACCTGCACCTTGATCGTGGTCTTACAGCTTCCGGAGCTTTTAGGAAATAAATTTCTGTCGTTTAAGCCGTGCAATCTGTGGCATGTGTTAGGGCGGCCCTAGGAGACTAACAGAAAGGGGGCCACAGGATCAGACATAGTATCAGCTCCATGTAAGTCACGGGAGGTCACCTCATGCTTCTCAGCATCCTAGGAGGGGCAGTCCTTTGGAATATTCCTGCCCCCCTCCCCGAATTATGGGTCACTGTCCATCAAATATTTGTACCTGTAAGTAGTTTCAGTGATGATGCGAGGTTTCTCTGACAATCTGTGGTGAAAAGTTTATGGAAAACTCTTTTTTTCCACTATCTGATCTCAGTCAGAGAGTAAGGTACCAAAAGATTTTGAAATGACATGAGAGCTCAAAAGTTACTTGAAGCCTCAATGACCATCTTTTTCCTTCCGGGGGATCTGTACACCTACTACTATGTCTCCTATTAGTTCCAGAAAGGGGGTCTGGGGTCGAAGACAGGAAACCAAAGCAATGTAAATAGGAAATGGGAGAGGTGTTTTTTTCTCTATTTTCTGAATCCCTCACCTATAAGAGATTTAAGATTATATGGCCTATGATTTTTCCCCCCTGTGCTTTAAAAGGTTTCCTAAGCACCTGATGCTATATTATCTTACATAGTCCTTAAGACAGTCTTACAAGATGCTGTTATTATCCCCATTTTGCAGATGAAGCAACTAAGATACAGAAAGATCAACTAACTTGCCCAGAGCCACACAGCAAATCAGTAGTAACGTTGATATTCGAACCTAAGCAGGATGATTGCAGAGCCTGGAGTCGACAGCAATGTTTTGTTTCTTTTCAGGTTAAGTGGGTATCCCAGGGCATCCTGACATACAGAACACACAGAAGGATGAGTGGCCCAGGACCTGGAAATGGGCTAGGGTTTGTGAGCATCTGGCACTGGGATCAATCCAAAATCTAAGTTTAAACACCAGTTACCTTCACCCCACACTGTCTCATTATCATCTGACTGCTGAGTTTCAGTCAGGGCTGTGGAGTACGTTGCTCTGCGCTTTGGTATAAATTTTTAAATTCAAAACTATGCCAGTTTTGACAGACCAACAAATGTGGGGAGGGGGTGGGTCTTTCTTTAAAATACAAAGCAAGCAGTCAGAGGAAAGAGCTTGCTCAGAAAGAGCGTGGTTGCATTTCTAGAGAGCTAACCCCAGTAAAACCCGGCGACTGAGTAATTCTAAGAGATCTCTACAAAGTGTGCTTTAGTTACAAGAATGAATTGGATGCCTCTGTTCTCTGCTTGGACAAACACTTTCTGCCAACTTCCCTGGAAGCTTTATCTGATGGAGTGAGCCTGTTGGAAAAGAAACGGTGGGCTCTGGCTTTTTTTTTTTTTTTTTTAAGTTAAAAGGTTAAAAAAATAACCCCTGTCTCCATCCATCCTTAGCATTACACTTTCCTGCAAAGTTCTTTTCCTGGTAGATATAATCCTAATTAAAAGTAAATTACATGCTGTATAGAATTTGAAAGGGAAAAGATAATCCTATTACGTATGAGAGTATATCCCGATTTTCTTTCCCGCTAAACTGTGGGAGATATCAGATCAGGCTGCACTCCCCATTGTCGCGGCTTTGAAAACTTTCCTGGAGCCCTAATCCGTCACGTGACGCCCGTGTCAATCTCGGGGTCTGCACGCGAGCTTCACAAAGCTGGCATTAGGCTGGGTCCCGGGGGCGCAGCTCGGCGGGGCCCGCAACATTTGCATGCGGAGAAAACGCCGGCCATTGTGGGGTCGCGTTTGTTCTCAGGGTTGCGAGAGACAGTTGCCGGCTAAGTTGCTAAAAGCAGGGGGCTCCTTTGAGCCAGTCCCGGCCTTATGTATGAAAACAAGCGGATTGGATCGGCTTTGTGGGGCCGGGTCCGCGCCCGGGGAGGGCGAGAGGCCGCCCCTCCGCCTCCGCCGCCAGCCCCACATCCCAGGACATTTTGCTTCCCGGGGGAGGTGCGGTAGGCGCTGGTGCGCTGTTTTAAATCGTATTTCCATAATCTGGAGGCTGCAGGCGGAGGGTCTCGTTCTACTCGCGTGCCTTCACACCCTCACGGTCGGCTCGGAAAGGCCTCCTTGCGCCCGCCGTGGCAGCTGCTCGCCGCCCTGCTCCCGGGCTCCCGACTCCCGGCCCGGCTCTCCCCGGCGTCGCGGCGATCGCGGCCCCTTCCGAGCGGCGGAGGAACCGGCCGCGAATAAGATGCTTTGGGCTGCTGTCTCCACACCCCTCCTCCCGCCCCTTGGCTTTTCCCTCTTTCCCCTAACCCCCGACCCCACCGCCTGCTCTCCTTTGTTTATTTCTGTCTTGAGAAGGAAGATGATGACGTGCAGGCGCTTTGACTAAAAATATTGGGGAGTTCCCATTCTCCAGCCAAGCCCCAGACCCAAATTTAAACAGCGCGCCGCTGGGCTCCTGCGGTCCAGCCCTGGACCGAGAGGTGCGGGCGGCGCAGGGGGGCGCAGGCGTGGGGTGCGGCTCTCAGCCACTGGCGGCCGAGCTCTGGCAAGTGTCTACTCACGGGAACCACTGGAGAGATCTTTTCTCCGCGACTCGGGCCCCACTGCCCTCTCCATCCGCCCCTCTCCCCTCCCCTCCCCTGTTCCTGGCTCTGTAGCCCCGCAGCAGCCCCGAGCCGATCGGAACTCTCCGGGTTAAGAGGGGCGAAGCCGCTGTCCGGCCCCCGAGTTCTGAATCTGCTCGCTTGGCGTCCGGGCCTGCCGGGAAGGGGGCGAGGAGCGAGCGCGGGATCCCGAGAGTGCCAGAGGTCACCAGCAGGCCCCCAGGCCGGGGTGGGAGCCCTGCGGGCTCGGGGAGAAGCCGGGAAGGGGTTTTAGTGTGCATCCTCTCCGAGAAATGTCTCCAGGGCCGGAGCAGAGAGAGAGGAGAGCGAGCTACGAACTGGCAGTGGGAAGGGAGAAAGTGCAAGAGAAAGCTGGAAATCCGGCTCCGGTAGGGGGCGTCGCGCTTTCCGCGTCCTTGCGCGGCTGCGTCGCCGAGGCATGCTAAAACCTCTTCGCTTTTGGCATTCCTAGGCCAGCAGGATGGGGCAGCTGGGGAAGGGAACCGAGAGGCACGATCGCGCTGCACGGTCCAGGGCACAATCTCAAGAACTTTAACGAGGTCTAGGGCTGCATTTTTGCTCTCTGGCAGCTCCAGAACCCCGCCCCCGTCACCCTCACTGCCCACCGAGCTCCTCGGTCTCCCTACTCTGGGAATGCTCCTGTATCTCTTCCGAAAAGACTCCAGATACATCCCTTCGGGTTTAGGGGGAAGAAAAACACAGATAGGATGTCAGCAGGACTATAATCAGGATTCAGAAGAACGTTTACAAACTCCAGTCTGCTTATCAAATCTTTTGCCTTGGGAGAAAAAAAGAGAGAGAAAGAAAACTCCCCGTGGGTGACTTTTGTTTTTAACCTCTCGTCCTTCGAGTGTATTTGCACACCCTGCTTAATAAACCTCTCCAATAAGCATCAGTAAGAATCTGTCTTGTGGCTGACTGGAGGCCCATCTCCCAGATCTTCGGGGATGCTGGGGGTAGGGGAATACCTGTGGGGGCAGCCGGGGCGCCCGCCCAGCTCAGAGCTGGCAAAGCCGAAGCCCCACACTTTCGCAGGCAGATGGTTAAGTTTTCCCCCAGGTTCGTGCCAGGTTTCAGCGTCCTGCTGTGATTTTGTTCTTCTGGAACGGGATGAGTATTGCTTCCCAGAGTGGCCCTATTAGAACAGAAAGAAAATCCTCTAAATAGGCGGAACAAGGCATCAGGAGGGAGAGTTCTCTAAATGCTCTTTAATACGAGCTGGGTATTGTGTGGAATTCAGCGCCCATCACCGTTTAGCAGGAGAGTTATGGCAGTGATTGGGGATGAATAGAGGAACATAATGGATACATGTGGCGTTTGCTCATTATATTCAAGTTAGCCCAACTCCGCTGTGGAAACTGTTCAACTTTCTCTCCCCTTAGCTTGTCACAGTTAAATAATACAGACATTGGGGCCTCCAATGGGATCGCCTGCCACGCCATTCTATTTCCACTACTAACGAGGGCTTCATAAGCCTTTGATACAGTCTGATCTTTGAAACCTTTCCAAATCTCCTCAAGCTTATGCTAAATCCTATTTGAAACTTTTTTTTTTCCCCCTTTGCCTGCTAGCGCCCAGGGCTTAAGAAAGCCATTTGGACAGTGACATGCATACTAACACGTCTCAGAGCTCTTTTCTGAAAAGGAAGGGGCAGCTCCGATCACCGGGGCTCACACGAGCAAAACACAATTGCGTACACAAATTTGAATAAAATCAATTTCCCCTTATCCTTCGAGCTCCTCAATCTAGAGGCTATTTCCGAGCGCCGTGGGAAGTTGGGAAAGAAGGCGAACTGAGCCTCAGCCGGCAGAGCAAGTCTGCAGAGAAGGCGGCGCGGGGGGGGGGGGGGCGGCGAGCGATTTCAAAGCCTCTGGGGTGCAAAAAAACAAAAACAAAAACAGAGTGGGTGTGGGGTCTCGAGCCACTAGGGCGAAATCCCAGCGCGATTGCTCTCGGCTCAAGCGGCCGGTACAGGAGGGTCACAACTAACAGAACCATCCGCTCCTGTAACGCCGGCGACCTGTGCCAACCCCTCTGCACGCAGAGCGCTGACGAGAGGTGAAAAAAGCCAAAGGAGTTAAAGAAACAAAGGAAGGATTCTCTATTTTCCCTTTCTTGTTTTCCCCTCTAAGCCCCTCCACCGTAACGGGATCGTCAGGGGCTGGCGTAGCGGCAGCGCGAGAGCCAGGCCGCCATTGGCTGCCCAGTTCGGGTGATTTGCATTTCGGCGGCTATAAAAGCGGAGGCGGCTCAGAGCCGAGCAGCTCCAGCCCGAAGAGCGAAGGGGAAGGTGCGGAGTGTGGGCGGGATCCACGAGTCCTCCGAGCCCGCCGGAGCCTTGGAGCTGCAGCCTGCAGACTTCTCCTGCACACGGCTCGCCAAAAAAGCGTGCACTCGGGAGCCTGGGACTCACGCCCGGACCTGCAAACCACAGAGGAAATCGCTCGCTCAGCGTTTTGGAATAGCGCTTGGGGCTGGCGGCATGAGTCCAGCCAGGCGCGGGGGCAGCCCCTGCCTTTTTCCCTTGCAGCTCTTCAGCCTCTGCTGGGTGCTCTCGGTGGCCCAGAGCAAGACTGTGAGATACAGCACCTTCGAGGAGGATGCCCCCGGCACGGTCATCGGGACCCTGGCCGAAGACCTGCATATGAAAGTGTCCGGAGACACAAGCTTCCGCCTGATGAAGCAGTTCAACAGCTCGCTGATCCGAGTGCGCGAGGGCGACGGGCAGCTGACCGTCGGGGACGCGGGCCTGGACCGAGAGCGGCTGTGCGGCCAGGCCCCTCAGTGCGTGCTGGCCTTCGATGTGGTCAGCTTCTCCCAGGAGCAGTTCCGACTGGTGCACGTGGAGGTGGAGGTGAGGGACATCAATGACCATGAGCCGCGCTTCCCCCGGGCCCAGATTCCAGTGGAGGTGTCCGAGGGCGCTGCGGTGGGCACGCGCATCCCCCTGGAGGTGCCCGTGGACGAGGACGTGGGCGCCAACGGGCTGCAAAGCGTGCGCCTGGCCGAGCCCCACAGCCCCTTCCGCGTGGAGCTGCAGACGCGCGCGGACGGTGCCCAGTGCGCCGACTTGGTGCTGCTGCAGGAGCTGGACCGCGAGAGCCAGGCCACCTACAGCCTGGGGCTGGTGGCCCAGGACGGCGGCCGTCCGCCGCGCTCCGCCACAGCCGCCCTCAGCGTGCGCGTGCTGGACGCCAACGACCACAGCCCGGCCTTCCCTCAGGGCGCCGTGGCCGAAGTGGAGCTGGCGGAGGACGCGCCCGTGGGCTCGCTCCTGCTAGACCTGGACGCGGCGGACCCCGACGAGGGCCCCAACGGCGACGTGGTGTTCGCCTTCGGGGCCCGCACCCCGCCCGAGGCGCGCCGCCTCTTCCGCCTGGACCCGCGCTCCGGCCGCCTCACCCTGGCGGGGCCCGTGGACTACGAGCGCCAGGACACTTACGAACTGGACGTGCGGGCGCAGGACCGCGGCCCCGGGCCTCGCGCCACCACCTGCAAGGTCATCGTGCGCCTCCGCGACGTCAATGACAACGCTCCGGACATCTCCATCACCCCGCTGGCCGCCCCGGGCGCGCCTGCTGCCTCGCCCTTCGCCGCCGCCGCCGCCGCTCTTGGGGGAACGGAGGCGACCTCTTCGGCCGGGCCTGGGACGCCAGAGGCGGGCGCCGTCTCGCTGGTGCCGGAGGGGGCGGCGCGCGAGAGCCTGGTGGCGCTGGTCAGCACCTCGGACAGGGACTCGGGCGCCAACGGGCAGGTGCGCTGCGCCCTCTACGGGCACGAGCACTTCCGGCTGCAGCCGGCCTACGCGGGCAGCTACCTGGTGGTGACCGCGGCGTCCCTGGACCGCGAGCGCATCTCCGAGTACAACCTGACGCTGGTGGCCGAGGACCGCGGCGCGCCCCCGCTGCGCACCGTGCGGCCCTACACGGTGCGTGTGGGCGACGAGAACGACAACGCGCCGCTCTTCACGCGGCCAGTCTATGAGGTGTCAGTGCGCGAGAACAACCCGCCCGGGGCCTACTTGGCCACGGTGGCCGCCAGGGACCCGGACCTGGGCCGCAACGGCCAGGTCACCTACAGGCTGCTAGAGGCCGAGGTGGGCCGGGCTGGGGGCGCCGTGTCCACCTACGTCTCCGTGGACCCAGCGACGGGGGCCATCTACGCGCTGCGCAGCTTCGACTATGAGACTCTTCGCCAGCTCGACGTGCGCATCCAGGCGAGCGACGGCGGCTCCCCTCAGCTCTCCAGCAATGCCCTGGTGCAAGTGCGGGTGCTGGACCAGAACGACCACGCCCCGATCCTGGTGCACCCGGCGCCGGCTAACGGCTCCCTGGAAGTGGCGGTCCCCGGGCGCACAGCGAAGGACACGGCGGTGGCGCGGGTGCAGGCCCGGGACGCAGACGAGGGTGCCAACGGGGAGCTGGCCTTCGACCTGCTGCAGCAGGAGCCGCGAGAAGCCTTCGCCATCGGCCGCCGCACCGGGGAGATCGTGCTCACCGGCGACCTCTCGCAGGAGCCGCCCGGCCGAGTGTTCCGGGCGCTGCTGGTCATTTCCGACGGCGGCCGCCCCCCGCTCTCCACCACCGCCACCGTCAGCTTCGTGGTGACGGCGGGCGGCGGACGCGGGCTGGCGTCGCCAGCCGGCGCGGGGAACCCGGAGCGCTCTCGCCCGCCCGGCTCGCGGCTCTCGGCGTCGGGGCCGGCGCTGCAGTGGGATACGCCGCTGATCGTCATCATCGTGCTGGCCGGGAGCTGCACGCTGCTGCTGGCCGCCATCATCGCCATCGCCACCACCTGCAACCGCCGCAAGAAGGAGGTGCGCAAAGGGGGGCCCCGCCGGGAAGAGCGGCCCGGGGCGGCGGGCGGCGGAGCCTCGGCTCCCGGCTCCCCGGAGGAGGCCGCCCGGGGAGCCGGGCCCAGGCCCAACATGTTCGACGTGCTCACCTTCCCTGGCAGCGGCAAAGCGCCCTTTGGCAGCCCCGCGGCCGACGCGCCCCCGCCCGCGGTCGCCGCCGCGGCCGAAGTGCCGGGCTCAGAGGGCGGCGGTGCCACCGGGGAAAGCGCCTGTCACTTCGAGGGGCAGCAGCGGCTCCGCGGCGCGCACGCCGAGGTGAGGCCTTCCTTCGGCCGGGCGCCGCGCTCGGTGCTCCGCGGACAGGCTGGGGGAAGGGACTGGAGGGGCCTGGGGGTGCGTGCGCGGGAGACGCCTAACCTGTCGCACTTGTGTTTTTTTTGTTTTGTTTTGTTTTCTGTCCAACCCTCACCCCTGCTTGCTGCCCCCATCCCCGGCTGCAGCCCTACGGCGCCTCCCCGGGCTTCGGCAAGGAGCCGGCGCCCCCTGTGGCGGTCTGGAAGGGACACTCCTTCAACACCATCTCCGGCCGAGAAGCGGAGAAGTTCAGCGGCAAAGACAGCGGCAAAGGGGACAGTGATTTCAACGACAGTGATTCCGACATCAGCGGGGACGCTCTGAAGAAGGACCTCATCAACCACATGCAGAGCGGTGAGGGCTCCTCCTTCACGCCGGGTTCAGCGCGCGCCCCCCAACCCCGCCCTTGCTTTCCGTCGGGGTCTCTCTTCTGCATCTCGGTTTCCAGATCCCCGCTCTCCCATCCCCGCATTTTTCTGTCCTTGAGTTCCGGTTTCCAGCCTGCCTCAAACGGAGAATGCCAAAATGCCGTGTTGAGACAGCGCCAGCGCCTAAATAAACCCCCCATCCTGTTAGGTTACTAGCTGAGAAGGGGAATTCCTTTATTTATTTATTCATTTATTTATTTATTGCTTCCCTAAAGCCTAGGCAGCTTCGTATTAAGGCGGCCTTACAGGAAACAGGGCTCATTTCAGATCTAGAACCAGGGCGTTCATCTTACACGCTTCCCTGCTCAGCCGCCCTGACCCTGACCGTCTGTGTAACCTCAGTAACCATCGTGCTTGTGTTTCTCCTTTCTGTTAGGCTTGTGGGCGTGCACCGCGGAGTGTAAGATCCTGGGCCACTCTGACCGCTGCTGGAGCCCCTCCTGCGCTGGAGGGCCCAGCACACACGCCTCGACTCACCCCCCAGCCCAGATGTCGACCTTCTGCAAGAGCACCTCCCTGCCCCGGGATCCTCTGCGCAGGGACAACTTCTACCAGGCCCAGCTGCCCAAGACCGTGGGGCTGCAGAGCGTCTACGAGAAGGTGCTGCACAGAGACTATGACAGGACAGTCACTCTGCTCTCCCCTCCTCGTCCAGGGAGGCTGCCAGACTTGCAGGAGATCGGGGTGCCCTTGTATCAGTCCCCCCCTGGCAGGTACCTGTCCCCAAAGAAGGAAGCCAATGAAAATGTGTAAACCCATGCTGCATGTTGTCACTCATACACAGGTCACTCCAGAGATGTCCCTAAGTTATTGACCAGTTTCAGTGTTGTATATAGAAATATGCAAGATGTGCCTTAAAATGAAGTTGTTGGAAGCTATTTCCAATCACATTGGTACTGTTTGGTATTTGCAAACAAAAATGTAGTTAATGTAATTTTTATGAAATGTGTGCAGTATTTAATTTTTTCTTATCATGCTATTGACTTTCATTTCCCTTGCGGCTTGCCATTTTCTTAGTGTTTTTAACCTGTACATGGTGTAATGTAATGTTTGTATATAATGAAATTTTGTTATATTTTTATATAATAAAAGCTAAAGTGGAAGTTATTGCCAAAGGAACTGTCTGTTAGACAAAAAAAAATATGTTGGGATTACTTAATGGAAATTTATCTCTCACCCGAAACAACCTAGTGTTTGAGAAGTTTTGCCTGGCCGAGTATAACTTGTATATCTTGAGTCTGTGGTAGATTTCAAGTTCAATTGTTATTTAATTACATTTGGTTTTCTGTAAACCCTGTCACTTATAAGCACAGTAATAAAGGATTTGTCGTGTGTTTGAAGAATCTGCTAATTGCTTTTCCTACAGTTGCCTACAGTCAAGCTTTCACAAATAATCTGAGTAGCAGAATTAAACTTTTTTTCAAGTGCTAATTATTTGGGCATTATTAGTGTTCACAGCAAATTTAAACCTGTGGAATTTCAAGTATTGGTGTCTCAGTCAAGTATATTGGTTGCTTTTGTAAAACATATGCCTCTCCATATACATCGGGCATGCTATAAAGTTCCTGCCCTCATTTATTTACTCAACAAATCTTTATGGAACAGGTACTAAAAAGTGGAGGAAAACTGAGTTTGGACTGTTCTTTCACTAATTAAACCTCTGTAAAGCTTTTACTAACTGCTGTAGCTCCTAAGGACTGGGGTTCAAGGTTAAGATGAGATAGACCCAAGAAGCTCTTAGCTTAAATATTAAGGATTTTAATACCAAAAAGAAACTCAACCTTATGGGTGAAATGATGCTTGGGATGTGTTTTAAAATATTCTAGAAGAAAGCACAAGGCTACATGAAACAAAACATATTGGTCATGGTCAGTGCTAGCATTGGTTTATGTGTATGAGGGGAGAAGCTTATACTAACCTATTTGTGTATTTGTGTTTGAAAATGTATGTAATGAAGGTTTTTAAACACACACACACTAAAGACTTACACCTGTCTTATACTCTGTGCATTCATTTTATTAGAAATTAATAATGAGAGCTAACATTTCCTGAATGAGCTTTTATATGAGTGAAGCTCCTTACAAAGATATTCTGCATGAATTATCTCATTTAATCTTCAAACATCCCCCTTGAGAATGGGAACTATCATTATTTCCATTTTACAGATAAGGAAGCAGGGACACAATTTAGGTAAGACACTCAAAAGTCACAAAGCTAGTCAGTGGCCAGGATAAGATTTAACCAAGATTATTCAAGGCAAGAAAATAAAATGAAATAGTGAAATGTGTTTTTGTTCTTTTTAACTTGAAAGAAACAAAGAGTTAAATAGAAAAGTCCCAATGCATTGCCTTTACTGCCTGATTATTGTTTAGCACTTTATATTTGTGAAGTGCCTGTGTTCCTTTATTACTAATTATAGAGAGTGAGGCGCTGTAATGAATAGTGGAGCCCTCAAAGCTGCCTGTTGAAGTCATAATTGAAACCAGTGGTGGCTCCAAGCTCAACAGCAGGGTGGGCGCACACAAGCGCCTCGCTCCCCATGGCCTGTGCAGAGTTCAGTGGTTTCTGCAGGCAGATGAGCTGAAAATACACCTGACCAGCTCAAAGAGCCCAGACAGACCTCAGCTTCTGGAACAAAATGCTGGATGTGGCCAGACCCCAGCTAGACCTCCGTTTCTGACATCCAAAGCTTTCTTCTTGAGCCAGTCTCTTCAAATGCAGAGCAGAAAAATGAATAATCCCTCATTAGCAGACTAAAAGCATCCAATCTCTGAATGCATTTGCCAGCTCTTCTCCTTCAAAAGGAAAATAATGTCATTGTCGTCATCTTATTTTGTGCTCTGCAAACTTATTTCACTGCCCCCCCTCCCCCAGATTTCGTTTTCAAAATCTCTTTGACTTTACTGTCCTATCTTTCCCTAGAGGAATGACCATTACAACACCTGATGTTGCTTGGAACTTAAAAAAAAAATTAAAATTCAGCCCTTAAAATTGTCTAAATGAAAAAAAAAAGTGAGAGAGAAGGGTACTCATCTAAGAGTCACCGAGGGAACTCTCAGAGAAACAGGAGCTAGAGGAAAGAAGGTCTCTGTTTTTTCTTGAGAAATGCTGATTCTCAAGCATATTTTTGAGGAAATATATTGCTTTATTAAGTTAAATGAGATAATATACATGTAGAACACATAGGACCATGTCTGGCCTACAGTAAAACATCCTACCTTCATCTTTCCTTGCCTTCCTCCGGAGCCAGTCTCTACTATGAGTGCAGCCCGATCTGCAATGCGGGAGACCTAGTTTCCATCCCTGGGTCAGGAAGATCCCCTGGAGAAGGGAATGGCTACCCACTCCAGTGTTCTTGCCTAGAGAATCCCATGGACAGAGGATGTCTATGGGATGATCTATGGTCCATGGGGTCACAAAGAGTCAGACAGAACTGAGCAACTAACACACACATCCATCCACTCAGGAAGATAAAACAGACTCAGGATATTTGGTCTTGTTCGGAGATGGGTTTGCAACCTTTGTTTCTTCCACTTTCACTATGGAGACCAGAGCTTCATATGCAAGTATGGCTCAAGCAAGTATGGCTTTGCAAGCAACACTCTACAAGCAAGCACAGCTAAAGTGAACATCACAGGAAACTCACAAGCCCTCAGTGTTTGTGCTGGTTCCACAAATCTGTCTTTGAAGGTGGAGGCCTACAACCCTGGAGTACCTTCACAGTGAACACTGGGACCTGGAAGGTGCTTGGGGACGTGGGAGGTCACCTTGAAAGAGAACTAGAGCCAGACTTTACCTATTTCACTTTTTATGTCTGGCCCCATTGACTTGGATGTCCTACACTTCCTATAATAAAATATCCATCAAAGAAACCACTTCAGAAAATTAAAATGTAAGTGGTTTCCACATCTATTGAAAAATACATTCTGAAATAGAGTGAAAACAGGATGCATGTCTCCAGATACAAATATACATGTACATGGAGAGAAAGAAATATGTGTGTATATAAAATCAGGATGAATTCCGTGCCACAATTAGCTAAATATCTGGTTTATCTCACTTGGCAAATATAAGCTTTTATCATCTAAAAATTCTACTTTAGAAAATAAGCATATTCACTTTAGTCCTGGATTCAGTAACCACAGGATAATTGGAACGCTGTAAGTTTTGAAGGCAAAGTAATATAGTACTTGATGGGGCACTGTGCTTTGCAACGATTCCAAAGGGCTTTGAAAATGCTGTCTAGTTTTCAACAGCCATGCAATAACTCAGGAGAGTATTTATCATTCCATTTCTTCAGAGGGAAATAATCTGCAGTGGAATTCGCCAACAGGTTCAAAGTCACCTAATAAGAGAGCAGCGGGCAGAAAGAGACAACAGGCTGTTTTAAAAAGCCATCACTTAAGCCACCAGATTAAATGTGCTTCTGCGGCAGGGGCGGGGAAATCTTCCCTCATCATCAGAAGGCAAGGTTTGCTCCCACGAAACTTGTTTTAGAAATTTCAACATATCAAAGTGAAGCCTGCATAGTTTAATGGGGAATTAGGAAAATTCCGTTTGCCAATCCAGTATGACACTTGGCTAGATCTTAAGACATGTCTGACTCGACATGTCCAAGTCAAAATCATTCTCAGCCAACAAAAACTACCCCTCTGGCAACTGTTTTAAACTCTACACTTTTCAGAGCAAGCTAAATACTTGGTATTTAGACCAAATATTAAAGTCATTTTAAGTATTTAGACCAAACACTAAAGTCATTTTAAGATGCCACCAAACTTCTTACTTCTGCTCACCAAGATCCATTGATTCCATTTCCCAACTATTGTTGAATTGTTCCTTCACTCCACTGCAGCAGGTGGGAGGCTCTGCTTCTATCCCCACCACAGCCTTTTGTATTCACTCCAGCTTCTGGTTGCCATATGAGTCTCCATCCAGTCATTGGCCTCTGCGGCCTGAGACTTTGCTGAGAAGCCCACCAGTGTTTGGGCCCGCAGAAGTTTATTCAAACTGTGTACAGAGAAGTCTAGAAGCACCGGGGATTTAAGACCTACAGAGGCAGCCCTCAGCTCATCAGGGACAGGCGTTGGTGGATAAATACCCCGGCTTTCCCATCCCTTGGAAGGACAACTCTGAGCTGTGTTCTATACAGTTTCCCTGAGAGCGGCAAGAGAATCCAAACCCCAGTTGCCCACCGCAGCACCTTCCTCAGTCAGGGAACTTTCTCACTACCCGTCTCGTTTTCCCCACTCAGTCACACGTGCTCCCTGGGACCAGCTCCCAGACAAACTTCCTGCACTCAAATCTTTGTTTCACTGCCTGCTTTTAGGGGGACTATCCAAATCAGGATGGATGCATAAGAATAAGAGTAAGGACGCCAGCTTTTAGTGATCACTGCATTTTACGCACTGCACCAAGCTCTTTATGGTGAATCACCACAACTTTATGAGGAAAGGGAGTATTCTTGCCTGGGAATTCCCACTTACAGAGGAGCCTGGAGGGCCAGCGTCATGGGCTCACAAGAGTCAGACACGACTTAGCGACCACGTCACCATCTTACGATGGGGAAAGTGAGATTTGAAGGAGTGTGGTAACACAGGTCACACAGCTACTATCAGGAGGAGTTGAGATTTTTAAAAACTCTTTCTGGTCCAAAGTAGAGGCACACCACCTTATTCCCACTCACATCGCTTCTCTCCTGGGTTGCAGGGTGAGTCTCCAACCTGCTCACCCTGGATTCACTACCGGCTTCCCTCTGTTCATCCTCCATGCTGCTGCCATGAAGACCCTTTCTAAAATCTGCTTTCATCACTCCTCTGATTACTGCCCTCCTGACTTCCCACAGCCTTTGGATAAAGTCCGCGTTGCTCCGTGGCATCCCAGATTCCCATTCCTCTGGCCCTGCCTCTGGCCCCAAACTGGACCCTGCTGCTGCCCCTTCCTGGCCCACCGCCTACACCCCCCCAACCCTCACCACAACACCCACCCATGCTTCAGCCAGGAGAATCAGCTTGTGTCTCACCCTGCTCCCTGGTCCCTCTGCCTGCAATGACTTTCAGCCCCTCTTTCTCTCTCCCCACCCCACCCTTTCCTTCTTCTCCAGCCCTTTCTTCCTATCTATCAGAATTATTCACGAGTCACGCCAGCCCCTCTCCCAGCCACCAGCTGTGGGCTTTCTCAACACTTAGCAAACGGTCCCTTACCTATGCCACACCCCCTCATCAGCCCCCACCGGCCCATGAAGTCAAGGACTGTCTGCGTCTTTCATCTCTCCATCCCCAGTACCTGGTACATTGTCTGGTACATAATGAGGATTCAATGAAAGCACTTGCTGAATAGCATGATTCACTGAGCCAAGCACAAAAGGTCGTGGTTCACACCACAGCCAAGAGACTGCGTCTACGAGTCAACAGGCTTCGCCACAGGGGGTCTGGGCTAAATCTGCCTCCAGCATCAGAAGGGACCAAGAAATTCAGCATCCTATCCACCCAGCTAGTGCTCGGAGGAGGCAGAAGTTGTCCCAGCCCTGACCATGTGTAAAATCACCTTACCTACTGAAGGCGAGGTCCTCCCCATCTTCCTGTCTCAGCCAGCTCCCGTCTCCACACCAGGCAAAGTGGTACCAAAAGACCCCCTGCCAGGGACATAATGCCACCCCTCCCCATGGGAATTTGTGAGCACGAGAAGTGTGTGAGCCCCCGACCTCTAGAGACTTGATGTGGTCTTAGTCCCCATTGATACCTGAAGCCACATGGCCCGAATACTCCAGATAACTGTCAAACCTCCACTTTGTTCCAGGCAGACACAGCAAACCGTGAAGTTGATGAAAGTGTCGGATCACTTATTACGCTAAACACTTGATAGCAGTCTCTTATTTTATTGAGTCGTCTGTTTTCCCAATGTTCTCCCTGTCATTTCTAGGAACGCATGCATGCGTGTGTGCTCAGTCGTGTCCAACTCTTTTGCCACCTCATGGACTATATATAGCCTGCCAGACTCCTCTGTCCATTGGGATTTTCCAGGCAAGAATACTGAAGTGGGTTGCTGTTTCCTACTCCAGGGGAACTTCCCCACCCAGGGATCAAACCTGTGTCTCCCAAGTCTCCCGAACTGGCAAGCGGATTCTTTACCAGTGCACCATCTGTGAAGCAGCCCTTATTTTATTGAGCCTATTTTGCCAAACTTTCTCCCTATCAATTCTAGGAAAGTAGTGTTGAGGGGCAAGGATTTGCTGCTAAAGAATGTCACTAGAACCTCAGAGGAAGGGCTGAGCTGGTGGTAATGGTGAATAAGGGAGTGGGAATAGAATCTCAATTTTATTCAGCAGCTGATTCTCTGCCAGCACTTAACCTCCCTGTGATTCGTTCTGCTTATCTACCAAAAGCCCTTCATCACCAGCCTCACTGGAGGGTGAGAACAAGCCCATGAAGTCCAGCAAGAAGGCCGAGCACTGGGTCAGCCATCTCCATGCGCTAAAGAAATTCAGGGTCACCACACTGTCCATGGAGCTCCCCCCTGTGCATCTGGCGGAGCATCTCTCACGCCATGTCTACATGCAAAAGCTAGTAAAAAGCACATTTCCCTAATTATCTAGATATGTTTAGGTCCCCATATGGGGCTCTTAAACATCTTCATAAATCCTTGGATTCTCCCCTTTACTTGGGTGATTGTCTTAACTCACGTGGGTGATTGAGTCAAGCTGCTGAGCGGCACAGATTGTGATGAGGATTCTCATAAAAATCGTTTATTGAGAAAATGCTCTCAGAGGAGGAGAGAAGCCAGCAGGAGACCGCAGAGAAAGGGAGCTTCAGCACAGTGGGGGTCTCAGTTTCAGCCTGGTCCCACAGGAGCTTGGGAGCACAGATTGGGCCTCTCTGGAGAGAACAAGCCAGCCTTTCCTACCTTGTATCAGTCATTGATTTCTGGACAGAAAAGGGGGTACGTTGCATTACCTTCCATAACTAGGAGAATTCTGTTAGGCTGGGGGTAATTCTCGAGAGAAGGGACCCCATCTGGAGGCTGGGGCAGCCTTACCGTAGCTAGGAATGAGCACACAGGCTACACGTGGGTGGGTGGGTGGGTGGGGCAAGAGTGTCCCCTCTATTTGTGGGTTTCAAATCAGAATCAACAGGAGGGCTTGTTAAAATAGATCATTGGGCCTGTAGTCCAGAAGTATCTGATACAACAGGATTGGGGTGAGGTCCTATACGTGGAGCCCTCGGCAGAGGTCACAGGGCAACAAATCCAGAATTAGCCAAGCTCCATGGCAACCATTGTCATGAGCCATCCTATCCCTAACCAGCCAGCTCCCGTCTCCATTTCAGGCCAAGTGGGCACCAAAATACCCCCAACCATGACTTTAGGCCTCCCCTCTCCATTGGAATTTTCTTTGTCCCAAGACTATAAAAACTGGCCGGAAGCCCACAAAAGTCACCGCTCCCTGATCTGTCAGGAAGTCAGCCCACTGTCCTTGCAGCACCCCTCACTATTTCAGCCCTTTGTTGTCAATAAATTCTCTCTTTTCTAAAATACTCTGTGTCTGGAAATTCTTTCCCAGCCTCTGCTTGGACCACCATGACACCATAGTTCGCATTTCTAATGTGTTCCCAGTTCTAAGAAGTTCTAACGCTGCTGGCCCAAGGACCAGCCTGCAGAACTGCTGCACTTCAGAAACCATGCAGAGGGGAGCCAGGACACACCTCCTGACCTGCTGTGACCCGGTCAGCGCTCACCTGGGAGAATTTCAGCTGTAGAATATGAACATCAGCCAGCATCTGCAGGATCTGCAATGACCACAAACACAAAAACCAGGCCTACAACCCCCGCAGAGAGAAGGTAAAAGGGTGAGTGTGGAGGTTAAAGCTGAAAAGGCAGGGCCCTGTCTCATCTACCAAGCCATCATCAATGTCATGTTCCCTGCCTCACCCTCCCTCTTAACAGCACACAGGTGAGGGTGGGAAAAAGGGGGCGTGACCCAGGCTGCTCACAGGTGGCTAGGCTCCCTGTAGGCACTGAGTGATACACCTCATCAGGGACCCAGACCAATGGGCATATCCAAAGAGGATGGCTTAGGAGACAAGTGGACTTATTGCAACAGTGTTTCATGACAGAGAGTCTGTAAGCAATCTATAATGATGCAAGATACTCAAAGGAAGAAAGACTACTTTGAGAGGTGGAAACTCCTTGTCACTGGAAGCTTTCAAGCAAAGACATGACAATCAACTGATGGAATGAGTGGGGTAGAAGATCTGGGTTGGGATTGGATCCAGCAGCCCTTAAATGCCCTTCTAAGCCCACTATTAGTTTATGCAAATTCCTTCCCTTTCTTCCACTCTGAAGATGTCCTTAGAATTCTCTCCTGCTCCACCTGATTCTCAAATGATAGAAAGTTGAGTGTGCTAGCTTTTATTCCAGTTGGCTCATAAGAGTTCCTATATCCTTTTCCGTTTCCTGAGAAGAGTCGGAATCATTCCTGCATCCCTGACTGGAAGTTTAGTTGGAGACTACGTCTGCTATTTCCTCCTTGCATGGTATAAAGCCCAGTGCTCGATGCTGTGAAGTTGCCTTTAATTTGTTGTAAGATCCCCTGGAGAAGGGAATGGCTATCCATTCCAGTACTCTTGCCTAGAGAATTCCACGGACAGAGAAGCCTGACTTTTAGGCTTCCCAGGTGGCGCTAAAGAACACCCCTGCCAGTGCAGGAGACGTAAGAGATGAGGGTTCGATCCCTGGATCGGCAAGATCTCCTGGAGGAGAACATGGCAACCCACTCCAGTATTCTTGCCTGGAGAATTCCACAGGCAAGGCGCCTGGCAGGCTACAGTCCGTATACTACTAAGCAACTTAGCACGAGCAGCAAGCCACTTTCTAAATTATATGGCTCACAGTGACAGCCTCCGAGAGCAGATCATGACAAGTGGCTCAGTTTTACAGCGAGGGAAACTGAGCAAAAGATCAGCAGAAGCAGGTGTCTTCCCAGCCCTACCACCTCACCCCTCTCCTTATTGCCTGTTAAATGGTGATATTTATTCACAATAAGTCCCCAGGCTTATGCTGATTTTAAATCATTGAAGAATTGAGTCACTGGGGCTGTGTTTTGGCCGACCTCCTGCATTCACTCATCCCAGACCCATGTTCTAGAATACAAAGGTCTGGTGATTCATTTCTGCTCTTCAGCTTCACTAATCAGAGACACCCAGTGCTCTTGCCACGCGCTGAGTGATATAATGGAAATTTCTAGGCTGAGGGCATTAGATTCAGATGCGGCAGGAAAAAAAAAATGTCAGGCAGCTTGATTTACTGTAGCTGGAGAGATTGGGAAGGAAAAAAGAGCAAGACTGGCTTGTTTGTGCTCTCTCTTACTCCTGACTATGGACTCAGACAACTGCCAATTTGCTTGACCAAGTCATCCGTGTGGGCATTGCTAAGGCCCCATAACTCCAGCCAGACAAGGAAGAATGAACAGGCATGGGCAGTGCACAGAAACTCAGCTTATAAGGAGCATCGAAATCCCCATGAAATGCAGCTAGATCTGGAAAATCATAGTTTCCAATTTGCTGCTGTTGTTTAGTCGCTAAGACATGTCTGACTCCTTGGCGACCCCATGGACTGTAGCCCACTGAGCTTGTCTGTCCTCCGCTATCTCCTGGAGTTTGTTCAAATTCATGTCCACTGAATAAGTGATGCCATCTAACCATCTCATCCTTTGTTGCCCCCTTCTCCTTTTGCCTTCAGTCTTTCCCAGCATCAGGGTCTCTTCCAGTGAGTCAGCTCTTCACATCAGGTGGCCGAAGGATTGGAGCTTCAGCATCAGTCCTTCCAGTGAATATTCAGGGTTGATTTTGACTGGTTTGATTTCCTGACTGTACTAGCCTCTCTTACACGCAATTGTGAAAGAGAGAGATGGACAGATCAAAGTTTCCCATCTCCACTGCCTTTAAATTCTTCCAGCCTTCCCCCACTGCACCACGCACTTGGCCCACTTCTCTTTCCCCAAGAGTGCTGCCCCTACCCTGCCCCTCACCTTGCGCCTCTGCCATCAAGGCCACCACACCCAGGAAGCCGTCGGAACCACAGGGGCCTCCAGAAGCCCTGCACTGCCCCATCGGTTCAGATTCATCCTCACAGCGCCTACTCTGGTTTGTTGCTTCCTGTGTTTCCAGGATGCCTTTCAAAAAGAGTCCTGCATGTGATTGGCATACTCAGATGCGGGGTGGTTCTGGCGTGGACTGGGGGAAAATCAGCTGCTAAGCTGCCTACTAAGGAACATTCATGCACTCACTCTGCTTTCTGTTTGCTGAATGGGACAGTCAAGTCTGGGGAGAGCTGAACAGCTGGGAGGAGGAGAGAGAAACCGTCCTTCCCTGCCCTTCCTTCACTGCCATCCTTCAACATAACTGTGAAATGAATTCTTAAAGGACATAGCTTAGAGAGACTTCAGTCTTGTTTGTGATGTTCTATTTCTTTTATTTAAATAGATCTACAATGAATACGACAGAAGATTAACATTTGTCAATTCTGGTTGGTGAGGCACATGCATATTTATTCTTTTTTTTTTTTTGACTACAACAAAAGAAAATGGCTTTGAAGAATCACTCTATATATCGACTTGCCTTGGGCTTTTGTGTGTCTTTATCCCACAAGATTGCCGCTGCCACCATCCCTAACTTGCACTTCTTGTTCCCAGCTGAACACTGCTGTGGGCAGGATTGCTGTTGGTTAGTCACTAAGCTGTGTCCAACTCTTTGAGACTGCATGGACTGTAGCCTGCCAGGCTCCTCTGTCCACGCGATTTCCTAGGCAAGCATCCTACAGTGGGTTGCCATTTCCTCTTCCAAGGGACCCTCCTGGCCCAGGGATTGAACCTGTGCCTCCTGCACTGGCAGGCCGATTCTTTACCACGGAGCCAGCAGGGAAGCCCTGTGGGCGAGATAAAGATCGAGACGTGAGTGGTGACTATACTCACAGACGTATGAACGTACGGACTCCGTGGTCAAAGAGAAGCATGTAAGGCTCTGAGATGCATGGATAATGCCTCAAGCAACTCTCCTCTCTAGAAGAGACCAACTCACAGTCACCAACATCACTGACAACCAGCTAGAGGACAGAGGACCCCCCTTACAAGGCAGTGTTCACGCTGCAGTGGGCTTGGGGTCAGGCCGAGATCTCTGTGGCCAGTAACAGCTCTGACAACATAGGCTAGGGTGTTTTCTTAATAAATGTTTAATAATCTTTAAAAATCTTAATAAATTTTAAGAGTGTAAAGAGGTTGAGACAAAAAACTTTGACACCCACTGGATTAGGGCATTATGTGAAGAGTGACTTAATACATATAAAGTGTCTGACTATGAAAAGTGCTCAGTTATAATATTAGTTGTCTGCACATATTTACTCTGTACAGGCATTGTTAGAAGTGTTTGCTTAATCCTCACATGCCTCTATAAGTAGCACTATTGTCTTTCTACACTTGAGAAAAATGAGGCACAGAGAGGTTAAATAACCTGCCCAAGGCCAAACAGTAAACAGTGGGGCTGGAATTGGAACCCGGATAGTTTGACTCCGAAATCTGGGCTCTTAATCCCTATGTTATACTGTTGATGCTGGTAATGGTAACTTAGATTCTATGGTTTCAGGTTACTAAATGTAATTATTTTCCCCAAGCCTTTTACAAGGTCTTATTTAATATTCCAGATTATTCTCAAAGGTACTACAGGACCAGAATAAAGGGATGACATTAATAGAGAGAGCGGTACCCCTCCCAGTCCTGTGATAGAAGCTGTATACATTCACAGAGCTCCGAAGAATCAACTGAAAAGTCCAGCTGTCCCTCCTTATGGAGAGATTTTCCCCTCCACAGTCAACCTAAAGGATCCACATTGCATTTGTTAAGTAACATGGTACTTGCTCTATATGTGGACCAAAGCCCTCAAAGAAATGACAACCTAACTGAAGGGGATAAAACAAATATATGAAATAACAGCTAGAACAGATGACAGTGCCTAATTAAGTGCTAAATTGACAAGAAACCAGATTTAACTTTTTTTAGAAAACTTCTCTTATATGATTCAGAAAATACTTTAGGATCTACAGTGCCTCTGGGTCATAATCATGAGCAGTAATTATTATTGTACTCCTGATGTCACACAACTCTGAATTAAAATTTTCTCACATTTCAATTTGGTGAGCTTTTCCCCTCGACTACAGATCCTGGCTTTGATTTTCAGTCTCCCCCATGCCCACAACAAAATGCTGTTTTCTGGGACATATTACATCAGCCACCAACCCCGCACGCACTCGGAAGCTTTCTCTGTACACCTTTGGAATATTGTTGAGGACTTTCTTTACAACATACAAAGCTATTTTTTATAGGTGATGCCTGTCAGGCACTGGCACCAACAAGGGTTGGGCTTCTCTGGGCTATTTTTCTTTCATGCGTATCGTGGATTTTGTCTCTGACCTGATCTCCTCTGTTTTAACAAACAGGTCTTTAGAGCCAAGTTTGTAGTTTGCAGTCTTCCTGGTATATGTTTCTGTTTTGATTTCATTCCCAGGTCATCTTAAGCTATTTGCTTTCTGTTTTTGCTCTTCATCGTCATTTTGCTATCTTGTGTTTTAGTTAACCTTGAAAACTAAGTCACTTGCAGGAATAAGGTGGCTTATAAGAAATAAGGTAGGTAATCTGTTCTGCCTTCCCTGGTGGCTCAAGACGGTAAAGAATCCACCTGGAATGCAGGAGACCTGGGTTCAATCCCTGGGTTGGGAAGATCCCCTGGAGAAGGGCATGGCAACCCACTCCAGTATTCTTGCCTGGAGACTCCCATGGACAGAGGAGCCTGGTGGGCTACAGTGCACGGGGTGATAAAGAGTCGGACACGGCTGAGTGACTAAGCCCAGCACATCTGTTCTGCCACCCACTAGCAACATGGCCTGAGCAAGACCTTCAGCTCTGGGCTTCTGTCTGTAAAATGCCCACCTCCAAGGTGCCTTCCAATTCCATTTATGATTCTTAGTAGTGGATAATGGAGAATTAGGGCAACCAGGATGTTTCAGGGCCAGGGTTACAGACAGAAAGGTGCACTAAAGAAGAACTTGCTGGCTGTCACGGGAGTCCAAGCGTGGGCTGGAAAAGAATTTCCGGACACAGAGTATTGGAGGAAGAAGTGAGTTTATTGAGAACAAAGAGCAAAGATAAAGAGGGCATTGCCAGCCCCTCAGGCCAGCCTCCTGACAGGCTAAGCAGAGCCAACTATTAGGACAGCAGACCAGCTCAAGGGGGAGCCGATGCTTTTCCTGGCTTAGTAGCAGATTTTTATAGCCTCAAGACAAAGGAAATCCCTGTTGGAAGGGTGGCATCGGGTGCTTGGTTAGGGTGCTATGCCAGGGTGGGTATTTTTGCATAATATGGGGTCAGCAAGCTGGCTGGTAAGGACCAGGACAGCTTTTGGCAAAGGTTACAATGGGGTCAGTCAGTTCCAAAGATGACTTTGGTTCTGGGCTCTGCTCTCTGTGATCTTGGTATAGGGCTCCACACCAGGGTCCTTCTCAGATAGTGAAAGTGAAAGTGAAGTCGTTCAGTCGTGTCCGACTCTTTGCAACCCCGTGAACTGTAGCCCACCAGGCTCCTCTGTCCATGGGATTCTCCAGGCAAGAATACTGGAGTGGGTTGCCATTTCCTTCTCCAGGGGATCTTCCTGACCAGGGATCGAACCCAGGTCTCCTGCATTGCAGGCAATTTCTTTACCGCTGAGCTACCAAACAGTTTTCTGGAAAAGGATGCAGAGAGCAAAAGGTGGAAATGTTACCTCCTCAGTCCTTCCCTTTTGTCCTGACCTGTGCCAAGGACATTTTCACTTGTTGAGCATCTACTTTGTTCAAGGCAGGATGCTAAGAGCAGAGAGGGGAAACAACGTAAATAAGATCTGGTCCCTGCATTTGAGAAGCCTGGCAAGTAGCCTGGCCTTGGGTCAGCTATCCCTTCTCTAGGGGGCATCTTCCTGACTCAGGAATCCAACCGGGGTCTCCTGCATCACAGATGGATTCTTTACCAACTGAGCTATCAGGGAAGCCCTTTGGCAAGTAAGGGAGACCAGCTCTTGGGAAGAAAACCCAAGGCAAGGAGGGCTGATGTTGGGAAGAAGTGCCAGGTAAGGGCTGTTTAAAGGGCCAGAGCTGCTTTAGCGGGGCCAGCCCTGACTCCCCAGACTGGGGGAGCGGTGCTGGGTGGTGGGGGAGGCCCCTCCTCAGCTGCCCTGAGGCCGCAGCGGCAGAGGAGCCCCCGGGGGAAGGCGGCAGCTCACCTGGCTGCAGGTGTCTCGGCTCCGCTCATGCGAATCCACAGTAGTCGTAACTTCACACACGAGTTAACTTCTCTTCCCGGGCTCTGCCAAGCTTCCGTGCCAGATGGTGCTCGCCTCTCACATCTGATTTACTGTGGGGCAGAGCAGCTGTGCCTCCGCCCAGGGCAGGCCCGCATCTGGCAAGCAGTTGGTAAAAGTCTCTGCAGATGACTCTCTCCCCTCACAGCCTATTCCTTGGGGCAAGTCTCTTTCTGTCACGGTTTTTTATATGCTTTCCTCCTCTGGGCTTATTTCTAGAACTGAGTTGAGGATCCGTCAGCCACCGATCTGCGTAAGCACTTTCATGCTGAGGAAAGGCTCTTGCTGCGATATATACCTAAGGCTACTACCATATTCTGTAGGAAAAATACTCATGGAGAAAGTGTGGGGGCAGACGTGTTGACTTCCTACCCAAAAGCCATCCGTCCCTTTTTCCCTGTGTTTGCTGGACCCTGGTTTTATTTCGGGAGGCAGTTTGCTCCATCCAGAAAGGACCTCGGCCCTCAGCTCCAAAGGATGAGAACTGACTGCTTCAAAGTGACCCCATCCCTCTTTCCAGAAATTGAATTGGGGGTGTGAAGATGAACCAGGAGCAGCCGATGGTACATACGTGAAAATCTGCTGGGAGGCTTCTGGGAATAATTTCACTCCATCTCTAAAAGAGAGACAGAGAGATGCCAAGATAAATAAAAACATATGTGCACACAAATACTAGTACCTGAGTGTTCATAGCAACTCTACTCCTAATAGCCAAAAACTTAAAACAACCCAAAAATCTACCAGAAGTTGAATGACTATACAACTCATAGTATATTCAAAAGGGCGTCCCTGATGGCTTAGCAGGTAAAGAATCCACCTGCAGTGGAGGTAGACGTGGGTTCAATCCCTGGATCAGGAAGATCCTCTGGAGGAGGAAATAGCAACCTTTAGTATTCTTGCCTGAAACATCCCATGGACAGAGGAGCCTGGCAAGCTACAGTCCATGGAGTCACAAGAGTCAACACAACTAAGAACGCGCAGTAGCAGCTGTTTATTCAAACAGTGGAATTAATTAATCAGTAACAAAAAGGAGTGAACTAACCGATATATGCAAAACATTGATGAATCTCAATGGATGAAGAGTCCGTACTCTGTATTCTATTTCCACGACGATCTAGAAAATATAATTTAATCTATAGTGGTAAAAAGCAGAAAATAGTTACTGGCCCTTGGTGGGGGGATTGACTGGGAAGAGAATCAAAGAAATTTTTAGGGATGATGTTCTATGTCTTGATTGCAGTGATGAATATACAGATGTACATATTTGTCAAAACTCCTCTGACCATACACTCGAAGTAGGTGCAATTTATAGGATGAAATTATATCACAATATATTTGAAATCAAAAAAGAAAAAAACAGCGCTCACTTCAGCAGCATGGATTGTAAGGGGAAAAAAGTCAAACAAAAAAGAGAAAGAATAATCTACATATTCCTCAGGAATCCTTTGAGTTTCATTTCTGTGTATTTGTATGCAAACAGCTGTAGTTGATACGCATGAAGTGAAAGTTGCTCAGTTGTGTCTGACTCTTTTGTGAAGTCCACGGAATTCTCCAGGCCAGAATACTGGAGTGGGTAGCCCTTCCCTTCTCCAGGGGATCTTCTCAACCCAGGGATCAAACCCAGACCTCCTATACTGCAGGGGGATTCTTTACCAGCTGAGCCATCAGGAAGCCCAAGAATACTGGAGTGGGTAGCCTATCCGTTCTCTAGAAGATCTTCCTGACCCAGGGATCAAACTAGGGTCTCCTGCATTGCAGGTGGATTCTTCACCAACTGAGCTATAAGGGAAGCCCCAGTTAGTATGTGTGTTTCTAACATAAATTCAGCAGCTTGTAACTTGATTCTTTTCATTTATGCTCCCGTGGAGAGCAGGGACTGACTGGAAAAAGCCGAGTGGTATACAAAAGGGCAAGTCGGCACACCATAGACACAATAAAAATTTTTTTTTAATTTTTAGTAATTTTGCTCTCTTTCTCTGCTCCAATTTTGGCTCCTGTTTTTTGCTCCCTAAAGTCTTAGGGGCTTTTTTGAAACTACTGCTATATATTGCATTGCATGAGTATGTATTATTCCATTACTGATCGATATTCAAAGGATATTGAGTTTTTAAGATAAGCATCACTTCAGTAAATATCCTCATAAATGGCTTTCATACAAGGTGCCATTAATTCTGTAGCAATGATGCCTAGGAGTGATGGTTCAAAAGATGTGTGTCATTTTTATGTTTTGAAAAATACCAGGACTTCCCCAGTGGTCCAATCGTTAGAATCTGCCTTCTAAGGCAGGAGACGAGGGTCCAATCCCTGGTCAGGGAACTAAGACCCCACGTGCTGCTGGGCAGCTAAGCCTGCGGGCCACAACTACGGAGGCTGCACACTCTGGAACCCGCATACCACGTGAGAAGGCCACGTGTCACAACTAAGACCCAACACAGACGAATAAATAATTGTTTTTTAAAAAAGAAAAATATCAAATAACTGTATCAACTCTCTCTCCCATCAACATGAGAATATCAGTTTCCCATGTGCTTGTTACAAAAGTCATGGTCATCAGCTTCTCAGATGAAGAAGATGAATCCAAGCAGGTCCCCTCCTGAGATGGATTTACGGCTGGGCAGGGGACCCAGTTCTGGGCTAATGAAACACAGAGAGAAGTCTGCCCAAGGGTCACAAGAAGATTCCCTCTTCCTCTGAAATTGATCAGGACTGGCTGTGCCACCTGGAATTGCCTCACCCTTCTCGCCACTAAGGGGAGCAACCTTAGGAAATAACTTGGGCAGCGCAAGGAGAAGGAACCTGGGTTCCTGATGTTACGACAAACCAGCAAAGTTACCATTCCCGGCGCTGGCTGTCCCTCTAGACTTTTGGTTATGATAGATGACAGATTTCACTAACTTCTCAAGGCAGTTTAAGTCATTTGGTTATTTAGTTGCTATGTCGTGTCCGACTCTTTTGCGACCCCATAGACTGTAACCAGGCTCCTCAGTCCATGGGATTTCCCAGCAAGACTACCGGAGTAGGTTGCCATTCCTTCTCCAGGGGACATTTCAGTCAAGTCTTTGTACTATTACTTGCAGCCAAAAGTTTCTATGGGTCATTATAGAAAGGCTTTCACTTTTTAAAAATTTTGTCAGTCTTATTATGGGTATAAATTGATATCACATTCTTATTTTAATTTGCATCTTCCTTTTATTAATAATGTTGAGTATTTTTTGCATGCATAATGACCTTTTCTGTATCTTCTCTTGTGAATCGCCTCTTCATATCCCTTCTTGATTTTTCTATGAAGTTTTCTGTTGATTTATGAATTAAGTATTATGTACATTAACCTTTTGTGTATTTATATCTTACAAACTTTTCCTTCATAGAGAAGTAGGGTTGTTGTTTTTAATGTAGTTAGAGCCACCAATGTTTTCTGATTTGTTGGTCTGTGTCTTATATAGGAAGGCCTTTTTATATAAGCTTTTATTATTTATATTTTAAATATATTTATATAAATTATATTTTATGATTTTAGATTTTAGATTTAGATTTTATGATTAGCTTTTTAATTCATCACTGATTTACTTTTGTGATTGTATAAGATTGAAGTCTAACTTTCTTTTCCTAGATGAATAGGTTATTGTCACAGGGCTTTTGAGTACCATTTCCCCACTGACTTGATGACATTTTCATCATAAAGTCCCATAAATGGATTCATCTGTCCCCAGATCCCATATTCTGTATTAGTGATGTATTTGTCAGTTTTTACATCAACACCACACTGCTTTAATTTTTAACCTTTGGGAGCATACTTTCATATCTGGTGTGGTGAGCTGTTCTTCATTTGCTTAAAGTATTTCTTGCACTTAAAGGGTTCTCCTATTTCTTTCCTCCCGGAATAATTTTAGAATAAGGTTAGCAAAATCCTGGGATTTTTGTTTGGGTTGTCCTGACTTTGTAGGCTGACTGGGGAGAACTGTCAGCTTTACAATGTAGAGTTCTTCCACTTAGGAAGGGTGAGTCTCTTTTCATTTAGGGTTTGTTTAGTTTGGCTTTACAATGTTCTCCCTTTCGTTTTATAGTTCTTCTATGAGAGAAGAACTATACCAGCCTGGCCCGTTTCTGGTTAGGATTACCTTGTCAGTATTCTTGGTATGTTCTGGAGTTTGTTGCTACTGTGAATGTGATTTGAATCTTTCATCCTTTTAATCTTCTAATTGGTTATTATTGCAAGCATATTAAAGAAGCTATTAATTTGTACAGGTTAATTTTGTATCTTGTCCCCTCACTGACTGCCCTCATCAGTTCAGTTGATTTGCTTGTACTGCCCAGCTGAAAGGTCATATAAAATATTGCTTTTGGTTCACTTTAATTCATTTGGCCTTGAATTTTTTTCATCTGATACTAATATTACCGTACTTACCCTTTGCGTCAGTCTTTCCTTGGGAAATACCTCCCCATCCTTTACTTTCAGTCTTAGTGAATGTGCGTGTGTGTGTGTGTGTGTGTGTGTGTGTGTGTGTAGATTGTTTGATTTAGCTCTAGGTTTTCAACAGAATTTTTAAAAGATGATCTTAGAATATAGATCCATTCATTCATTCAACAAATATTTATTGAGAGAGTAGGCCCCAAGCAAAACCAAGGAAGATCTCCACTTCCTGGCAGTCACGTTCCAGCCTTTAACCCATTCACACAAGCATTGTGATCCTTCTTTGTTTTATTAATGTCAGCCTTCTTCTGCTCTCTCCTCCCATGTGTCTTGTTAATTTTTCCCCTACACTGGCCTTTTATCAGATTGGGATTTTTTCCTCTCTTTAATGATCTGGAAATTACACTTCTTATTTCTATTTTTCTAGTGGTTGCCATTAAATTTTGACGAATCATTAAATTTTTCTATCAATGCCTAGATTTAGTATCTGTAGCTTCTTCCTAATAATGTAAGAAGCTGAGTACCCAACAGCAGCTCTCTGTATGACACAGTTATTCAGACTCCTTAGTTGCAGGCTCTTGCAGATATTTTTGTATTATGCATCGGTATATATTCAGACTAATTATAACCCTTACTAATGATTTTGTGCAATATTCTTTTTCATGTTCTACCTTTCTACTCCTTGAATTTATTTTTTCTTTTTGCTATTATACCTCCCTGAAGAATTCTTTCAGAGAAGTTCTGTGAACAGAAAACTTTCTGAGTCATTCCATGTCCTAAATATCTATTTTGTCCTCACCCTGGAATGCCAGTTTGAATCTACAGTCTAGGTTCAAAGTTATTTTTCCCTCATTAAAAACTGAATAAAAAATAAAACTTAATGTTTAAACTCCTGAGAAACATTATTTTCCCTCAGAATTTTGAACATTTTTCTGCATCTGCAACGTTTATCTTCTAGCATCTGCGTAACTAGTGAGAAACCGGGGGGACTTCTCTGGTGCTCCAATGGTTAAGACTTCACCTCCCAATGCAGGGGGTGCGGGGTCAATCCCCAGTTGGGAAGCTAAGATCCCACATGCTCTGCAGCCCCAAAAAACAAAACAGAAAACAGAAGCAATACTGTAACAAGTTAAATAAAGACCTTAAAAATGGTCCACATTAAAAAGATAATTTAAAAAAACAGAGGTGGAATAGAGTCTGATTTTCATTCCTCTGCAGGTGCACATTTCAGAAACTGAATTCAAACTAGCTTCAACTAAGTAGGGATTGAGAGATTCAAACTTGGGGAGTCAGAGGTGGAGCTGGCCTCAAACATGCCTGAATCCACTCGTCCAAACCACGTCACTGGGGCTCTTTCCCATGTCTTGTGTCTCCATCTTTCTGTTTCTTTCTGTAAACGGGGCTCATAGTGTACTCCTGTGACAAGCTTCCTCTACCAAAGGTAAGATAGCTACACACAGCAGCAGCTAACACCCCTGCAGCCACAGAACCCGTAAGAAAGGGACCAGTTCTCCAATAACACAAACAGAAAAGCCTGGAGGGAACTCTGAGCAACCTTCTGAGTCACCAGCCATCCTGAGCTACTCACACTGGCCAGGAAATGAGATTCTTTAATCGATCAGGTCAGAGTCCCTGGGTCCCAGGTCTCTCCCTGTGGCCTGAGTTTAGCTGGGGCGATGCTGTAAATTGTAGTCCCTGAGTGGCGTGGATAGAGAAAGAGTCTCCAAAAAGAGAGAAAGAAAGAAAGAGAAAGAGGAAGGAAGAAAAGAAAAGAAGGGAGGTATGGGGCTCTTACTGGGAGAAAGAAGGAAAAACAAACACGAAAGGCAAAATTATACCTACCATTGTCCGCTATAGTACATAAAATGCCTTTTCTCTCTGAAAGTTTTTCATATTTTTCTTTTATCCTTGGATTCTGTTAATTTCATCATGATTTGTTGGTGTGAATTTTTTTTTTTTTTACAGTAGTTCCACTGGCTTTCACTGGCTCTTTTGACATAGATGGGTTGTTTGTTTGTTCATTTGTTTATTTCCACATAAAAAGCTCATTAGAACCTTGGTTGAAGTCACCTTTCTCTATTTAAAGACTCAGGTGAGAGGCTGAGAATGAAAAGCATAATGAGGTCCTTTGTCTTTTTGTTTTGTTTTTTTTTAAGTCAAATGTTTTTGTGTTTTATTTATATTCTAATATAAGAGATAGATATATTGTTTAAAAGAGATATTTATTGCTGAAGTTCAGGGAAATCTAAATAAGGGACAAAGTAGAATAAGATCATCCACAGTTCTGTTACTGGAGATGACTGCTTTTAACATTTTCTGTACAAAAATAGATGATTCTTATCCCTCTTTAGCTTGAAGAAGTATTTCCTCCATTATTTCCTTCTTTCCCATGTCTCTGTTCTCTGACTCTGGAATTCCAGTTCAACTGGTGTTTGAGGCCTTCCTTAACCATCTTTGTCCATCAACTTTTCCCTGTATTTCCATGTCTGTGTGTTTTTGCCCTTAATTCTAGTAGATTTCCTGAGCCTTATCTTCCAGATCACTAATCTGGCCTATTCTTTGCTTAGTTCCTTCACTGCATTTTCCATTTCATTTTCTCTAAAATTTTACTGAGGCATAGTTGATGTTCCATTTCATATTTTTAACTTTCTAGAATTATTTCTTGCTCTCTGGGTCTTGTTTTTCAGAGCAGCCTATTTTTGTTATTGTTTTAACAAGTGCACTTCCCTCACAGTTTTTTTTTTTTAAACTTCTCTTCTGTTTCCTGAATTGTCCCTTTTTTCTCCAAGATCAGCACTTCTTGTTAATCTTGGTACTTCTTTTTCATGCTGTTGGTTTTCCACAAATAGCTGATACTTATTCTTTGCCCCTTCACATTTTGATGACTGTGGTAGCTGGCAAGCGTTTCTTCTATGATTGTGTTTGATTGGTTTCCCCAAAAGGTTCTTTGTGAAGAGGACACCCCAAAAAGGAAGTTTAGGAGGCTGGCAGGCTGGGGACCACTCCTCCACCGCCAAAATGAAGAGGACTCTACTCTCTCAGTGAAGAACTTCATGATTCCCCTCCTGGGAAGAGTGTCTTTCCTTCTTCTCTTTCCTTTGTGCATTGATTCTGCAACTTTCTTGAGATCCTCTTGGCTATTTCACTCCCAGGCCCTCCAATCACCTGAGAAGCCCCCCTCACACACACACACACACACACACAGGATAGTTTACTCTCCTGCGGTTTTTTGGGGGGTTTTGGTATGCTGCTGCTGCTGCTGCTGCTAAGTCACTTCAGCCGTGTCCAACTCTGTGCGACCCCATAGAAAGCAGCCCACCAGGCTCCGTCGTCCCTGGGATTCTCCAGGCAAGAACACTGGAGTGGGTTGCCATTTCCTTCTCCAATGCACGAAAGTGGAAAGTGAAAGTGAAGTTGCTCAGTCGTGTCCGACTCTTTGCGACCCCATGGACTGCAGCCTACCAGGCTCCTAAACTCTCTCAATATTTTATTTAGACAATATTAAAAATTATTGCAAGGTAATGGCTATTCTCTGTGCCGTACATCATACTCTTGTTGCTTATTTATTTTATATGAAGTTGTTTGTATCTGTTAACCCCATATCCCTAATTTTCCCACCTCCCTTCCCTGTTTCCTTTGGGAACCACTAGTTCGTTCTCTATGACTGTGATCTGCTTCTGTTTTTCATGTATATTTGTTTGTATACTTTTTAGAGTCCACATATAAGTGACATCATTCTCTATTTGCCTTTCTCTGTCTGACATTTCACCAAGAATAATATTCTCTAGGTCCATCCATGTTGTTGCAAATGGCAAGATTCTGTTCTTTTTTATGGGTTATGTGTGTGTGTATGTGTGTATTGGTGTGTATGTGTGTGTATGTATGTGTGTCTCTGTGTGTGTGTATGTGTGTAAGTGTGTGTGTATGTGTGTAAGTGTGTGTGTATGTGTGTTGGGTGTGTGTGTGTGTGTGTGTATGTGTGTGTATGTATGTGTGTGTTGGGTGTGTGTATGTGTGTGTGGGGAGGGGTGTGTGGGGAGGGGAGTGTGTATGTGTGTGTGTTTGTGTGTGTGTGCATGTGTGTGTATGTGTGTGTGTGTGTGAGTTGCTCAGTTGTGTTCATCTCTTCGCAATACAATGGACTAAAGGTCACCAGGCTCCTCTTCCATGGGACTTCCCAGTCAAGAACACTGGAGTGGGTTGCCATTTTCTTCTCCAGATATAAATGTGTATATATACATTTTATATATATACACATATACATACACTTCTCCCTCCGTCAGCCTCTTCCAGCAGGAAGCTTCTATAATCCTCTTATCCTTATCCATCAGAGGGCAGACAGAAAGAAAACCACAATCACAGAAAACTAACCAAATTGATCACATGGACCACAGCCTTGTCTAACTCAATGAAACTATGACCCATGCCACATAGGGCCACCCAAGATGGACGGGTCATGGTGGAGAGTTCCAACAAAACATGGTCCACTGGAGAAGGCAATGGCAAACCGCTTCAGTATTCTTGCCTTGAGAACTCCATGAACAGTATGAAAAGGCAAAAAGATAGGACACTGAAAGATGAACTCCCCAGGTCAGTAGGTGCCCAATATGCTACAGGAGAACAGTGGGGAAATAATTCCAGAGAGAATAAAGCAATGGAGTCAAAGAAAAAACAACACCCAGCTGTGGATGTGACTGGTGATGAAAGTCAAGTCTGGTGCTGTAAAGAGCAATATTGCATAAGAACCTGGATATTAGGTCTATGAATCAAGGCAAATTGGAAGTGGTCAAACAGGAGATGGCAAGTGTGAACATTGACGTTTTAGGAATCAGTGAACTAAGATGGACTGGAATGGGTGAATCTAACTCAGATGACCATTACATCTACTATTGTGGGCAAGAATCCCTTAGAAGAAATGGAGTAGCCATCGTGATAAACTGTTGAGGGAAACATCGAGACATGCCACCTAAACAAGAGTCCGAAATGCAGTACTTGGATGCAATCACAAAAACGACAGAATTATCTCTCTTCGTTGCCAAGGCAAATTCAATATCACAGTAATCCAAGTCTATGCCCCAACCAGTAATGCTGAGGAAGCTAAAGTTGAACGGTTCTATGAAGACCTACAAGACCTTCTAGAACTAACACCCAAAAAAGATGTCCTTTTCATTATAGGGAACTGGAATGCAAAAGTAGGAAGTCAAGAAATACCTGGAGTAACAGGCAAATTTGGCCTTGTAGTACAAAACAAAGCAGGTCAAAGTCGAAAAGAGTTTTGTCAAGAGAACGCACTGGTCATAGCAAACACCCTCTTCCAACAGCACAAGAGAAGACTCTACACATGGACATCACCAGATGGTCAATACTGAAATCAGATTGACTATATTCTTTGCAGCCAAAGATGGAGAAGTGCTATACAGTAAGCAAAAACAAGACTGGGAGCTGACCGTGGCTCAGATCATGTACTCCTTATTGCCAAATTCAGACTTAAATTGAAGAAAGTAGGAAAAACCACTAGACCATTCAACTATTACCTAAATCAAACCCCTTATGATTATACAGTGGAAGTGGCAAATAGATTTAAGGCATTAGATCTGATAGACAGAGTGCCCGAAGAACTATGGACGGAGGTTTGTGACATTGTATAGGAGGCAGTGATCAAGAACATCCCCAAGAAAAAGAAATGCAAAAAGGCAAATGGTTGTCTGAGGAGGCCTTACAAATGGCTGAGAAAAGAAGAGAAGTGAAAGGCAAAGGAGAAAAGGAAAGATATACCCATTTGAATGCAGAGTTCCAATGAATAGCAAGGAGAGATAAGAAAGCCTTCCTCAGTGATCAATGCAAAAAAATAGAGGAAAGCAATAGAATGGGAAAGACTAGAGATCTCTTCAAGAAAATTAGAGATAACAAGAACATTTCATGCAAAGATGGGCTCAATAAGGATAGAAATGGTAGGAACCTAACAGAAGCAGAAGATATTAAGAAGAGGTGGCAAGAATACACAGGAGAACTATACAAAAAAGATCTTCATGACCTAGATAATCACAATGGTGTGATCACTCACCTAGAGCAAGAAATCCTGGAATGCGAAGTCCAGGGGGCCTTAGGAAGCATCACTACAAACAAAGTTAGTGGAGGTGATGGAATTCCAGCTGACCTATTTCAAATCCTAAAAGATGATGCTGTGAAAGTGCTACACTCAATATGCCAGCAAATTTGGAAAACTCAGCCGTGGCCACAGGACTGGAAAAGGTCAGTTTTCATTCCAATCCCTAAGAAAGGCAATGCCAAAGAATGTTCAAACTACCACACAATTGCACTCATCTCACACACTAGTAAAGTAATGCTCAAAATTCTCCAAGCCAGGCTCAAACAGTACATGAACCATAAACTTCCAGATGTTCAAGCTGGACTTAGAAAAGACAGAGGAACCACAGAGCCAATTGCCAATATCTGCTGGATGATCAAAAAAGCAAGAGAGTTCCAGAAAAACATCTATTTCTGCTTTATTGACTACACCAAAGCCTTTGACTGTGTGGATCACAATAAACTGTGGAAAATTCTTAAAGAGATGGGAATACCAAACCACCTGATCTGCCTCCTGAGAAATCTGTATGCAGGTCAAGAAGCAACAGTTAGAACTGTACACGGAACAACAGACTGGTTCCAAATAGGAAAAGGAGTACGTCAAGGCTGCATATTGTCACCATGTTTATTTAACTTATATGCAGAGTACATCATGTAAAATGCCAGGCTGGATGAAGCACAAGTTGGAATCAAGATTGCCCGGAGGAATACCAATAACCTCAGATATGCAGATGACACCACCCTTACGGCAGAAAGTGGAGAACTAAAGAGCCTCTTGATGAAAGTGAAAGAGGAGAGTGAAAAGTTCGGCTTAAAACTCAAGATTCAGAAAACTAATATCATGGCATCCAGTCCCATCATTCAGTTCAGTTCAGTTCAGTCGCTCAGTCATGTCTGACTCTTTGCGACCCCATGAATCGCAGCATGCCAGACCTCCCTGTCCATCACCAACTCCCAGAGTTTACTCAAATTCATGTCCATTGAGTCAGTGATGCCATCCAGCCATCTCATCCTCTGTTGTCCCCTTCTCCTCCTGCACCCAATCCCTCCCAGCATCAGGGTCTTTTCCAATGAGTCAACTCTTCACATGAAGTAGACAAAGTATTGGAGTTTCAGCTTCAACATCAGTCCTTCCAATGAACACCCAGGGCTGATCTCCTTTAGGATGGACTGGTTGGATCTCCTTGCAGTCCAAGGGACTCTCAAGAATCTTCTCCAACACCACAGTTCAAAAGCATCAATTCTTCGGTGCTCAATTTTCTTCACAGTCCAACTCTCACATCCTTGCATGACCACTAGAAAAACCATAGCCTTGACTAGATGGACCTTTGTTGGCAAAGTAATGTCTCTACTTTTTAATATGCTATCTAGGTTGGTCATAGCCTTTCTTCCAAGGAGCAAGTGTCTTTTAATTTCATGGCTGCAATCACCATCTGCAGTGATTTTGGAGCCCAAGAAAATAAAATTTGTCATTGTTTCCACTGTTTCCCCATCTATTTGCCATGAAGTGATGGGACTGGACATGGAACAGCAGACTGGTTCCAAATAGGAAAAGAAGTACGTCAAGGCTGTATATTGTCACCCTGCTTATTTAACTTATATGCAGAGTACATCATGAGAAATGCTGGGCTAGAGGAAGCACAAGCTGGAATCAAGATTGCAGGGAGAAATATCAATAGCCTCAGATATGCAGATGATACCACCCTTATGGCAGAAAGTAAAGAGGAACTAAAAAGCCTCTTGATGAAAGTGAAAGAGGAGAGTGAAAAATTTGGCTTAAAACTCAACATTCAGAAAACTAAGATCATGGCATCTGGTCCCATCACTTCATGGGAAATAGACGGGGAAACAGTGGAAACAGTGTCAGACTTTATTTTTTGGGGCTCCAAAATCACTGCAGATGGTGATTGCAGCCATGAAATTAAAAGACACTTGCTCCTTGGAAGAAAAGCTGTGACCAACCTAGATAGCATATTGAAAAGCAGAGACATCACTTTGCCAGCAAAAGTCTGTCTAGTCAAAGCTATGGTTTTTCCAGTAGTCATGTATGGATGTGAGAGTTGGACTAATAAGAAAGCTGAGAGCTGAAGAATAGATGCTTTTCAACTGTGGTGTTGGAGAAGACTCTTGAGAGTCCCGTGGACTGCAAGGAGATCCAACCAATCCATCCTAAAGGAAATCAGTCCTGAATATTCACTGGAAGGACTGAATGCTGGAGCTGAAGCTCTAATACTTTTGCCACCTGATGCAAAGAACTGACTCATTTGAAAAGACCCTGATGCTGGGAAAGATTGAAGATGGGAGGAGAAGGGGATGACAGAGGTTGAGATGGTTGGATGGCATCACCAACTCTATGGACATGAGCTTGAGTAAGCTCCAGGAGTTGGTGATGGACAGGGAAGCCTGGCTTTCTGCAGTCCACGGGGTCGCGGACTCGACTGAGCAACTGAACTGAACTGATGGATGTATGTATATATGTATATGTGTGTATATCACATCTTTATCCATTTGTCTATTGCAAGACTCTTGGGTTGCTTCCATGCCTTTGCTTTTATAAGTAGTGCTGCTATGAGCACTGTGGTGCACATATCCTTTCATAGTGATGTTTTCATTTTTTTCTGAATATACACCCAGGAGTGGAATTGTTGGATCCTATGGCAGTTCTATATTTATATAACCTCCATACTGATTTTCACTGTGGATGCACCAGTTTACCTTCCCATCAACATTTTACAAGGGCCCCTTGTTGGTCATACCATCTGCATCCCTTCCTGCGTTCTTTAGCCAAACTTGCTGCTTGGCAAGAGGACAGAGAAAACTGCAACTAGCTTTCCTGGTCTGAAAGCAGTTCTAAATTCAGCTTCTAATGATAGCTCCAGAACTCTCTTCCTGCTCATTGCATTTGCTGAAGCTGAGCTCAGAGTTTTCCTCGTTCAGCTCTAACTTAGTAGTTTTCCATGGGGTGGGTTTGGACTATGGTTTTCTTGGCTCTTTTCAATCCCATCCATTTGAGGAACTCCTCTCAATTCCTGGTGTGAACCTCCTTTCACTGCATTCAGAAAGAGAAGTAGCCTCCCATGCTCTGACCCACGCCTCTGTGTGTTCCAAAGTATCCATTACATAATTATTTTATGCACTGAACTCCCCAGGGAGCATTGAAAAGAAACCAGCTTGCAAGAATTTGATTTGTATACACAGGAGACATGAACAAACTCTTTTTTTGTTGTTGTTGTTGCTTTTAACATGCAGTGAGTGTCAAATGTCATGCTAGTCGTTTTATATATATTTCCCCATTTAATGTAATTCTCATTAAAAAAAAAAATCTATGTAAGCCAGAGATGAAGGCTGAGATGGAGAAGGTGAAGAAACCAATGATACACAGAGCAGTTGTGTAACTTGCCCACGGTTACACAACCAGTAAGTCACAAAGACAAACCCCAAGCTCAGATCTCTCGGGTGAATACCAAATTCTACATATACTATCTCTAAGCACATGGCCAGATTTTTTTTTCAAGGGGGGAGCAGACTTACATGATAATGTAATGCTACTATCTGAATGTTGAATTCAAAGATTTACTCATTGAATTAAATGAGTTAGTATACATATGTCTGCTATGGAATAATTTAATTTTTTGCGATAGAGCTTAATGGAGTCTGCAAAAGAAGGCCTTCCAGTTCTCAATTATCTGACATGTAGGAGAGTTGGAACATGCAGAGTGTTGGGAATTAAAAGCAAATTAAGTTCTTTTCCTCCTCAGGGATTTTTGCATCTTTGAGTGCAGGTCATCCTCTCTCTGCTTAAAATACTTTCTAGCACATCCTTCCCACCACCTTTTTCATGATTATTTCCTTCAAACTCCACTAAGGAGTCAACTTCTGGGAGCAGTCTTCCTGTGCATGAGCATTTAGTCACTCAGTCGTGTCCAAGTCTTTGTGACTCCATGAACTGTAGCCCACCAGGCTCCTCTGTCCATGGGATTTTCCAAGCAAGAATACTTGAGTGGGTTGCCATTTCCTTCTCCAGGGGATCTTGCTGACCCAGGGATCAAACCCACTTCCCCCACACCCACAGACAGGTTCTTACCACTCAGCCATCCGGGAGGCCCCAGGCCTGTAAGAGGATCTAAGATGGATTCCCCTCCTCCTCAAAGCATCTCTTCTAACTCAACACAGAGTTTCCTCTCTTGACACAACTTGTAATTATTTTGTTTAGTTGTTTTAGTTTTGTGTGTGTGTGTGTATATATGGGGTTTGCTTTTTTCTTAATCTGTCTTTCCCACTAATTTGTAGGTTCCAGGAGAGAAAACTACATTTCTTACATCAGAACCTGTTAAACTATTAGTTAAACCACAGTTGTTATTAAGAAATAAAGTGAAATGTTTTTTCCCAAACCGACAGGCAGTGGTATGGTTAAGGTTAGGAAAAGAAGAGAAATGTAACAGCAAAGAACCTGGAAAACCTGCAAAAATCATTTCAGAAATGACCCAGAGTTAAATGTTGTACCAGAGATGTACCTTTTCTCTACCCTCTGGACATTCTCTTTCTGAGAATCTGCTTCCCAGCCCCCTCTGAGACTCAGCCAAAGATGGGGTCGCCATGGGACTTCCGTGGCGGTCCGGTGGTTAAGAAGCCACTCTGTACTGTAGGGAATGTGGGATGGACCCCTGATCAAGGAACTAAGACCCCACACAGCACAGGCAACCCAAATCCCAGGTGCCCGTGTGCCGCACCTAGAGAGAAGCCCGTGCGTCCCCACGGGGGTCTGATGCAGCCAAAAATAAATCAATAAATATTTTAAAGTAAAATAACAGTGGTCACCTGACTGGACCATGCTGGTTGGACCAATTTGGTTTAGGCCAATCTAAAGGTCAGTCAGAGCCACTGATTTGGGGAATTTGGCCTTGGAACCCTGTGCTAGACCAGGGAAGGGGCGGGTATGCTGGGTCCACGTGTGAGCTCAGGAAAGCAGCCAAGAGAGGAGAGAAGTGAGTCAGGCTGACAGAGGGGAGCAGAGACCCCGTGGCTGCGCAGCACACTGACGTGACTCCTGGGGCATTTCAGTCCCCCGCCTCAGCCCCCGACCCCAGCCTGGGTGCCCCACTGCCATCTCTGCTCTGGATTCTGAGAGACAGATTCTCCTCTTTGCCTAAGCCAGCTGGAGCAGACAGAGCAAATGGTCCCTAATGAAGACAAAGGTAAAGTGCTTGTTATTCCTCAGCTCCTTCCTCTGTGTGTGTGTGTGTTGAGGGAGGGACTACTCAACCTCACTCCAAAGGCCTCCCTATTCACCATATGGACATGATGAGGCGTTTCCCTACAATCAAGTGCTGTCTTATGCACAAGCAATGTAAGCCATAGGCTATGAGTGCCCAAACTCCTCCCACTATAAAAATGGCACCATTATAAACAAGGTCCTTCTGTAGAGGACAGGGAACTTATTCAACAAGGTGATAAACCATAATGGAAAAGAATATGAAAAAGCATACACATATATGTATAACTGAATCTCTTTGCCGTATACCAGAAATTAACACAACATTGTAAATCAACTCTACTTCAATAAAATTTTATTTTTTTTTTTAAAGCTGCACCATTGCGGGTTAATTCTTGGCCTTCAGCCCTGCTTTCCTGAAAACTGGTAGTACACCAAAATACAGTGGCTTTCTTATGGGCAGAGACTGTCCCTGTTCATATTTAAGTTTTCGCTGTATATAGGACTTCATAGGAGTAGAGTCTGGCACACACTCCTGCTGGAATAAATGAATCAAGTGGGAAAATGTGGGCAGGAGAGAAAGGAGGCAGCAACAAACTCAGATGTCTTCAGCTTACCATTCTGAGCGAGGTGAGTTCCAATCATAGACGAGCTGTCAGATGACGGTTACAAAGAATTGAAAACTCCTGAACTACATGACAGACTCTACAGTCATCTGTGCGGTTTCCATTTACTTTTACAAGCATTAATGCCACCTGGCCAGATTCATTTCAACCAAGAGGAGCAGAAAGGTTTACATGTTCTAGGAGATTGAAAGGCAGAGAGGGGAAATAAAAGGAGAATTGCCAGGCAGAAAGGCAGAGTTGTCAGAATCTTCCCCTTCTGCTTTCTCCTTTCCTACCCTGGCTCTATTTTGTAAGCTTTATTGCTGTCCTGACATTATCCAAATTATGATTGGAAATGCACTCAAGCAGATGAACTCGCGGTTGTATTTGTAAAATTTGAAAAAGCAAATTTAATTTCTTTCTTAAGAAAAAAAAAACTGCAGTGTTATAAATACAACTAAGGGACTTTTCTTGTGCACCCAGTGACTGGAACAAGCAGATGCATGGTTTTAATATCCATTTTCATAAGCCTGGAGGTTGGCCTCCCAACAGTACTCAACAGGAATCCATGCCATCTTCTCAAAGCGCTTCCATAATGAGCTGCCATCAGCTGTGCAAATAACCCTGTGAGAAGCAGGGAAACTGCAGCAGTTCCGTTTACAAATGAGAAGCTTGAGGTCTGGGGAAAGGAGCTGAGTTTTCCCAACTGCACAGCCAACTCATGGCGAGTCTCAAAGCTCTGCGATCCCCTGAGCCGGCTTCCTACTTGAAATGAAACTCCCTCAGGCAATTAGTTCTTAGAGTCTATGGGGGGGAGGATGGACGCAGAAATGCCACAGGTAGAGAGAGATTTAAAGCATGTGTTATACAGCATCCATGCACATATACACGTTTAAACTATTTTTTTCACATGGTTCATGGACAGAGGTTTTAAGAAAAATCATGGCGGTCTCAGGAAAATCCTCCCTCCTAATGAGCACAAATGAAGCATTTTCCGCCTGGATGTAGGGCCCAAGGAGTATTTCTGTGTGCTATTCTTGGTCTAGCACAGGATGTGAGTCTAATTGGAACTGTTTTGATCCACATCTCGAATTTTCCAATGAATAACCCATTGCTTAATTGGCCCCTTGAGTTAAGCAAGCGGTTGCTGTTTTGATGACTGAGTTTTCCCTTTCAGTAACAACATTTTACTCCATCCAGTCCAACATACGTTTGTGGGCAAAGAACAATGCTGGCTGTTGGTCAAGACAAGGAAGGAGAGAGGAGTTGGGGAAGAAAGATAGATGGTATGCGGTCTGTTGCCTCCAGGAACATAAGCCCATTTGTATAAATAACTCACTTAGTTATAAAGCAAATGGAATTAGATGCTACCAAAGAGAGAAAGTTATCAGAAGGCAGGGGAAGAACCAAGGAGTGTTTTAACAGGATGGCAGTGGCAGGGGAGGCAAAGTATAAAGCTTCATCAAGGAGACAGCATTTGAGCTGGGCCGTGAAGAATGAACAGAGCACCAATAGAGGAAGATGAAAAGGGGATTCCAGGCAGAAGGGACAGCATAGCAAAGACAAAGCTGGATGTAGGAAGGCAAAGACTGGGGAGATCAGAACTGCAGGTTGGGGTCAGGTTGTAAAGGACCCTGAATTTAGTTCTGCAGGCAGTGGGAGCTATCAAGGGTTTTAAGGAAGGAGTCAAATGTTCTCCTGTCAGCCTGAAACAACTGGGTTACTTCTTTTTTAAATTTATGTTAACACCAAAAACATTTTGTGTCGGGCTGTAGCCAATTAAAAATATTGGGGTAGTTTCAGATGAACAGCAAGGAACTCAGCCACACATATACATGTATCCATTCTCCCCCTAACCCCTCTCCCATCCAGGCTGGCACATAACATTGAGTTCCGTGTGCTATACAAGAGGTCTTTGTTGGTTATCCATTCTGAATATAGCAACGTGTGCACGACCTTCAACTGGGTTACCTCTCATGAAGAAATAAGCTATCTTATTTAAATCATGGTATCTGGGGCTTCTTTGTTACAACAGCTTAGCTTTGCTGTAACTAACGAAAATGTCCTGTTTTACAAACTAGCATTGTGTTACCAATCTGTGGCAGAAAGAGGACCAGATAAGAAAATTTAAGTTGGGAGAGTCCTCTGCTTCAAAACATGTGGTGATGGGGAAATTCCCTGGTGGTCCTGTGGTTGAGACTCTGTGCGTTCACTGCCAAGGGCTTGGGTTCAAGCCCTGGTCAGGGAACTAAGATCCCACAAGCCCTGCAGGGTGTGACAAGGTTGGTGTTGATGACGATGGTGATGATGGTGAAGATAACAATTGTGACGGTGCTAGTGATGGTGATCATGGTAATGTGATGATGAAGATAGTGACCGAGACAGTGATGATGATGGTGGTAAAACGATGATGCAGATGATGGTCGTGGTTGTGGTGATAGTCTTCCTTTTTGATAAGCTGATCTTTGGAGGTTTTGTTTTGAATCTCCTTTACATTTTTCTATTTTTTTGGTGTAAAGTCACGCAACAGATCATCCACGTAACCACTTTAATCAATTATCTATGAGTGACAACTTCCCTGAAACTTAATTAGCAAAGTTGTTTCCTAGACTAACATTATCCTACAGCATCATCTAAAAGTAGCCTCAGAAAGACAGAATAATTCATTAAAAGTCACTAATGTCTGCAGGGTTTAAAGAAGCAACATGTTCATTTGGAGAATGAGAAATCGGCACACACTGGCTCTAGCTGTCCGGGTTTGTCACGCTCTGTGTGGGACTGACTCAGGTTGCTGAGGCCCAAGTTTAATTAATATGCTTCTTCTGTGGTGGGACTTCCATTCTAACAAATTAAATGTTTAAACAGCCAGTGCAAACATTTAGATCTAAGTCAAAATTGTTTGCAGTCTGCCAGTTTAGGCATCTAATTTATTATAATCCTTTCCGTAATACATGCCTTGAAAGCCATTTTTTTGCACTGAAAAATATCGTTAGTATTTCAACTGATGATATTGAGTCTGAGACTATCAGAATGTGATGTGAGAACTAATTTGAACTGTAATCAGAGGCAATAAATGAGATAAGAAACGAATCTTCATCTGTCCTGACTTCCCCAATTGACTAGGTGATAACCATGACAAGTGCCAACACTGGGCCTGACTTTCGCCCCATAAATCTCCACTTTGTAGAGAGATGAGACAAGGATCTTGCAAGCCTCGCCAGCATTTTATCTAGAGAGTCCTTTCCTAGATCCTGACCCCTCACCTCCCCACAGATAATTTTTCAGGATATCGAATTTTGCTGGCTTTCAACACCTTGCCCTTTCCTGGGGCAGAAAAAAGTGGAAAATGCACTGGAAAGAAAAACGCTAACAAAGCTCCACTGACACCATGCTGAGCGCACTGACAAAGACCTCAAGGAAGTAGGCAAAGAAGTTTGACAGACAGATGCTCCAGAAGCAGTAACTCTCTGTGGCTCCGGGGGACCACAAGGTGGCAGCGAAGGTCTTCTTCGCCCTGCCCATTGGCACCGCCCCCCAAACCCTGAGCCCCAGATACCGGGCCCCCTCCCACCGTCTCCCAGGGAAACAGATAGGTGTACCCAGAAAAAAAGAGCTGACACTGTTACATTTTTAATAAAGATGATTTTCTCTTCTGATATGAAGAACATGGAAACTGGAAAATGGTTGGAAATTCCCTCAACAGCTCTTGCTTGAAGAAAATAGAGCATTGTGCTGGAACCAAGAGGAAAGCATCAAAGAGTAATAGATGCTGGTCACGCAAACTCGTTAAATCTAAGCTTCCTCATCTGTCAGGTGAGACATTGACCCCTCTCGTCCCTTCTTGCAGTGGTCCTTCCAGACAGAGAATAGGAGGGATCAAACTCATGGAGAGAGGAAGAGGGTGAATGCCAGGAGACAGACAGCCAACAAACTTTACTGGGTGCTAATCAAGGTCACCAGAAACTGAAAACCTGAATTCTTTCATTCTCTGTCATGTCAGCCTTCCATTTCCTGCTGGTAAACCTTTCAAGGTCTTCCACAGAGCATTCCGGATTGTTTAAACCTGGAGATTGAATCGCATAGAATCAAGCTCAGTCAGATTTCATGAGACTATATCTATACCAAAATTGGCTGATGGGAGTAGGGAGGAAAAAGTTGAATTTGGTCAGTTTGTTATTTCTAAAAACAATCAACTCAAATCAGTCCAGCTTTGTTTGTTTTTCCAAATAGTTTGGGTTTTTTAGACACACAAGAGCATTTTCTCACAGAGAAGCTCCAGAAACTACTCATTCAAAAGGCTCGGTAAGAAGAGGGTGAATGCCTGCCCCTCCTTACGTATTTACCATTTAAATGCTGGGACAGTTAACTGAGAAATAAATGATGAAAATAATTTCTCATTGAACATTTACACAGAGGCCTTTAAAATTTTTTTACTAGAGTATAGTTGGTTTACAGTGTTGTGTTAGTCCCAGATGTACAGAAAAGTGAATCTGTTATACACACCCAGGTATTCACTCTTCTGAAAGGGAAAGCATTAGTCACTCAGCTGTGCCACTCTTTGTGCTTCCCGGGTGGTGTGAGCGGTAAAGAACCCACCAGCCACTGCAGGAGATGTAACAGATGCACATTCGACCCCTGGGTTGGAAAGATCCCGTGGAGGAAGAGATACTTGCAGGAGAGTCCCATGGACAGAGCCTGGAGGACCGAGCTGCAGTCCATAGGGTCGCAAGGTGTTGAGCATGACGGAAGCGACTTAGCACACACTCTTTTTTTGCTGGGTTTTAATGTCTAAGGGTTATAAATAAATGAGGCCTTAGCTTTATAAAATCATTTTTTAAAAATTAATCATAATAATAATTAGCATTAAGTCCTTGCTATGTGCTAGGTAGTATGTTAAACACATGAAATGGATTGCCTCATCAATTTTCATTACAGGGTTGCCAAGAAGAAACTGACCTTTTCCCCGTTTTATAGATGCAGCAACTGAGATTTCAGGGGATGATGTGACCTGCCCAAGGTCATGCAACTAGAAAGCGGGTATGCATACCTGATTGCATTGTCCCAGCATTTTAGCAATTTACTCAGCTCCAATTTTTAGTTTTTTCTCATAATCCTCAAGGATGAGTTCCTTTTTCTCCTGGGGCTGGGGAACTGAATTCACTTAACATTTCTAAAGTGACACCCACTCATTAAATTTTGCAATGGGAAGACCTGACTACTTATGGTGAAAAGATACCAAGGGTCACTTAGGGTAATTCTTGGCCTCAGTGCCAGTTACATGCGATGGCTGTTGGTCCCTGACTTTACTTCAAATCTAACACTGAAGGAGATGTCACACTCTCAGAGGTAAGGAATCCACTGTCTTAGTCTATTTGGGCTGTTGTAACAAAGTACCATGCTTATAAACAATAAGTGTTTATTTTTCACAGGTCTGGCAGCTGCAAAGCCAAGATCAGGTGCCAGCAGGTGTGGTGCCTGGTGAAGGCCCTCTTCCAATTGCAGACTGTCAAATTCTCACTGTATTCTCACATGGCAGAAAGCAGGAGAGAGATCTCTATAAGGGCACGAATCCCATTCATGAGGGCTCCACCCTTGTGACCTAATCACTTCCCAAAAGCCCCATCTCCAAATACCTTCACACTGGGCATTAAGATTTCAACATATGAATTTGGGGGGAAACAAACATTCACATCATAGAACCCACCAGTGGCCTTGGCTATCAGTTAAGTGCCTTTCCTCTTGTCTTAATGGAGACATGGGTTTGATCCCTTGGTTGGAAAGATCCTCTGGAGAAGGAAATGGCAACCCACTCCAGTATTCTTGCCTGGAGAACCCCAAGGGCAGAAGAACCTGGGGAGCTACAGTTCCTAGGTTCACCAAGAGTTAGACATGACCGAGCACGTAAACATTTTTGATCCTTTTGTCTTACTATTCAAAGGACACAGAGAACCACCAACTATCACATTCTTTCTGATACTGAACTTGAATACTATCAAGAAAGTACAGAAATCCTGAGCCAGATATGATGTCAAGAGGTCCTCCAGTCCTGTCTTCTGTCTTCTGATTCCAGATAGAGACTGTATAACCAAAAACAAACCTACAAATCACAAGATATTAACAATAACTACTAACTTTTCTGAACATTCACTAGAATGCAAAGAACTTTAACTGTATTAACTCATTTTACAGAGGGAGAGACTGAGGTATAGAGAGGTGAAGTCACTTTCCCAAAGCCACACAAATAGAGAGTGGTGAAGCTAGGGCTGTGAATGCACTGTGTGTGTGTGTGTGTGTGTGTGTGTGTGTGTGTGTGTGTGTGTGTGTATGTGTGCATGCACGTATATGCTCAGTTGTGTCCGATTCTTTGTGGATTCCCTGCCAGAATCCTCTGTCCATGGGATTTCCAGGCAAGAATACTGGAGTAGGTTCCATTCGTTCCTCCAGGGGACCTTCCAGGGACCGAACCCGCGTCTCCTGCATCTCCTGCATTGGCAGGTGAATTCTTTATCACTGGCGCCACCTGGAAAGCCCACAAATGCATTCTGCTCTGTATTTAATCTGTGAAATCCCTGCTTCCCTTCCCTGGGCTGCACTAATGCATGGAAGACAGAGAAGCACAGCTGCAGTGGTCGAGTCTAGGCAAAGCACAGAAATGGACAAAATGACTGTGTTTCTCTACGTGAGTCCCCTCACCTCTCTGGGTCTCTGTTTTCTCATCCTCCAAAGTCTCTAAGGACCCTTTTTAGACTCTAGAATTCTAGGATTGAGGTTCAAAGAGGGTAATTGAGTTGAAAAAAAGAGGCAGGAAAACAGCAAGTTGGGAAACCAAAGGAGCAGCTGGGGCCATAGCTTTCCTGTTTATTCTGCAGGAATTTTGTGCCAGCCAGGAACTTTTTCTTCCATCCTCCACATTACGCATTCAGCATTAGACCTCTGTTTTATCTTCAGCATGTTAGTATTACACATTTATATTTTGCCAGTTATCTCTTCTATTAACCCGGGCACGCTGCAAAATGACTTGTCATTAATAATGTGAACTGGCTTTTTCAGTTTAGACAGAAAGGAAGATATGGAATTGAAGGAACCATGCTATCTAATGCATTTTCAAAGAGATTTGTTTGGAGAGAGTGCTTGTGAGAAATACCTAAGCAGAGAGCATCACATCTTTGACAAAACATATTTTAGAAATATTGCTTAGAGGACTTTTTGGGATTAAAGTCTGCCAGCATGCACTGCTTTAAATTTTCTGACAAAACTTCAGCAGCAACCATATTAGAATCTTGTAACCATAAATGCCAATGCCTAAATCACAGATGTCAGCCCTGGTGGATGTGGATTTGAGGGTGCATTTGTTTAGGGAGATAATTTTGGCTTCTTCAGGCCACCACTGCCAACTCTTCAGGTGCTGACAAAGGTCCATCTAATCAAGGCTATGGTTTTTCCAGTAGTCATGTATGGAAGTGAAAGTTGGACTATAAAGACGGATGAGTGCCGAAGAATTGATGCTTTTGACCTGTGGTGTTGGAGAAGACTCTTGAGAGTCTGTTGGACTGCAAGGAGATCCAACCAGTCCATCCTAAAGGAAACCAACCCTGAAAATGCTTGGAAGGACTGATGCTGGAGCTGAAACTCCAGTACTTTGACCATCTGCTGAAAAGGGCCAACTCATTGGAAAAGATCCTGATTCTGAGAAAGATTGAGGGCAAGAGGAGAAGGGGGAGACAGAGGATGAGATGATTGAATGGCATCACCGACTAAAAGGTCACGAGTTTGAGCAAACTCTAGGAGTTGGTGATGGACAGGGAAGCCTGGCGTGCTGCAGTCCATGGGGTCGCAAAGAGCTGGACATGACTTAGTGAATGAACAATAAAAAAAAATTTGGCTTTACTGTTTAGCTTGTTTGCTAACTTTTATAAAGACAGGCACAGAATTTTAGAATTGGGAAGGACAAGGTAGATTACCCCCCAACTCCCTTGTTTATAGATGAGGAGCCTGGTCCCAGATGCAGAAGTGTCTCCAGTGTCTCCAAATTACCTCCCTAAACAAATGCACCCTCAAATCCACACCCACCAAACACAATGCAAAGCCTGTACTCAGAGCAGCTGCTTGGCTCCTAGGCCCTCACTTTCTCCATTCTGCCAGCTGTCGTGTTCCACAAAAGGACACAGCCAGTGTAAAAGGAGCCTCAGAGGACAATGTATTAGTTGTCATCTCTGAGTTTAGAGATGGAGGTCCCATGGTGCTTGTCAGACCCCCAGAAAAGGGTAAATAGATCCGATACAGAGAGACTCTGCAGACCAGGGGAGCAGCTGGAGGCAGGGGCTGAGCTGGTACCTGACACCTCAGGCAGAGATCAAGCCTGGTGACCCACTTGGAAACAGAGGTTTATCCAGAACGCACATCTGATCACAAAGCTGTCAGGCCCTTGTCCAACAGTGCCGTGTGGAAGCACTGGGACATGGGGTCCTGGGAGCCGTGACTGTGAACCCTACGTCTGCCGCTCCCTGCCTGTGACCTTGGGCCGTGATTTCACTGTATCCCCCTGAGCCTCAGCACCCCCATCTGCAGACTGAGCCAGTTCTGTGCGCTGTACGGCTGGGGATGTGTGCCTTTTAGTATGTGGCTTACGTTTGTAAGCTTTTATAATGCACAGCAACCAGCCAACCAACTGCGATTTGCCTTCATTCCAAGGGCACAAGTAGCACATTCTGACTCAGGGAAATGAGGCTGGGCTTGGATTCCTGCAACCAGAGGTGGCCACAGATTATACAGTGTTGGCCTGGACCCCCAGCCCAAGCTTTCCCTCCCACCAACCAGCTGCTCTGCCTATGTTTGTTTAAGTTAATTCAAACACCATCCAAGCCAGGGAAAAACACGGCCGCTCTTGTAAGGAAGCCTGAGACTAGCAGAAAGAAGGCACTAAACGGTCCTGGCGGGTGGCTGGGCTTTGCTGTGCGTGTGGAGGGGTGAGCCTGCAGAGGTGGTGGTCCCCGGTGGGCCGGAAGAAGCCTGCCATGCCCCCCGGGCTTGGGGGCAGACAAAAGATGGCTGGCTGCCCTTCTTGAAGCACAGCACCCTAAGACCCCACTGTTAGGTCAGGTTTCCACGGAGAACCCAAAGACAGCCCCAGGCCTTTGGGGGCCACATCTGCTATCCACGTGACTGTGTAATGTGTCAACTATGGAAACCAGGAGACCTCAACTGCAGAGCCTGTCTGAGGGCAAATAATGAGGAAGGAAAAAAGGCCAAAGGGATCATAAAGCCCAGAAAAGCCCAGAAAACTTCACAGACTAGTGAAGGGATGTTGCATTAAAAGATAAACTGAGGCATGGTACAGATGATAAGAGTTTGTCTGACCAAAAAAAAAAAAAAAAACCAGTCCCAATCAAATCCAATCCCATTCAGCAGAGAGAAAGGCACTCCGAGGAGCTCTACAAAATGAAAGACCTTTATAGGCAGAAGGGAGCAGGACAAGGAAGTTCTGCTAGTAAAATCCTTAGGCTAGGTTGTGACAAGGTCACTTCCTTTAGGAGAAGGTAGGAGTCTCTCAGGCTTCCCAAGTAGCACAGTGGTATAGTGGTAGAGAATCCGCCTGCCAAGGCAGGAGACACAAGTTCCATCTCTGCGTTGGGAAGATCCCCTGGAGTCGAAAATGGCAACCCGGGCCAGTATTCTTGCTTGGGAAATCCCACAGACAGAGGCGCCTGGTGGGCTACAGTCCATCAGGTCACAAAGAGTTGGCCACGGCTGAGCACACGCGCACAGAAGTCTATCAGGCAAATGACCTTGCAATTATGCTGATTCCTAATTGACTGGTTTAGGACTTCATTTCTTGGAGAGGCTGAAACTAATCAAGTTAAGTCTGGGTTTTGTCAAGTGGGGTTTAGCATAAGTGACTTCATTTGGGGGTCAGTTTTCTTGTTTTTAACCATTTTCCTGCCTGGTAGAAAGCCTGCAGTCCAGTCACTAAAAAACCAGCCCACACAATGGGTCTCAGTGTTTCTCATACATAAAAGGCAAACCCTCAACTCTACCATCTTTTGGTTTCTTTTCAGCTCTCACACCAGTTGTGTCCCTCATTCTAAGTAGAAAGAAACATACCAATGGTAAGCAAACTAAACAAGTTTGAAATATTAATCAGTTGTGCTTTTCTTTTTTGTGACTTTCTTGATCAGTCACAGTCATCCGTGTGGCCCCAGGGAGAATTAGGAATGCATTAGTGGGGATGCAAAAGGAAAAAAACATCTTTTTACTTTCAAAACAAGCTTTTAGATCTCAAAGTGAAGCTCCCAGGGAAATTGGGAAGTCTTTGTTATAACAATGGGCTGGAAAGAGGACTATGGTGGTTACTGGGTAAGGAGTTCCCTGAACCGGGATAGGGATCAAGATCTGGGATCAGATGTCAGATGGGGTCAAGAGGACGGCAGGCCAGGTGAGAAGGGACAGCACTCCGTGGAAAGCAGTCATCGTCGTAAATGGGGACCAGACCCAGGGAGTCTTGTGGAAGCCAAGCTTTCCTTGACTCCTGTCTTCACTCACACCCCACACTGACTCCATCGGGAAATCCAGACCTACCTGCAAAATGGATCCGGGATCTGACCACCTCTGCTACCACCATGGTCCCAGACACCAGCATCTCTCACTTGGTTTATTACATACCTCCAGGGGCCTCCATATGTCTCTCCTTCCTCCCTTCCCTCTATTCTCAGCACAGCAGCAATCAGAACCATGTACAATGTAAGTCAGATCGTGTGACGCTTCTGGGCAAATCCTCCAATGACTCTTCATCTCAAAGCCCACTTAAGACCGCCTTGGGACTCCCGTTACCTCTGTGACCTCCTGTCCTTCTTGCTGCAGCCTGATCGTGATGGACACATTCTCACCAACGGCCTTTGCACCAGCCCACCCCTCTGTGGAGGCTCCTCACATATCCTCCTGGCGCTGGCCTCACCGCCTTCAATCTCTGCTCAGCTGCCTGCTCTTATCCTGTTGCCAACTGTCCCCTGAACACTCCAGACTGGGCTTGCCCTTCCCCTATCATCATTCAGCTTCTAATGTGTCTGGCTCTCTGTGACCCCATGAACTGTGGGACACCAGGCTCCTCTGTCGACCACTGTCTCCCAGAGTTTGCGAGAATTCATGTCCATCGAGTTGGTGATGCATCTCATCCCCTGCTGTCTCCTTCTCCTTTTGCCTTCAATCTTTCCCAACATCAGGGTCTTTTCCAGGGAGTTGACTCTTTTCTACTTTCCCCCTTTATGCAGCACTAATCACCTTCTAACATGCTACACTATTTAAGAACTTATTATAGTTGTATGGATGTTTGTCCCTTTGCTTATAGAGATCTTTGTTTTATTCACTAATGTATCTCAAGTGCCTAGAAAGTGCTTGATAAATATTTGTTGAATCAATGAAGGAATGAAGGCCATCTCGTTACTTGAGCAGGGTCTGTGTGACCCAGGCTGAACAGCCAGGAAATCAGGGCTGGTAGGAACCTTCAATAGACAGCTTCTCACAGACTAGCCAGTATGATGAGGCTCACCTGGATGCCAAGACTTTTCT